>NW_006399899.1:1976020-2013014 GCF_000299155.1 Elephantulus edwardii
GGAGGGACAGCGCAGGAGGGGAAGACCCTCTATGAGATGGATTGATTCGGTGACTGGGGTAATCGGGATGGCTGTGTCGGAGGCAGTGCAGTTGGCACAGGACAGAGCAGGGTTTAGGGTTGTTGTGCATAGGGTCGCTATGAGTCGCAAACGGCTCGACGGCATATAACAACAACAACAACAACAGCAATAATTTTCTGAGAAACTGTGGGGATTTAATCCATAGTAGGTTAATCATCCCTTTCTGGCAGTTCAAATCCACACAGTGGCTGCAAAGGAGAAAAATGAATAGTCTCTTCCTTTGTTATTTACAGCCTCAGAAACTCAATGGAGGCTCAGCTATGAGTCTGTTCCAACTTACTAGCAATGAGTTGAGATGGAAATAATTTGCTCAAGTATCCTTGGCAGCACAATATTTAAGCACTTCACCCAAAAGTTGACAGACAGATCTGTAGCCTTAGAGAAAGATGTATGGATCTGCTCCAAACCACCCAAGTCAATATCAACTCCTAGCGAACTGACAGGAGGTTAAGCAGAACAACTGCAGAGAGCTTCGGGTGCTATAAATCTTTACAGAGCCCGATTGCCTCATCTTTCTCCTTAAGAGTGACTAGTGAGTTTGAAACACGAACTTTTTAATAATAGCGTAGTCCAGTATTTATTTTATAGTATGAGCAGGTCTTTATGAAGCTGTTATACTCCATCACATAAGGCCAATATATACAGAACATACCACAATGGTACCTAAAAGCAATAATGACTTGCTATAGATTTGTTCCATTATCTAAATACAGATGTTTCAACTTGAATATTTAATCTATAATCTATAGACAGCCAAAGAGGGCTGTGCTGCACTATGTTATTTGTATGCCTGATTGTATTTATGGTTTGCTGTTAGAGGTACAATGCCTAATCAGTTCATTGTATTTGGCAAATGATTTGCATGTTGCTAATTCAACTTCCTAAATAAAATGCCTCCGGAAACTCTGTGAACTTTGATAAATGTTGATAGTTGTAGAGAGGCTTCAGGCCTTTTGTTCATAGGGTCGCTATGAGTCATGCTCAACTTGAAGACACTCATCAACAACAACAACAACAATTATCTTTATAGGGAGCTCTGGTGCCTTAGTGGTAAGAAATTGCACTGCTAACACAAAGGTGTGCAGTTTGAATCTAGAAGTATGGACTTCCAGGTGGACATGCTAAAATAGGACAGAATGTGTTCCAGTTAGAGAAAGCTGGCTTAATTTGGCATACACATAGGCCATATAACTAACTCCCCTGTGTGACCTGTCAAGAAACCGGATGGAAGTTGGAAAGTGATTGCTGACTTCCCATAGTTTTCATGCTCACAGTTTTAGTGAATTTAGTGGATCAATTGACAGTAACAAAGATGAGAAGGGATTTTTGTCATCCTACAATATGCCACGAGATGGTGGCACAAAATTTAGCAACTTAATCTTATCCTCCTAATGTGAAACTGGTTTATTGTATTGGCGATATTATGCTAACTTCTGATTTTATTTCAAATTTAGAAGTAGTGTTTCCAGTGTGAAGCAAGCATCAGAAACATTGGGATGGGCAGTCCATACCAGGAAGATCCATATTTTCCACAAAAATAATCTTTAAATTTTATCAATGTCATAAAAAGTGAACACTGACATTTTCCTGATTGAAATTTGGATCTCATATACAGCACCAGAGCTCCCTATACACTCTGATAGAGTATCACATTATGTGATAGACTAACTTAAAGATCAGGATTTCAAATCTACTAGGGGCTTTGTGAGAAAAAGATAAACAATTCCTTTTAAGAATAGAAGAATATCTATTTGTGTTTTATTGAATATGAAAGACTATGTTTATCCCAGAAGCTGTGATAAAGTGCAAGCTTACCCCATACCCACTAGAGTTAAATAGTTAAAATTTTTTGTAGATTTGCTGCAATATTGAAGAGTATTTATACCCAGCTGACTCCAGCCTATATTAAGAAGAATATCACCTGAGAAGCTCCAATAGAAGCTGAAGAAAATGAAAACTAGTACATAATTACCAGACTATGACATTGAGTCTCCCTGACCTGAATTTAAAACTCATCTCCACAGTAGGTTTGAGACATTGAACACCAATAATTGAAGATCAGGTAAGTTACGGGATGACATCAAAGATATAATCCATGAAGAAAACAAAATGGCATTACAAAGAAATAGAAGGAAGAAAAGACCAAAATGGATGGTAGAAGAGACTTTGAAAATTTAATTAGACTATCAAGAAGAGAAAACAAAATAGAAGAGAGGCTGAAATAGAAGAGCTAAACAGAAGGTTACAAAGGGCAACGTGTGAAGGCAAAGAAAAATATTAGAATTTACAAAGACTTGGAGTTGGAGAATAAAGAGGGAAAAATTCCATTCAACATTTTTAAAGCTGAAAGAACTCAACCTACACGTTATAATACAAAAAGTTGAAAAACAAATTCAACCTACAAGTTGCAATACTGAGACTTGCTGTGAGGAAAATCTTGAATGACCCAGGAAGCATCAAAAGAAAAAGGAAGAAATACACAAAGACACTGAACCAAGAAGAATTTGTTGACACCAAAAAATTTCAAGAAGTACCATACCAACAGGAGCCAATAGTAATGAAGAAAGAGGTTCAAGCTTCACTAGAAGTATTGGCAAAAAGTAAGACCCCAGGAATCAATAGGATATCAATTGATGTGTTTCAGCTAACAGAAGCAGTCCTGAATGTGTTCATCTATGCTAGAAAATTTTGAAGACAGCTGCTTGGTTAACTTATTCGAGGAGATCAATATTTGTTCTCATTCCCAAGAAAGATGATCCCAAAAAATGATGAAATTATCAAACATTTTCAAGAATATTACATGCAAGCAAAATATTGCTGAAGATAATTTTAAAAGGCTGGAACAGTATATCGATATAGAACTGCCAGAATTTCAAGTTGGATTTAGAAGAAGCCATGATACCAGAAATATGATTGCTAAAGTCAGATGGATAGAAAACAGAGAGTATCAGACTATCTGTATGTTATTGACTATGCACTGGCATTTGAATGTGTGAATTATAACAAAGTATGGCCAATATTATGTAAAATGAGCAAGAGTTGCATGCACCAGTATTTGATCTTCACCAATTCTACAATGGAGAATTGTATGCGTAAACAGTACTAATAACACAAAACCAATTCCTATTAGGTCAGACTTATCTCATACTCCCACAGTTTTTTCTACTCATCTCAACCCTAATTTTTCTTTTTTCCTTTTAAAAAAATGTATTCTAACTTATTTACAAAGTTTGAATATCTGTTTTCACAAAAGATCCTTCTCATTTCCTTTATGCCACTCACTGAATTGCACAACCCTAGATAAAAATTCCTCACAAGGCTTGGGGAACGGAGTCTCCCTCCACTCTGGAAACCAGCTGGCTAAGCAGGTGGGGACAGCTGGCATCTCCATGGCGGCTCCTCAGTCAGACAAGGGAAGTTTCTGGGGTCTTTTGCGTTGTGTGTTACTGTCCTTTTTGGCCTTCAAAGGTGAGTGGGTGGCCCTGCCCCCTACAGTAAGGGTACTTAAAGGTGGAGTCGAGCCTGTGGAGCCTGATCAAGGGCCTAGCTTCAAATCCTATCAGGCACTTGGGCCATCCTTTAATTGTTTTTGGTGAAACATTCTTCTAGGTCATGTAACCCTGTTATGTCCACTTGCTATACAGAGGTAATTCATGGTTGCTGTGAAGCCGAATACTGTTACCCACGTGGACAGTGTTTGGTGAAGTTCCCTGATTAAAACAAGCTTGGAAGCAGGAGTGGCATCCATTTCCACAATAGCTTGCCTCTAGAAACCCTATAAACCTGGAGAAAGGACGAAAGTTATACAGAAAGTGTCCAGGACTTTTGTTCATAGGGTCACTTTAGAAGGGGGCATGATACTAGGGATATTGTAGCTAATGTTAGATGGATCTTGACTGAAAGAAGGGAGTACTAGAAGAATGTGTATCTATATTTCATTGTTTACGCTAAGAAGTTTGACTATGTGTATCACAACAAACTGTGGCTAACTCTGAGAAGAATGGGAATCCCAGAACACTTGATCATGCTAATTTGAAAACTTTACTTGGACAAGGAGGCAGTCATCAGAACAGAGCCAGGAAACACCGGATGGTTCAAAACTGGGAAGGATGTATGCCAGGGATGTATCTCCATACCTTTTCAATTTTTTGCAGAACAGATTATCTGGGAGGCTGGGCTCTGTGAGGAGAAATGTGGCATCAGGATTGGAGGAGGACTCATCAACAATCTGCCTTATGCAGATCCCTGCTTGCTAAAACTGAGGAGGACCTGAAGTGCTTGCTGTGGAAGGTCAAGGACTGCAGTCTTCAGTATCAATTGAGGAACAATATGAAGCAAAGATTCTCAACCCTGGGCTAATTGGCAGCTTCGTGAAGATGGTGAAGAGTTTGAGACAGTTAACAGTTTTAGTTTGCTTGAGTCCACAGTCAACATTCTTGGCACCAGCAGCCACGAAATCAAAAGATGTCTTGCGATGGGAAAGTCTGTGGTTAGAGACAGTCTGGAGACTAAGGAGCACCTGATATATGCCATGGTATTCGCCATTATTTGCTATGCATAAGAGAACTGGACAAGGACTAGGGATGATAGAAGGAGAATTGATGCCTTTGAGCTATGGTGTTGGAGAAGAGTATTAAATGTGCCATGGACTGTTAAGAAAACTAACATATTTGTCCTGGTGAGGGTGAAGCCAGGCTGCTTCTTGGAGGCAAGGATTCTGAAGCTTCGTCTGACATACTTTGGACATGTTGCAAGGAGGGACCGGTTCTTGAAGAGGGACGTCATGCTTGGGAGGGTGGAGAGACAGCGCAGGAGAGGAAGATCCTCGATGAGATGAATTGATTCAGTGACTGGAGTAATGGGGGTAGGTGTCAGAGAGAATGAAATTAACACAGGATAGAGCAGGGTTTATGGCTGTTATATATAGGATCACTATGAGTCACAAGTGACTCGATGGCACATAGCAACAACAACAACAATCTATGGTCAACTGATATTTGACAAGGAAATCAAACCCATCAAAAGGGGAAACAACAACCTCTTCAACAAATGGTGCTGACAAAAGTGGACTGCTACCTGCAGGAAGCTGATACAGGATCCACATTTCACACCACACACACAAAATCATTTCAAGGTGTATAAGAGACTTGGGATTAAAGTCCCAAACCATAAAATTCGTAAGAGACAAACTGGGATCAAACTGAGAGACCCTAGTCTACAGTATAAAGAGACTGCCAAAATGGACAATCAGAAGAGGATAAGATTGATGCACAGGACTTTCTAAAGATTAAATTCCTGTGTTCATCAACACTGATCTTGTTGTTTTAATGGGTCCAAATTATGATGTGTTAGCTCATAGACTATGCTACATGGAACTGTATTAGGGAAGTGAAAGGCTATAATTTAAGTTAGCAGTAGCATATAGTCAGGACAGCTTCTGAAATGTATTTGCAGGTGCCTCAACCTCAAGCCTCAAGGCTTTACGCCAGTGTTACAAAGCTCAGTCCAAAACCCATGAAAAAAAGGCTTTTAGCTCTGATTCAATGGTGTAAGAGTCCCAAGTTTCTCTTTGTTTTTTGTCAGATCTCATGGCTATCTACTATAACTGCAATGGCATGTTGCTCCCATAGGCTCCATCTAGTCTGGCTGATGAAAGAGTCTTTGGCTCTGAAGGACATGTTGCATTCTATTGCTTCTTCATTGCTGGAAGTGAGGGATTGTTTTATTATTATTAGTCATACTGTTATATACATTCTATTTAATGGTATGACTAGTCAATCTCTTTGTGAATTGGCAAGACCAAATAATTCTCTTGTGGCTAGGCTAACACACCCTATTTCCATATTTCTGCCCATCCGCAAGGAAATGTAAGTAAATGGATAAGGAAGCCATTTTGAACAATAAATCCTTAATACTATACATTGAGAAGAACTGGAATCATCAAACAATTATACTCACATGAAACCTATACTCAGACCTAGAATCTATTGTCTAACCATAGAAAAGGAACTCTGCATGGTTTAAAATCAGGAAAAACGTGCATCAGGGTTGTATTCTTTCTCCATACCTATTCAAACTATATGCTGAGCAAATCATTCAAGAAGCTGGACTCTATGAAAAAAAAATGTGACATCAGGATTGGAGGAAGTCTCAACAACGCTATGTATTATGCATATGATACAGTACTTGCTTGTTTGAAGTGTTTAATGAAGAAGAATCATTGTTGTTAGGTGCTGTTGAGTTGAGTATGACTCATAGTGACTCTATGAACAACAGATTTGAACCATGTCCTAATCTATACCATTTTCACAATCCCTGATACGCTCAAACCCATTGCAGCAGGTGCTGTATCAGTCAACCTGATTATGGTCTTTCTTTTCTTTACTGTTTCTCCACCTTTCCAAGAATGTTGTCTCTCTCCAAGGAATAATCTTTTCTAACAATATGTCAAAATTATGTGAGATGAAGCTTCAAAATGTTTTCCTTCAAGAGTGCTCTGACTGCACCTTCTCCAAAAAAGGTGTAAAAAATGAAAGAAAACCCATAAAGACTGACATCACAGGCATTAGTGAGTTGAGATGTAGAAGTATTCAACACTTGGAATCAGATAATTATATAATCTTTATGACAGGAATGACAAATTTAAGATAATTAGTGTCACATTCATCATAAAAAAGAATGCTTGAAGATATACCCTGAAGTGCTGTGCTGTGTGTGATAGGATACTATCCATTTGCATACAAGGAAGATTTCTTAATGCAACTGTTACCCAAACATACACATCAAGGACTAAAGCAGAAGATGAAGAAATTGTGTAATTACCAACTTTTTTAAAGCTATGGAACATTTCACAAATTTTTATGTCATCTTCGCACAGAGGCCATGATAATCACTTCTGTGTAGTTTCAATTTTAGTATAGGTGCTGCCAAAGTGAGCACAATTCTATCAATTTTTGTACTCTGAAATTGTTACAATATACAATCAAGGCATGTTAATAATAATTGGTAACCGGGATGTACAAATGGGAAAAAAATTGTCTAGTTGGGCAAGACTACCATGGTGGCAGAAATTAGACTGGGCAACAAATGACAGGATTTTGTACAATCAATTGCTCATTCATTGAAAATATTTGAAAAGAACAAAACCCACTATAAACAGCAACTATACACATGGATTGCACTTGATAGACTACACAAAAATCGTATTGACTGTAGTTGTCAAAGAATCAATGGAGAAGTTCAATATCAGAATTTTGTGTATGTGTGTGAAATTGTATACTAATGAAAGAATTATTCTTTTATTTTTCAAAGAGAGGAGCAAACTGGTGGGGAGGGGTGGGCAGGGAAAAAATGCAACAATGAATGAATGGAAATCCAAAATCTCTGTAAATGTTCATTAAAATTAATAAAAGTAAAAAAAGGGGGGAAATCAAGCCTTTGACCAATTGTAGAATAGATTGTCAATTTTCAATGTGGAAGTTTAAATTGAAATTAAAAAAATAAAAACGAGTTCCAAGAACCAAAATATAATCTACCGTCTATCACAACTGAACTTAAAAACAATCTCAGGAATACACTTGATGCATTGAACATTACAAAGGAATAGATGAATTATAGGATGTCAAAAACATCATCCATAAAGAAAATAAAGTGTAATTATGAAGACAGGAAAGAAAGCAAAGACCGAAATGGATGTCAGAAGAGATTCTAAAATGTGTACTCGTGCAAAACAAAGAGAAGACAAAAAAAGAGAGGAAATGCTGAAGAGTGACAGGGGGAAAAAAGTTCAATGGTCAGGTAAGAAAAAAAAGTATAATGAAATGTACAAAAATCTGGAATTAGAAACCAAAAGGGAAGAACATAATTGACATTTCCCAAGCTGAAATACCTGAGGAGCAAATTCAAGCATCAAATTGTAATATTGAAGGATTCCATAATGAATGTTGCAGGAAACACTCAAAATGGAAGGAATGTGCAGAGTTGCTATACTAAAAATAATTGAATAACACTGCAATATTTCAGGATGTAGCATATGTGAAGAACCAAGGGTAATTAAGGAAGACATTCAAGCTGCATTGAAGGCATTGGAGGGGAAATCTCCAAGAATTGATGGAATATCAATTAAGTGTACCAGTTTTCATTAGCCTATGCCCAGAAATTTAGATGACAGCTAACTGGAAGAGTTCCATATTTCTTCCCTTTCCAATAAAAGGGAATTCAACAGAATGTAAGCATTATTAAACACTATCATTAATATCACTGCAAGTAAAATTTCAATGTAGTTTTTTGTTTGTTTGCTTGTTTGTTTTTAATGGCAGGAACAACACATTGACAAAAGACTACTAGAAATTCAAATCAGATTCAGATGAGGCTTGGAACAAAGAATATCATTGCTTATGTTAAGTGAATCTTGGCTGAAATTAGAGAATACTATATAGATGTTTACTCTTTTTTTTTTTTACTGTGGAAATACACTTTACTGTAGGTCTCAAAACCAATTATGCATAATAATGAGAAAAATAGGAATCCTAGAGTACTTAATTGTGCTCATACAAAGCTTATACATAGAATGATAAATACTTGTCTGAACAGAACAAGGAAACAGGTTACAGTTTAAAATAAGGAAAGGTGTATACCAGGGTTATAGTTTTTTCTCTATGACTATTCAAGCTGTATGCTGAGCTACAAATTCGAAAAACTGTGTCAAAACTGGAGATTTATCAACAAGCTGTGTTATATAAATGGAACAATCCTGTTTGCACAAAGTGAAGATGACTTAAGCACTTACTGAAGAAGACCAAACACTGTAATCTTCAATATGGATTACATCTCAATATCATGAAAACAAAAATCCTTACAATTGGACAATTAGGTAACATCATGACAAATGGAGAAGAAGTTTGATTTCATTTTTAAATGAGTTATTTTTTCTACAATCAACACATAGCCTAACAATAGTTAAGAAAGTAAAAGAAGAGCTGTTTTGGGAAAATCTCTTAAGGATTTCTCCAAAGAACAAATGTTGTTGCCCATTTGCCAGCAATGAGGAGTGACACCCTGATGGGGGTAAGCATGACAGAGACACACCACTCCAGGAGCCGTTCAGAGACTTGCTCGAGCTCAACTTTATTCGGGGCTGCAGCACACTTAAATACGAACAAGCAAACAGGAAGACAGGATAGGGTAGGCTTGCAGATGCGGGACATGAGGATTGGATAGGAGAACATCAACCTCTTGCAGACTACTCCCAGTTCAACAAACACAGCAGCCATCTGTCCTGGCCAGAGGCCCTCCCTTCCTCCCCAACAGAATAAGGATATCAGTTTAAATAATAAGGTTCCCTATGCAAGTCACTGAGAAGAATGGGGATCCCAGGACACTTAACTGTTCTCAAGTGAAACCTATACTTAGATCCAGAAGCTGTTGAGCTAACAGAGCGAGAGAACACTGTATACTTTAGAATTTGGAAAGATGTGCATCAGGGATGTATCCATTTCACATAACTATTCAGACTGTGTGCCCGGCAAATAATTCATAAAGCTGCACACTATAAAGAAGAATATGGCATCATAATCAGAGCTCATCAACAACCTGTGTATGCAGATGACACTACTTTGCTTGCTGAAAGTGAGACTTGACATGTTTATTGCAAAAGCAAGGACTATAGCCTTTGATATGTATTTCATCTCAACATCAAGAAAACAAAGGTCCTCACCATTGGACCAATTGACAACATTATGACAGATGGAGAAAATATTGAAGCTCTCAATGATTTCACCCTGCTTGGATTAATAGTTAACCCCCTTTGTACTGGCAGACAGGAAATCAGAAGGTGTATTGCATTGGGTAAGTTCACTGTCAGGAACCTCACCAAAATACTAAGGAGTAATTACGTCAGTTTGAAGACT
The DNA here is from genome assembly GCF_000299155.1 of Elephantulus edwardii. Classification (NCBI taxonomy): domain Eukaryota; kingdom Metazoa; phylum Chordata; class Mammalia; order Macroscelidea; family Macroscelididae; genus Elephantulus; species Elephantulus edwardii. The sequence continues at coordinate 1,986,010 of NW_006399899.1, forward strand.
CAAGTGTGCCTGATTCAGGCCATGGTCTTCTCAATCACTTACTACCCATCATAGAGCTGGACAATGAATAAAGATGACAAGAAGAATTGATGCCATTGAGCTGTGGTGTGTGGTGCTGAAGAAGAGTGCCGAATAGTCCATGGACTGCCAAAAGAACAAACAGTTGTGTCTTGGGAAAAATGCAACCAGACTGCTAGTAAGAGGTAAGGAGGGTGAAGCTTCATCTCTCATATTTTGCACATGTAGCAAGGTGAGTCTATTCAATGGACAACGATGTCCTGCTCGGAAATATGTAGGATCCATGAAGGAAAGAAAAGCCACAAGGTGGATTAAAACAGTGCCTATGATGATGAATTCAAATGTGTTAAGTATGATAAGGATGGCACAGGATAGGACAGAGTGCAGATCTGTTGTTCATAGGTCCGTATGAGTTCTACTTGATTCTACAGCACTTAACAATAGCACCAATGTTCTTGGAATAAACTCAAGTTAGTCATCATGTATAATTTTTACATTATGCTTACTTCAATTTTACGATGTTATGCTTAGAATTTTTACATTTCATTTCCTAACTGAAATTAGCTTGTATTTCCTCTCTTCAATTTTAATATCGTAGCCTCATAAAAGGAGTTGGTAAATATATTTTTTCTATTTCTTGTATGAGTTGAATATTTGGTAGAACTTCTAATGTTTGGTAGAATTTCATCAGGATTTGGAGGTTTCCTTGAGTGAAGGTTTTTTCCAAATATAAAATTTCTTTACTTGATAAAGAATTTTAAGATTTTATTTTTCATATCATGAAATTAATTTATGAGTTAATTTTTGAAATATATATTACTAGGAATTTGTTCATTCTTTGTTGTCATTTTAAATTATCTATAGACTCTGTGATAATGTTTATTATTTCTTACATTTTTTGTTTCTTCCCTTATTTTTCCTTTATAAGTGTTCAAACCAAACTCAATGTCATGATTGTTGTTACTGTTATGAACCGTTGAGTCACCTACAACCCATTGCGACCCTTTGTACAGCAGCTTTGAAACCTACCCTGTTCCTGAGCCAGTCTCACTAATCCTGACAAATCAATCCCCATTGCCCTAGTTACTGTTATTAATCCATCTCATCTAGGGTCTTCCTTTTTTTTTGTGCTGTCCCTCCACTCTTCTGATCATGATGTCCTTCTTCAAAGACTTCTCTTCTGGCCCCATGCCCAAAGTATATGAGATGGAGTTTCAAAATCCCAGCTCTCAAGGAGAAACTTAGCTTCACCCTTTCCAAGCAGAATGTGTGCTTTCCTGGCTGTCCATGATATGTTCAAGACTCTTCTCCGGCACCACAATTGAACGGTATCAATTCTTCTGTCATTCTTAGTCATTGTCCTGCTTTCTGATACATAGTGAGTAATTGCAAAGATGATGGATGGTATTAGGCACAACTTAGTCTCTAGAGTGACATTGTTGCTTTTTAGAACTCTGGAGAGGTCCCTAACAGTAGATTTTCCAAGTACAATTTGTCTTTTGATTTCTTGACTACTGATTCCAAGTGCTGATTGTGGATTCCAGAAGGCGGTAATTGTTAACAACCTCAATCTGTTCTCTATCTATCAAGTGCTATCAATTGGCCCAGTGCTGAGAATCTTTGTTTTCTTGATGTTGAGCTTCAATTCATACTGAAGACTACAGTCCTTGACTTTCTGCAGCAAGTGCTTCAGATATCTTCAGTTTCAGCAAGCAAGGTTGTGTAATATGCATAACATAGGTTGTTGATGGGTCTTCCTGCAATCCTCACGCCACATTCCTCCTCGTAAAGTCCAGCCTCTCAAATTATCTGTTTCTTCATACAGATTGATATTTGTATATTTGTTTTAAATTACATCTACAGTTTAATATGGATTTTAAAAATTTTATACTGATTTATTTACAAAGTTTGAATACATTGTTTTTCCAGTTTCTTCACCTTCCCCATCACATTGTGCAATCCTATGATTAACACCGTATCCCCCTGCCCATCCTTTCCCCTCTGCTTCCACATTGCCTCACAGGGATCTTCATACTCATTCTCCAATAATGGTTTTAAACAGTGTATGTCCCTGTGGGACTTAGTTTCCTCAGCATAAGGCTCTCCAGTCTCTCCCAAATTAGGTATTGATTTACAAAATCACTGTTGCTGCTTGCTGTGTAGTATTCCATTGTATAAATGAATGTACCACAACTTGGCTGTTTCCATGTTCTTGTGCTGGTGAATAACACTGCTATGGGCATTGTTGTACAAGTTTCCATTTCTCATTTTTTCCTTTTGTTAAGTTTGCCAGTGGTTTGTCAATTTTATTGACTCCTTTGATAAACCAGCTCCAGGTCTTATGGAGGATTTCTATTGTTTTTTATCTCATTTACTTCAGCTCTTGTCCTGATAATTTCTTTTCTTCTAGAGGCTGTAGGATTAGATTGTTATTCTTTTTCTATTTGTTGAAAGTGTTGGATTACATTAGTTTTTTTTCTCCTTTCTACCTTTTAAATGTGTTTGCCTATTGCTATGAACAGCCCCTGAGGACTGCCTTAGCTATATTCCAGTGGTTTTGGAATGTTATATTTTCATTTTCATTTGTTTCAATGAACTTTTAAAATTTCATCTTTACTTCTTTTATAATCCAATCATGTTATAGCAGGGAATTATTTAGCTTCCACATGGATGATTTTGTAAACTACCCTGCTGTGATTAATTTCTAGTTTTGTGGGATTGTAATCTGAGAAGATGCTTTGTATTTTTTCATTTTTTTTTAAATTTGTTGAGGCTTTCTCTGTGTCCTAATACATGATAGCTTCTGGAGAATGTACCATGTGCACTTGGGAAGAAAGTGAATTGAGTTTTAGTTGGCTACAGTACCCTAAATACATGCACAAGGCTGATTGTATAGTTTAGATCTTCTGCATCTTTGTTGTATTTCTTTTGTAATACTTTTGATTTTATTTATTGCAGTCTTTATAGGTATACTCTCTTTTTCTAAAATTGTTGTTTGTTCCATTAGTATAGAGAGAAGGTTTTTAAAATAGTCACACATGGATTTGTCTATTTATCTTTGTATTTTTCCTTTTTTTTTTTTACCATGTTGTTGTCGTTATGTACCATCAAGTCGCCTTTAACTCATAGCAACCCTACGTACAATAGCTCTGAGCCCTGCCCTGTCATGAGCCAGTCTCTCTTCCTCTCCAGGTCTATCCCTTCACCCTTCTGAATATGATGTCCTTTTCCAAGGACCGATCCCTCCTGGCTACATGCCCAAAGTATGTGAGACAGAGTTTCAAAATCTTAGCCTCCAAGGAGAAATTTGGTTTCACCCTCTCCAAGACAGACCTATTTGTTTTCTTGATGGTCCATGACACCAGAACTCAAAGGCACCAATTATTTTTCTATTATCCTTAGTCATTGTCTAGATGTCTGATGCATAGCAAGTAATTGTGAAAACTATGGACTGGATCAGGCCCACCTTAGTCTCTAGGCTGAAATTGTTGCTACTCAAGACTCTGTAGAAGTCCCAGAGAGCAGATTTTACCAGTGCAATTAATCTTTTGATTTTCTGACTGTTGGTGCCAAGAATGTTGATTGTGGAGCTGAGCAAGCTGTATGATGTTGAGTTGGAACCAATCAATAGTTGACCTTCTAGTAGATTTTCAAAGACACTAAATCACAAGGGACATGATTTGCTATCCTCGCTCAGAACAGCTGGTGGATTCCAACTTTGTGCCCTGGAGATTACAGCATAGCTTCTCACCAAAAGGCCATGAGAATTGGCTACAAATATATCTTACTACCAAGTAACACCTTGTTCTATTATGAAATGATTATTTTCCATGTGTGTTTTAGTTTTTTTTAGATTGCATCTCAACAACCAGGAAAATAGAGAGCTTCACAATTAGACCAATAGGTAGCATCATTATATGTGGATAAAAGTTTGAAGTAGTTAGCAATTTCATCTTCCTCGGATCCACAATGAACACCCTTGGCACCAGCAATTAGGAAATCAAAACACAAATTGCACTGGTAAAATCTGCTGTCAAGAATTTCTCCAGAGTGATATGAAAAATATTATAGTTATCACAAGAGTCCAGAGTTAAGGGTGCATAGAGGAGTATACCTGGGGCAGTGGGAGGGGTGCAGGGGGATTGTATACCAAAGAAAGAATTTTTCTTTTACTTTTTCAAAGAGAGGAGCAAACTGGGGGGTGGGGGATGGGGGAGGGCTGGGAAGGGAGAAAAGTGCAACAATGAATGAATGGAAATCCAAAACTCTGTAAACATTCATTAAAATTATTAAAATAAAAAAATTATGTCAATCTAGAGTCTAAGGTGCACTTCTCCCAGACCATGGTTTTTTCAATTGCTCGCTATGTGATGAGAACAATGAGAGTATGCTATCTCTAGAACTGGACAATGAATAAGAGTGACAGAAGAAGAATCGAAGCCTTTGAGTTGTGCTGCTGGAGAAAAGTATTGAACATACCACAGCCTGCCAAGAGAAAACATAGGTCTGACCTGGAGAGAGTGAAACTAGGCTGCTCTTTGAAGGCAAGGATTTTGAAGATCTGTCTTATATTCTTTGGTAATGTTTTCTAGAGAGGCCAGACCCTTGGAGAAGAACATGACTGAAAAAGTGAAGGGTCAGCGCAGGGCAGGAAAATTCTGAGTAAGATATATTGACACAGTGACTGAGGCATTAGGATCAGGTGTGTCAGAGATGGTAATCTTGACTTATAATTAGGGACATGGTCACCTGAATGGGACATAACAACACAATAACAAACAATACACTTTTAAATTAATATTAGAATAATGCAACTATGTTTATGTTTATTCATTTTCTTCCATTTCTATATTCTTTTTATTTATTACTATATTTTTATGTTCTATATAGGTCCCTTGTAGATGTTGTATGGATATATTTTTAAACTCTACTCTTGTTGTTGTTTAGTGCCATTGAGTCGTAGGCAACTCATAGCAACCCAATGAACAAAAGACTTGAACACTTACATAACTTTTATCCTTTCTCCAGGTTCATAAGGTTCCTGAGGCAAGCACTTGAACACTTACATAACTTCTATCCTTTCTGCAGGTTCATAAGGTTCCTGAGGCAAGCTATTTTGGAAAGGGATGCAACTTCTCCTTCCAAGTTTTGGAAATTATGCACTTGGTTTCACAGTTCAAAGCCACCAGCTTCTCCACAGGACAAGAATGGACAGTCTCCTCCAGTGTGATTAACTAACTGTCTCAGAAAACTCACCAGTGTGTCAGCTATGGGTCAGTTCCAAATCGATGGGACACAACAACAACATATTAGAAATTATGACCCATACCTGTACTTAACTGAAAACTAATGTCAAGTAATATTTTTGTTGGTTTCTAATTATAACCTTGTCATATATTCATGTTCAATTATTTTATTTTAAAATTTTACTATTTTCGCTCCTTTTTTTGTATCAGTATTCTCCATTTAGGGTTGTTTTTCTTGTCTGTTTATTTCGTCTTGCACCTCAGAGTTTCCATCAGTGACCACTCTATTTATACTCAAAGTTTACATGATAAAAGTTATCTTCTTGGATAATAGCTGATTGTTTTAAAAAAAAACCAAAAGAAACCTGTTTCATGTTGTTTCCAGTCTTGAAATGTTTCCCTTTTAACATGGACTTCAGATTAACCCTTTTTTTCTAATCCCATTCAAGTCATCCACTGGCTATGGCTTACATTTTTTTAAAAAGTCATGTTTTTCAACTAGCACAGAGATCAGAAAACTATATATTATAAAAAGGAAAAGTTGCAGCTTATTCTAATTTTCTTCAGGTTTGAGAAGAATTTTATTCATAAAAATTATTTTTATTGGTGTTTGTAGTCTATCAAACATTTGAATGATTTAATGATTTGAATATCTTGTGTTTTAGATATATAATTACCATTGATCAATGCCTTTTATTTAATTCACGTACATTGTTTTATATATTTATTGATATGCCTTATGTTTCATATAATTTATTCTTTTCCATTTCCCCTTCTTCTGTTCCCCTTCTATTCAAATGGCCAACAGACATATGAAGAAATGCTCCATATCACTGACAATAATAGAGATGCAAATCAAAACCATAATGAGATACCATCTCACTCCAGTAGCAGTGGCAAAGTTTAACGGGACAACAAGTAATAAATGTTGCAGAGGATGTGGTGGAATAGGAACTCTGCTACATTGTTGGTGGGATTGTAAAATGGTACAACCACGTTGGAAGGCAGTTTGGCTTTTTCTCAAAAAGCTGAATATAGAAATTCCATAAGCCCCAGCTATTCCATTGCTTGAAATATACCCCGAGAGAATAAGAACTGAGGCATTAATGGAGACTTGTACACCAGTGTTCATTGTTGTTGTGTTCATAGCAATGTTATTTACCTTTGAAAGAATATGGAAACAGTCCAGATATCCAACCACAAATGAATGGGTTGAGAAATTATGGTACATTCATACAATGGAATACTACACAACATACAAGAGCAATGATTTTTTAAATTACTACCTAATTGGGAGGACTGGAAAACATTATGCTGAGTGAATTAACTCAGTCCCTTAAGGACAAATTCTGTATAAAACCATTCTTGTAGAATGAGTATGAAGATCCAAAGGGGTGCAGGATGGAAGCAGAGGGTGAGGATGGATGGGAGGAGGAGTGTTGCACAATTCAATGCGTAGGGAGAGTGAAGGAAATGGAAGCATCTTGTGTGAAAAACAATGTATTAAAACTTTGTGAATAAATCAGTATAATAAAAAAGTTTTGGGGAAGAAAGTGTACTGAGCAGCATTCTTTGGCCTTTTTCTCATCTCCAAAGACTTTATCAGCTCCAAGAGGAAACATCCCTACCTGTGCAGCTTCAGGAAAGGAAATAAATAGAAGGAATCTTTTCCTTCTCCTAGGGAAAAATTTCCCCTTTCGTCAAACTACAGAAAAGAACAGAGACTGGGCCAATCATAGCTGGGGAAAGAAGGAGAACACCATTCCCTGCCCTTGAAGGACCCAGATGAGAAGTGTGACACAGGAATGAGAGAAAATAACATCTACAGACTACCGGGAGAGAAGACTTCCAATATGAAACTGATCCACGAATAACTCTTCAAATAGTATTGTAAAGATAAAGAACCGACAACTACCTACAATAATAGTATAACAGAAATTGTCTCACACATATCAAGAAGAACTTCACATAATGTCAAGCATTTTGAAAAAAACAAAAAACCAAAAACCCAACAAGTCTTCTGAAAACACAGAACAGATCACAGACCCAGTTAATATTCCAGAAACAGGAAGGCAGAAGAATCATACCAAGGTGGAGTTCCAAACACTGATGCTGAAGAAGCTAAAAATGGTAGAACAAAGAGTTGGAACCATAAATATAGAAGTATAAGATTTAAAAAAAAAATTCACAATATGGGGTGTGAACAATTGAGCTGAGGAAAAAGCCATGAAAGCATGATAATTCAATTTAGAATATCAAGTCTCATATCATAGAAGTTTTCAACATGTTAAAGGCACAAAAGAAACCAAATAGAAGAAATAGCACAGAGAATCAAAGAAATAGAAAACTAAATCCTCAATGAGAACTTACAAGTAGGAAGCACAGAAGAAAAATGAAGAAACATTAGATTCTTGTGGAATAACATCAAACAAAACAACATATGTGTTCCAAAACAGGAGAAGGGATGAAGGAAGCACTGAGAAAATTGTGGAAGAAGTACTAAAAGAAAATTTCCCAGTTATCATAAAAAACCAATGGAATAGACATTCAAGAAGCTCAGCAAATGCTAAAGAGACTGGGCTCAAAAGAAAAACATCAAGGTATATAATAATAAAATTCTTCAAAGTCAAAGACAAGGATACAATACTAAAAGCAGAAAGAGAAAAATAGTCACCTACAAAGGAGAATCAAGTAGATTAAGCTCTCATTTCTCAGCAGAAACCATACAAGAAAGAATAAGGTGAGATGTCACATAGAGAAGGCTGAAAGAAAAAATTTCCATTCAAATATACTTGCCTTGAGAGAAGAAAATGGTACGCAGGGGCATAGGACCATGAACATTTATATCTGAAAAGGCCAGAGAAAGTGAGACTACCATAGCCTCTGACTGCCCCAGAGCAGAAAGAAGATAAAGAGCCTGTAGCCCAGCCCCACAGTGCCTTCTAAAGCCACACCAACAGCAATAGGTTCATTTCTTCATTGTTTACTCACAGATTTTTACTCACAGTTGTGGTACTGAGAATGAGATTTATTAGGGAAATAAGTTGAAGAGTGGAGGAAGCAAAGAATATCATCCAATGCAATCCAGAATTTACCCCAGCAGTCTTAAATCCTCAATTAATCCAGACTCTGGTTTCAATTCAGCAACACAAATTTAAGAAGCCTCTAGTTTCCTCAATCATCCAGTAAAGCTTGCCTCAGAACAGTTATAAGTCAGCTTCTCCTTAATTATCTAGTAAGAACAAAATAATCAACTTTGGCCTTTATCTCAGAGCTCCTCTGGTTACACCTTGCTACGGTTTCTCCACAGCAATGCCACAGTGTTTCCATCACCAACACCAGGGTGTCACTCTCATCAGAGTCTTGTTCCAGTCTCTTTCAAGTCTTGCCACACAATGTGGAAAGCACTCTCTTATGTTAATCCATGGTTGTTGACAATTTCCAAGGTCATAGGTCCTCGCTTAACATAGCTGGAGACCAGAGATGCCTTCATGTAATGATTAGAAAAAACCAACTTTAGGCTAACACTATAATACTGTATACAGCAAGGCTGTACATCAAATATGATCAAGAAATTAGGATATTTGCAGACAAGCAAGAACTTAAGGAATTTGTGGAAATAAGACCAACTCTACAAGACATACTCAAGCAAGTCTTTCACATAGAAACAACAGAGGAATGTAGATGGGTCAAAGTAAGTAGGAACAACAGAAAAAGGAATGTAACAAAATGACAACAATAAAACCTGACCTATTATTATTAATCATACTTATTGTAAATTACTTAAATGCACTGGTTAAAAGAAACAGTAGCAGAACAGATAACAAAACGTAGCTTATCAATATGTTATTTACAATAGATATATTTAAGAAATTAGGAGAAAAATAGACTATTAAAGGGTGGAAAAAATAAACTAAGAAAATGGTACCTATAGAAAGCTAGAGTACAAATATTAATTAGACTCTGATAAAATAGACTTCAAGATAAAAACCACCATCAGAGATAAGGAAAGACACTACATAATGAATAAAAGCACAATTGATCAAGAGGACATATTCTTAATCAACATCTATGCACATAGTGATTGACCTGCAAAATACATAAAGTAATGCTGAACAGACTTGAAGAAAGAAATAGACAATACCACAACAGTAGTAGGACAGGTTCAAAGGAAACTAAAAAAAAAGGAAAAAGAAAAAAGCAGAACTTACAATCAGTTAACTTTATTCATACACATAATCAAAGTACTTCACCAAACAAAAGCTCAATTTACTTTCTCCTCAAGTGCATGCAGTACATTTTGCAGAAATAACCACATATTAGGACTCAAAGCAAGCCTCAACAAATTTAAAATATTGAAATAATACAAAGTGTCTTCAGACAACCATGCCATTCAGATAGAAATTAACAACAAGAAGATAAAGGGAAAAAAGAACACTCTTATGGAAGCTAAAGAAAACCTTTCTTGAGCACTACTATTTTATAGAATAAATAAAAAGCATAAATAAAAAAGATCTTTGAAATGAATGATAATGAAAATACATCATCTAAAAGTCTGGGACACAGCTAAGGCATTCTTTAGGGGTCAGTTAATAGCAAAAAGCAAACACATTAAAAAAAGAAAAATAAATAAGAGAAAAATAAACCACTTAATAATTCCAGGAAATAGAAAAAGAACCACATGCTAACCCCATAGCCTCTAGATAAAAAGGAAAGTATAAGGATAAGGGTTAAAATCAATGAGATAGAAAAACAATTGAAACTGATTATTTTAGAGGGTTAATAAAATATACAAACCATTGACAAACTTTAAAATAAGAAAAAATAAAGACACAACTTAAATAAGATATTAAAGATATTACATCAAAACAGAACTACCTAAAATTAAATTGATAATATAAGAGACTTCGCCAAAATATTGAAGAGCAATAATGTCAGTTTGAAGAATAAGGTACACTTAATTCACTTGCTATGTACATGAGGGCTGCACAATGAATAAGGATGACAGAAGAATTCATGCCTTTGAGTTATGATATTAGAGAAGCAAACTGAACAGCCTCTGAAGTGCAAAAAGAACAAATAGTTATGTCTTAGAGAAAGTGCAGCCAGAGTGCTCCTTGAAGGCAAGGATGTGAAGCTTTATCTCTCATACTTTGTACATGTTGCTAGGAAAGGCTATTCCTTGGAAAAGAAATGCTATTTCTTGGAAATGTGTAGAGTGAGCAAAAGAGAAGACCCCTAAGGAAATAGATTGGCATAGTAACTGCAGAAATGGGCTCATGTGTATCAAAGATGATGAAGACAGCACAGTTCTGTTGTTCATAGGTTTGCTCTGAATTGTACTCAGTTCAACATAAACTAACAACAATTTCAAATATTCTGACAAATTTTACAACCTAGAGAAAATGAACAAACTTCTAAGAAACCCACACCCTACCCAATTTGGAAGACAGAAATAGAACACTGGAACAGATCCAACACAAAAAGAAGAAATTGCACAGGTCATAAAAAGACGTCACAGGAAGGAAAAAAAAAGCCTTGGCTCAGATGACTTCGTAGGTAAATTCTACCAAATGTTCAGAAATGAGTGAGCTCTGGTGGCTTAGAGGTAAGGAGTTGCACTGCCAACTCAAAGGAACACAGCTGGAATCTGTTAGCTGCTAAGCAAGAAAGACAGGAAAATTATTATAGATGAACTAGCATCAATTCTTTTTAAGTGATTTTAAGAAATAGAAATTGAAGGCACTCTCCCAGCAAATGTAACCCTAGTCCCACAACCAGGCAAAGACATCACAGGAGGATAAAACCCTCCAAACAAACCATCTGAAACAAAAACAATCATCAAACAAAAAACCAAACTGAGAGACCAATATCTCTCATAAACATAGATGCAAAAATCATTAACAAAATCCTGGCCAATAGAATTTAACATAATACATATAAAAAAGAATTTTTCATGACCAATTGAGATGCATAACTGGGATGGTTCAATAAAAGAAAAACAATGTAATTCATCACATTGACAAAGTAAGGAATAAAACCTACATAATCCACTCAATAGAAACAGAAAAGGCTTTCTTCAAGATTCAACACCCTTTCCTGATAAAAATATTCAGCAAAATAGGAATTTGGGTTTGTTTTTTTTTTAGGTACTGTCGAGTTGAGTATAATCTATGATGATCTGTGAACAAGTGTTCTGAACATTGTCCTGTCCTGTACCATCTTCACATTCCTAACACAGTAGAGTCCATTGCCATAGTCATCTTGTCAATCCACCTGGTTGAAGGTCTTCTCCTTCACTGTCCCTTTGCCTTTACAGGCATCATGTCCCTCTCCAAGGAATAGACCTATTCCCCAATAGGAATAGAAGGGAATTTCCTTAACATAGTTAAAAATATGAAGACAAACCAAAAATGCAGAATCATTCTCAACAGAGAGAAACTAAAGTAATTATCATTGTGAACAGGGACAAGGCAAGGCTTCCACTATCATCACTTCTATTCACTATTGTATTGTAAATGCTAGCTAAGTCAACAAGACTTACCTAAGACAATAAGAGAAGGAAATAAGAGACATCCAAATTGGCAAAGAGATGGTGAAACTTGCTGAATGTAGATTATACGTTAATGTGGACAGAAAATCCTAAAGACTAAAAAATAAACCAGAAAAACAACAACAAAAAAAAAATCAAACAAAAAACCAAAACCAACTCATGTTAGACCTAGTTGAACAATTTAGTAGAGAGGCAAAATAAAAGGTCACTTACAAAAATCAGTCAGGTATCTCTCCAGTAACAGAAAAAGGATTGGAAAGGAGACTAAAAGAGCAATTCAATTTATAATAGCCAACCACAAGATGAAATATTAGGGATAAATCTAATTAGAGACACAAAAGGTTTTTATAAGGAAAACTACAAAACACTACTAAAAATAATTATAAGATAGATAACTGAAAGGAAAAATACTCCCTGTTCATGGATAGAAGACTGAACATTGTGAAAATTGCAATGTTACCAAAAGCAATCTACAGTTCAACATAACCCCAATAGAGATAATAAATTCATTCTTCAAAGAGTTAAAATAAAGCAAGTGAAAAAAAATCCTCAAGAAACATAAAACCTTGAGTCTACCTCATCTGTCGTCAAAAGCCATCTCAATTGCAGATTTGATACACTGAGCATTAATAACTAAAGACTTGTGGGATTACATCAAGGATATTAAGGATGAAGAAAGCAAAAAGTCACCACAAATACAGGTAAGACATAAAAGGCTAAACCGGAAAACTGTACTAAAAATTGCACTGAAATGTACAGACGCCAAAACAAAGAGAGGAAACCAAAAGTTTCAAAGGGCAGCTTGAGAAGAAAAGCAAAGTATTTTAGTAAAATATGCAAACAATTGGAGCTAGAAAACCAAAAGGAGAAAACAAGATTGGCATTTCTCAACTAAAAACTTCTCAATAAAACTGTTTTTCTTAATTATATTTTTCTATTTTGTTTTGCATTTGTATTACATTGTGGATAACTTCCTATGATCAGTCTTCCAGTTCATTAATTCTGCCGTCATCTATGTTTAATCTGGTATTAAACCTAACTACTCTGTTTTATACCACAGTTAATTTATTTCAAGAATTTTGTTTCTAGAGACTCTATTTTTCTCATTTAAAAAAAATTTCTCTCAATATAATTAACAACATTATTTCTGTTAACACAAATATCTGAAGTCTTTCTTATTTGGTTTGTATCTACTCTCACTGTTAATTTTTATTTCATGGAGCTTAATTTCTCATATACCTGAATCTTTAATTGAACTAAACATTGTGTTTGAAAGAATTTAAAAAGTCCTGTTACTTTAGGCATCTTGAAGATGCTACCCATTCAAGAACACTGGAAAATAAAAGCAAGACCTGAAGCTCATTGAATAATGCAGATAATTAAAGATCTTCTCATATCTTTCTCAATCTCACAAAGTTGGTGTGACCTTTGGGGATTTCACTTGTGTGTAGTCTTAAAGATTGGTTAGATTTTCATCTTGTGGATGCCTTGGATTTTTGTGTCTTTCCACCATACTCTACGAAGAAGCAGTCATATTACTCTCATATACTGCTTTATATAATAATTGCTAGAAACTGTACTTGAACCAAGGCTCTTTTGTTTCCCCATTCTATACTTTGCTTTCCACAACCAATAGCTGATAATATGGAATAATGATGATAGTGTTCCTTCCTACACTTCTCCCACAACATAGACTCTCAGAAAACATTACAAGCAGGAAAAGTCAAGTCATAAAGCAGTGTGTATGTCAGCATATAAAATGTCCAGAGATTCTAACAACAGAATTGTCACCTTTTGCTATTTGGTATTTGGACTTCCTATAGACAGAAGTAAAACCTTCAATTTGGGAAGTCTGGGATGTGCTAGCAGACCAGTGGGAGAAACACCATATACTTATGACTTAGTGCCATCACTACTGCAGAAATTTAACAGCACTGCCTATGCAATAACAGGACCGTTGTTTTTTTCATGGTGTGTGCTAGCAAGGCATCTGATTGATACACTGCATTGTTTTCAATCACAGTTTTATGAGGCCCACATTAAATATTGAATACCAAGCTATATATTTAGAACAGTAATTAGCATGATGCAGCCTTTCAGCCTTATCCTCTTTTAAAGTTTTAAAGTAAACCAAGGATGATGAATATTTAATGTACTGTACTTCATTGTCATCTGATAATAAGATTTGTTATAGGGTTATAAAATGTTATGTTAGGTTCTTACAGCATATCATTAATATTGTAAAATGTAGCTGTGCTCCCAGGCAGAGCTCCTGACAGAATAAACAATAGAAAGATAAGTGATATCAAACCATTTTCTCCAAGGGCTTAGAAGGCAGACCAGGTGAAAAGATGTGCTTGAGACCTGGCTATATCTACCAAATATTACAGAGAAATGAAAAGAGGAGTGAGCTGAAAGAAAAGAGAACAAAGGAGAAAATGAAGGAGCAAGAGCCCAGGAAGCATGGTAAACAGAGAAAAGATTAAAGAGCTTAGTTGTGAGATACAAGGATCACATGGGATATTGAATGCAATAAATTTGGAAAGTCTTTCCTGAATTTAAATTCTAAGATTTCATGTTCCTTTAGAGTTGAAAACACTACAGACATTGGGGATCCCTTAAGGCTATTTGTTCCATTTTGTGGATTATCTGAAAGATGCTTCTCTAGGACTCACCATAAAGATTAATATCCACAGGGTAACTTAAGGATAAAATAAGTGGAGGTGTACAGTAGTAATGATAAAGCAATAAATAAGATATTATAATTTAGAGATTATTGTTTACTTAGAATCTATTTTTATTAAGTACCACATAGGGTATTACTCATTTAACTTAAGGATATACCCCCTCTAAAACATGTAAATCAAAAGAGTCCTAACAATCATATAGCATACAGTTGTCAGAACCACTATGCAAAAGCATTTGACTGTGTGGATCATAAGAAGTTGTGGCTGACATTGAGAAGAAGGGGACTCTCAGAGCACTTGATAGTGTTCACATGAAGCTTAAACTCAACCAGGAGGAAACCTACACCTGGACCAGGCGGTTATTGTATGAACAGAGCAGGAGAACACACGGTTTAAAATTGCAAAGGGAGTGTGTCAAGGTTGTATTATCTCTCCCTACCAAATCAATCTATATGCTGAGCAAATTATCCGAGATGCTGGCCTCTATGAAAAGGAGTGTGGCATCAGGTTTGGATGGAGACTCATCAATAACCAGTGTTACATGGATGACACAACCTTGCTTGCTGAAAGTGAGGAGGATTTAAAGCACTTGTTGCAGAAGATCAAGCCTTCAGTATGGATTGTGTCACAATAGCAAGAAAACAAAGATCTTACCACTGGACCAATAGGCAGTGTCATGAGTGGTGGAGAGGAGATTGAAACTATTAACAGCTTCATCTTTCTTAGATTCCCAATTAACACCTTGCAGTCAGGAAATAAGGAGATGCATTGCACTGGGGAAATCTGCAATTAGGGAACTCTTCAAATTATTGAGGATTAATAATGTCTGTTTGTGGACTAAGGTGTGTCTGATTCAAGTCATGGTCTTTCCAATTACTTGCTATGCATCTAAGAGCTGGACAATGAATAATGATGACAAAAAGAATTGACACCTTTGAGCCTGGTGTTAGAGAAGAGCACTGAACATCCCATGGATGACCAAAAGAATGAAGAGGTATATTTGGAGAAGGTACAAACAGGGTGCTCATTGGAGGCATGAATGATGAGGCTTTGCTTCTCATACTTCAGGCATGTTGTTAGGAGGTGCTAATCCTTGGAGAAGGACATGATGCTGGGAAAGATACATTTATACGTATCGCAACTTGAGGCCTAGAATCTGTTCTTCAGTTCTCTCAATTTGAAAAATGCTGTGCAAGTTCTTCCCTTTTGATTTTCCAACTCCAGCTCTTTGCACATTTTGCTGTGACAGTTTGCTTTGTCTTCATGAGCTATTCTTTGAAATCCCATAGCTCAGCTCATCTTTGATTGTTAGTGTTCAAAGTCTCCAGTCTATTCTTGAGATCATTTTAAATTAAGGTGGGATAGATTCAAGAACATATTTTGCTTCTTATGGACTTGCTTTAATTTTCTTCAACTTCAATTTGAACTTACACATGAGTAGTTGGTTCCACAGTCAGAACCTGGCATGGTTTTGCAGCTGATCTTGAACTCTTCCAATGATTCTTTCTTTTCACAGATGTAGTCAATCTGATTCCCATTTAATCCATCAGGCCAGATCCATGTATATAGTACAATTTTGTGTGTGTGTGTGTGTGTGTGTGTGTGTGTGTGTGTGTGTGTGTGTTTATAATAGATATTAACAATGAATAAATTATTTCTTATTCAAAATTCAAGTGTTGAGGACTCTTCTTCATAGGGTCGCTTGAGTCGCCAGCTACTCGACAGCACTTAACAACAACAACAACATACAAAATTCAGTCATTTAATATTCATCCCCATTTCTGCCATGAATTTCATAACTTTGGAGTACCACTCTTTCTTCCTTGTTCCCTATTTTTGTGTTCCAACTCACTAATAATTATTAATAGGTCCTGATTGCATTTCTGGCCAATTTCAGACTACAATATTTGGTAGAAATCCTGCATATATTTGCATAATAGTTGTGTTAACAGGTCTTTCATATATATATATATATATATATATTCACAATATTATATTTCAGGATGTTGTTGTTGTTGATTACCTTTGAGTCAAGCACAACTCAAAGCGACCCTATGAACAAAAGGCCTGAACCCCTCTATGACTCTTGACATTTATCAAAGTTCATAGAGTTTCCAGAGGCATGTTATTTAGGAAGTGGATGCCACTCCTGCTTTCAAACCTGTCATAGTATGTTATTGTTATGTGCCATTGAGTTGCTTCCGATGTATAGTGACCCTATACAGAAGCTCTGAACCTTTTCTGTCCTGAACCAGTCTCACTAACTCCAACACACCAACCCCCGTTGCTCCAGTTACTGTATCACACCAACCCCCATCACCCTTGTTACTGTATCACTCCATCTCATCTGGGGTCGCCCTCTCCTGTGCTGTCCATCCACCCTTCTAAGCATAATGTCCTTCTCCAAGGACTGGGCTCTCTTGGCCACGTGCCCAAAGTAAGTGAGGCAGAGCTTCAAAATCCTAGTCTCCAAGGGGAGATTGGTTTCACCTTCTCCAAGGCAAACCTATTTGTTTTCTTGGCAGTCCATGTATGTTCAAGACTCTTCTCCAGCTCTACAACTCAAAGGCAACTATTCTTCTTCTGTCTTCTTTAGTCATTTTCCAACTCTCTGAAGCATAACAAGTAATGAGAAGGCCAAGGCCTGGATTAGGTGCACTTTATACCTAGACTGACATCATTGCTCTTCAGCACTCTGGAGAGGTCCATGACGGCAGATTTTCCCAGTGCAATGCATATTTTGATTTGCTGACTGCTGGGGTCAAGACTTTTGATTATCTGAACAAGCTGTAATTTTTAACAACCAATTGTCTCAGTGGTAAGAATCTTTGTCTTTTTTATTTTGAGCTTCAATCCATATTGAAGACTATAGTCCTTGACTTTCTGTAGCAAGTGCTTCAAGTCTTTCTCTGTTTTAGCAAGTAAGGTATATCATCTGCGTAATGCAAGGTAGTGATGAGTCTTCCTTCAATCCTGATGTCACACTCCTTCACATAAAGCCAAGTCTCTCAAATGATCTGGTCCACATATAGATTGAAATTGCTAGAGGCAGGATGCATCCCTAACCCACACCCTTCATAATTTGGAACCATGCATTATTTAATTACTCTATTCTGATAACTCCTTCTGAGTCCAAGGTTTCACATGAGCAAAATGAAGTGTTCTGGGATTCCATTTTTCCCAAGGTTAGCCACTATTTGTTGTGACTCATGCAGTAAAATGCCTTTGAATAGTCAATGAAACACATATAGACATTCCTCTGGTTCTCTTTACTTTCAGCTAAGACCCATGACATTGATGCTATTGTCTCTAGTGTCACAGCCTCTTCTAAATACTGCTTGTATTTCTGGTAGTTCTCTGTTACTGTACTATTCCAGACATTTTTGGATAATCTTCAGCAGAATTTTGCATAATTTTGATATTAGTGATATTATTTGATAATTTCCACACTCTGTTGGATCACATTTTTGGGGGATAGGGATAAATATGGACATCTTTACAGCCAGTCGGCCAAGAAGTTTCTTAATTATCTTTTGGCTTAGAGTAGTGGCACAGAAATAAGTTCAGTTTCAGAGTCAAAGGATCTTAAAGAGCCATAGTCTTGGGATTTCCACCAATCATCCCAGCCCGAGATCAGTAAATCCGAATGTTGTTGTTGTTGTGTACTGTTGAGTTGGAACCAACTTGGTAGGTTTTCAGAGGCAGTTAATCAAGCTGGAGGAGATTGCCATCCTTCTCCTGCAGAGTATCTCGTGACCTCAAATTGCATGCCTTCGGGATAGCAATGTGACTTTAAATTTTGTTCTCAATTTATTTCCTGGTAACAGCAGCCAGGATATCAGGAGATAAGTTGCATTGGGAAAGTCAGCCGTGAGGGACCTCTCAAGAGTACTGAAGTGCAACAACATCAGGCTGGATACTAAGGTGCACCTGATCCAGGCTATAGTCTTTGCAATTACGTGCTATGCATTGGAGAGTTGAACAGTGAATAGGTATGACAGAAAGAGAATTGATGCCTTTGAGTTGTGGTGCTAGAGTAGAGTGTTGAATATACCATGGACTGCTAGGAGAACAAACAGGTTTGACCTGGAGAGGGCGAAGCCAGAATGTCCCCTGGAGTCAAGGTTTCTGAAGCTTCTTCTGACATACTTTGGGCATGTTGCAGGGAGGGACTGGTCCTTGGAGAGGGACATCATGTTTGGGAGAGTGGAGGGACGGTGCAGGAGAGGAAGACCCTCGATGAGATGGATCGATTCTGTGAGTGGAGTGGTGGGAATGAGTGTGTTTGAGACAGCGAGGTTGGCACGGATAGAGTGGCGGTTAGGGCTCTTGTACAAAGGGTCACTATGAGTCTCAAATGACTCGATGGCACATAACTACAACAACAACAGCATGCATGATCTTCTGTTGTTATCTTTCGGAGTGGTTAGTAGTCATAGCTGGACTCACGGTTGTGGAAGTTGAGGATCACCATATTCATTGGTAATATAGACTAGTTATTTCCATATTTTGACTTTTTTCATTCTTCTTTGTTTTACATAAAGAGATGTTTACACCTTAGCTGGACACACACAAATTTCATTATCTAGTTGCCATTCAGTAGTGCAGAGTGTAGAACATAGTCTTCTGAATTATGTTATGTCAACTGACTTCATTATTCTCTTACATTGTGATCCTTAGGACTCTTTTCCTCAGGATTTTTAGTTTTAGTTTGCTTCTGGATCTAATAACCACATGAAGCATTCATGTCAAATTGTTATCTGTCAAATCTACATGATAATGGGCATAATCCCTTTTCAATATCTATTTATCTACCTATATATGTACTTGTGGATTGTTGTTGTTATGAGCCATCAAGTAGTCTATGACTTATAGCAGCCTTATGTACAACAGCCCTAAACCCTGCTCTATCCTGTGCCAATCTTATTGTCTCCGACACACACCCATTACCCCAGTCACTGACTCAATCCATCTCATCAAAGTTCTTGTCCCTCCAACCTTCCAGTCATGATAAGTCCTCTCCAATGACTGGTCCTATCTTGCACCATGTCCAAAGTACGTCAGATGAAGCTTCAAAATCCTTGCCTCCAAGAAGCAGCCTTGTCTCACCCTCTCTAGGACGAACTTATTTGTTGTCCTAACAATCCATTATATATTCAATATTGTCCTCGAGCACCACAGATCAAAGGCATCAATTCTCCTTATATTTCCACTCCCCCAAACATGATGTCCCTCTCTAAGGACTGTCCCCCCTTCGTAACATGCCCAAAGTATGCCAGACGAAGCTTCAGAATCCTTGCCTTCAAGGAGCAGCCTGGACTCGCCATCTCTAGGACAAACCTGCTTGTTCGACTAGCAATCCATGGTATATTCAACACTCTTCTCCAGCAAAACAGCTCAAAGACATCAATTCTCCTTCTATCATTCCTAGTAATTGTCCAGCATTCTGATGCATAGCAAGTAATTGCAAAAACTATGGCCTGGATCAGGTGCACTTTAGTTTCCAGACTTACATCATTGCTCGTCAGTACATTGGAGAGGTCTCTGACAGCTGGCTTTCCGACTGAAATTTGTCTTTTAATTTCCTGGCTTCTGGTACCAAGGGTGTGATTGTGGAGCCAAGCGAATGAAAGTTGTCAACAATCTCAATCTCTTCACTATCTATCATAATGTTGCCAATTGGCCGAGTGGTGAGAATCTTTGTTTTCTTCATATTGAGCTTCAATCCGTATTGAAGGCTGCAGTCCTTGACCTTCTGCAGCAAGTACTTCAGGTCCTCCTTAGTTTCAGCAAGCAGGGTTGTGTCATCTGTATAACACAGATGTTGCATGAGTCTTTCTCCAATTCTGATGCTACATTTCTCTCATAGAGTCCAGCCTCCCAGATAATCTGTTTTGCATATAGATTGAAAAGTTACGGAGATAGGACATATCCCTGGTGTACACCCTTCCCAATTTTGAACCATGCAGTGTTTCCTTGCTCTGTTCTGATGACTGCCTTCTGATCTTGGTATAGGTTTCAGATAAGCATGATGAAGCTTTATGGAATTCTTATTCTTATGGATTAATATTTGTTATTGCCAGGAATCTATGACTTTGTGTGTAAGAGAGGAGAGGGAGTTTTTATCAGATAGGCCATGTCCTAAATAATGCAGTGTGTTTTTAAAAAAAAAATAATTTATGACCCTTGTAAGAACTTTTGTTGCTGTGTACTATTGAGTCAAAATAGACCCATAGATCACTCTCTTTAGGTCTTCAGAGGCTGTAAACAGCATGGTAGGAGACTGCCCCTTATTCTTACACAGAGTAGCTGGTGGATTGGAAATATGTGCTTTTTTAGTTGGCAATAAAACTCCTTGCCACTAGGCCATCAGAACCCTCTAAAAAGGAAGCTCTGGTGGACTAGTGATAAGGACCTGTGCTGCCAATACAAAGGTGCATGGTTCAAATCTACCAGTTTCTCTGCAGGAGAAAAATGGGTAATCTCTTCCTGTGTGATTTAGTGCTTCTGAAAACCCACTAGAGGGGCAGATATGCGTTGGATCCAACTCTGTGGTATCTAACAACAATAGTTTTGTAAGAATGAAATAATTTAAATTAAATACTTTGTACAAGCTTCCTTGTTCTCTGAACAAACTATGATATCATATCTGTTGTTGTAGTGTCAAGTCATAACTGCTAGTCTTCCAATGGGTTTTCAAAGACGATTAATTGCAAGGGAAGAGATTGGCCATTTTACTCCCACAAAGTAGATGTTGGATTTGAACAGTGTGCTTTTGTTTAGTCTGTGCAGTGCTTTACCACTAAGCCACCAGACTTCCCTATAATATCACCAAAGCATCGGCACTGGATCTCAAAGGGAATTTAGACCATTTAAGTCTTGATTAAAGATCTGGGCAGCGGTGGGGGCGGGGGGGAAATCAGCAGTCAACTTCTGCATCATGACTGCCCAGCTGCCATGTTGTTCTTCCCAGATAGAAGCAAAAGTCACTGGCTATCCTGGTCTAGAAGCATAATGAAAATGCAAAATTATGTTTGCTAGAATTAATCATGTTATATAAGAATAATTGATGATATAATGATATTTGTGTTAAAAACTATAAGGAACTAAGGTGTGATGGTTTTAATATCCAAATTAATACCATTGTCCATTTGGTTTATTTACTGGTAAAAATGGTATGTTACAAAAGCTAGTACAAGGTATCAGAAAATATTTAGCTTTAAAGCGTTCAACTATAGATTTGATCCGATCTTTTGCTCTTAACTAGAAGTATTGAAACATTTGAGATAATGATTTTCTAGACTCTACTTGAATTTAATAGGTTCTATTTCAATTATTTTCCTGTGTTGATAATATTTTAAGCTTACAGACTATAATGTAGAATG
Organism: Elephantulus edwardii; assembly: GCF_000299155.1. NCBI lineage: Eukaryota > Metazoa > Chordata > Mammalia > Macroscelidea > Macroscelididae > Elephantulus > Elephantulus edwardii. The sequence goes on from NW_006399899.1 coordinate 2,007,899, forward strand.
TCAATATTTTTAGATAATGCATATATCCCATATAATGATAAAGGCAAAAGTATGTCTAGAGCAGACGCTATATAATTACGAATAGATGAATTCCCTACAACCTCCATGGTCCTTTTGCCATGTATTGAGCTGTATAATTTTTATGATACTGTTTACAAAATATGTCTCTTTCTATTGAATTTGTAGGAGTGGTATCACAAAGGATTAAGGAATGTGTTTCAATTAAGAGTTAAAACAGGGAAAAAATCTTTACATTTCTTTAAATAGCTATCACCTGTGTTCTTTGGGCTGAAGAAGAGATTGAGAAAAAGTGGTAGGTTTAATGTAGAAAGAGCAGCACCTGTGCATGTGTATAGCAGGAATTGATGAGGCTCATCACCTGTACTTACCGTTAATCCATGAGTATTTAAAGGTTAGGCAAGTTATTCAAGATTATTACTTTTATAAAAACATTCTCATTATGCAGATAGATACACACTATCATACACTGATGGTAATTATAAAATGGTACAGCCACTTTGGCAGATAAACTGACATTTCCTCAAAAGGTAAATATAGAAATCTCCTATGATCCAACTATTCCACTACTAGGATTGTACCCCAAGGAAATCAGAACTGAGGTGCAAATGCAGATATATATACCCTGTAGCATTATTCACAAAACAAGAAAGTGAAAATAGCTCAAATGACCATAAGCAAACAAATGGATAGAGAAATTGTTGTACATACAGAGACTGGAATGATATGCACTACTAAGGAACAACCACTTAGTAAAATATTATGCAGTGTGGAAGAGACTGGAGAACATATGCCGGGTGAAATAACTCAATCACAAAAGGACAAATATTTCATAAGACCATTCTTGTGAAAACAAAAGCTTAATTATGAGAGTAGCAGGAGTCGGGAAAGCAAAGATACAGACAATGAACACTAAAGGGATCAGGACATGGAAAGATAAACCTGGTTAGAAGTGACAAAAAAAATTAAGGCTATTGCTTTTAGCAAATAGGAACAGAATATGTTCAACTGTTCAGAAGGGAAGGAGGGAACGAATGAAAGGACAAGACATAGTAACTAATTATAGAAAAAAACATATGTGAAAGAATGTATAAAACATAATGCATATAAATGAAAAAATGCTGGTGATTCATAGTAATTAATTCTATAAACCACAATGTGCACAAATTATTATATAAAACACAATGTACATGAATGAAGAATAATTTATGTGGATAATTGTATGAAAGTCGAAAAATAACAAAAAAAGTCCTCACTGATCTAATAAATTGTTTTTTTATTATTTTTCTTAAAGATAAAGGGTTTGTTTTTTTTTCAAATGCCAGTGTCCTTGTTAATACATGGTTGGTTTGGAAGCAAGTATCTAGCTTTTTGTTCTACAAGACTAAAAGATTTTTTGGATTCTGTTGCATTTTGTTAAAAAATTTTTACAAAATGTTCTAGCAAACAGCATGAAGAAAAACTAATATAAAGGGATTACTTAATAATCTATGTTTTTTTTTCAAACTAAGTATTCCATTTCAGGTTTAGTTCCTCTGATAAAATGAGATGAGAATATTTATTTTATCTTCAAGTTTACTGCTTAATCTGTATGCTAAACAAATTATTTCAGAAGGTGTACTATATGAAGAATGGGATGTTAAGATTGAAGTGAGATTAATCAAGAACCTGTGCTATGCAGATGACATGACTTTGCTTCCTGAGAGTGAAGATGACTTGAAACACTAGCTACATAAAAGAAAATTACAGCCTTCAGTACGGATTACATGTCAATACCAAAAATCCTTGCCACTGGGCCAATAATATCTTCTATCGTTATAGATATGGCTGTCAGAAGAAACTCTGAAGATTGCACTGGAGCGTAGAGAAGCCAAAGCACAAGGAAGAATTCAATATATTAAAGAGCTGAACAGAAGATTCCAAAAGGCAGCTCGGAATTGACAAAGCAAAATATTACAATGAAATGTGCGAGGAGATGGAGTTGGAAAACCAGAAGGGCTGAACTCATTCAGCATTTCTTAAGCTCAAGGAACTGAAGAACAGATTCAAAATTAGAGTTGCTATAATCAAGGATGCTTTAGGCAGAATATTAAATGATACAGGAAGTATTAAAAGAAGTTGGAGGGAATATACTGAGTCGTTATATCAAAAGGAATTGGCAGACACAGAAGAATTTAATGAAATAACATATGAGCAAGAGCCTATGGTGATGAAGGAAGAATTTCAAGCTGTTTTGAAGGAAATAGCAAAAAATAAGGCCCCAGGAATACGTGGTATACAAATTGACGTATTTCACCTGAGAGATGCTGCCCTGGATGTGCTCACCAAGTTGTGCCAAGAAATCTGAAGAACAGCCTCTTGGCCAACTGACTAGAAGAGATCTGTATTTGTTTCCATTCCAAAGAAGGGTGACCCAACAGAATGTGGAAACTACAGAACAATATCATTTCACATGCAAGCAAGATTCTACTGAAGATTATCCAAAAACGACTGGAGCAGCACATCAGCAGAGAATTGCCAGAAGTCCTGGCTGGGTTTAGAAGGGGTCGTGGTACTAGGGATATTGTAGCTGATGACAGATGGATCTTGGCTGAAAGCAGGGAATACCAGAAGAATGTCTATCTGTGTTTCATTGATTATGCAAAGGCATTTGACTGTGTGGATCAAAACAAACTGTGGCTGACTCTGAGAAGAATGGGAATCCCAGAACATTTAATCGTGCTAATGCAAAACCTATACTTGAACCAGGAGGTAGTCATCAGAACAGAGCAGGGTAACACTGCACAGTTCAAAATTGGGAAGAGTGTATGCCAGGGATGTGTCCTGTCTCCATACCTTTTCAACCTGTATGCAGAGCAGATTATCCGGGAGGCTGGGCTCTATGAGGAGAATTGTGGCATCAGGATTGGTGGAAGATCTATTAACAATCTGCGGTATGCAGATGACACAACTCTGCTTGCTGGAACCTAGGAGGACCTCATGCACTTGCTGCAGAGGGTCAAGGACTGCAGCCTTCAGTATGGACTGAGGCTCAATATCAAGAAGGCAAAGATTCTCACCACTGGACCAATTGGTAGCATCAGGATGGATGGCGTAGAGACTGAGATTGTTCACAGCTTCAGTTTGCTCGGCTCCACAGTCAACATTCTTGGCACCAGCAGTCAGGAAATAAAAAAACATATTGCAATGGAAAAGTCTGCTGTTAATGACCTCTCTAAAGTAATCAAGAGCAACGGTGTCTCTCTGGAGACCAAGGTGCACCTGATACAGGCCACGGTGTTTGCAATCACTCATTATGCATCAGAGAGTTGGTCAGCGACTAGGGAGGACAGAAGGAGAATTGATGCCTTTGAGCTGTGGTGCTGCAGAAGAGTATTGAATATTCCATGGACTGCCAAGAAAACAAACAGATTCACCCTGGAGAGGGTTAAACCAAGCTACTCCTTGGAGGCAAGGATTCTGGGGCTTCATCTGACATACTTTGGGCATGTTGCAAGGAGGGACAGGTCCGTGGAGAGGGACATCATGTTTGGCAGGGTGAAGGGACGGCACAAGAGGGAAAGACCCTCTATGAGATGGATTGATCCAGTGACTGGGGTAATTGGGATGCACTGGGAAAATCTGCACTTAGAGACCTTTCCAAATTTTTGAATAGTGATGTCATTTTGAGGACTATGGTCTTTCCAATTACTAGCTATGCATCAGAGACCAGGACAATGAATAAGGATGACAGAATAAGAATTGATGCCTTTGAACTGTGGTGTTTGAAAAGAGCACTGAATATTCCATGGATGACCAAGAAAAAGTTCTATCATGGAGAGGGGGTAGCTAGAGTGCTCTTTGCAGACAAAGAATGGTGTGACTTCACCTAACATGCTTTGGACACATTGCTAAGAGATGTTATTCCTTGGATAGGACATGATTTTAAGAAGGGTTTAGGGTTGGCCAAGGACAGAAAGACTCTCAACAAAGTGGATTGACAAGGTGACTGCTGCAAAGGGCTCTTGAGTTTCAGGAAATATAAAGATGGTGCAGGACAGGACTGGGTTCAGATCTTTTGTTCATAGGGTCGCTATGAGTTGTACTTGACTCAGTGGCACCCAACAATAACAGCAACATGTGTTTGCAGATTGAAATGTTTACAATTTCAGCTTGCTTGGTTATACCATCAACATTCTTAGTATCAGCAGTAAGGCAATGAAAAGACAAATTTTATCAAGAAAATCTGCTGTCAAGAACCTCTACAGAGAGCTGAAGAGCAGTGATGTCAGTCTAGAGACTAAGGTGTGCCTGATCCAAGCCATGGTTTTCACAATTACTTGATATGCACCAGAAAGCTAGATAGTTACAAAGGATGATAGAAGAAGAATTGATGTCTTTAGTGGTGGTGTTGGAGAAGAGTAATGAAAATAGCATAGACTGCCAAGGGAATAGGTTTGTCCAGGAAAGGGTAAAACCAAGATTTGCCTTGGAGATAAAGATTTTGAAGCTCTGACTCACATATTTTGTGTTTATTGCCAAGAAAGACCAGTCCTAGGAGAAGGACATCATGTTTGGAAGGGTGGAGGGACAGCACAGGAAAGGAAGACCTTGAATGAGATGGACTGATACAGTAATTTGTGTTACGGTGTTTAGACTATGAGTCTGCATCAGGATAGGGCAAGGCTCACAGCTGTTGTGTATAGAGTCACTATGATTCACAGGTGACTCAATGGCATATTGTTGTTGTTGTTGTGTGCAGTCAAGTCACTTGCGACTCATAGCGACCCTCTGTACAAAAGCCCTAAACTCTTCTCTGTCCTGTGCCAATCGCACCATCTCTGACACAACCATTCCGATTACCCCAATCACTGAATCAATCTACCTCATAGGGGGCCTTCCCCTTCTGCGCTGTCCCTCCATCCTACAAAGCATGATGTCCCTCTCCAAGGACCTGTCCCTCCTTGCAACATGTCCAAGGTATGTTAGACAGAGCCTTAGAATCCTTGCCTCCAAGGAGCAGCCCGGTTTGAACCTTTCCAGGATGAATCTGTTTGTTTTCCTAGCACTCCATGGTACCCTCAATACTCTTCTCCAGCACCAAAGCTCAAAGTCACCA
>NW_006399899.1:2013679-2014807 GCF_000299155.1 Elephantulus edwardii
ACTGCCTCTTGGTCCAAGTATAGGTTTCTCATTAGCACGATCAAGTGTTCTGGTATTCCCATTCTTCTCAGACTCAGCCACAGTTTGTTATGATCCACACAGTCAAACGCCATTGCATAGTCAATGAAACACAGATATACATCCCAATGGCATATAACAACAAAAACAGATTTTAATATAGCAACAATCAGTGGAACTGGAAACTTGTTCACCTTATGTTTCAGGCCCTCAACATTATGGTTGACTGTGTCTGAACATTGTTATCTGTGCCTCCAGGTAACACCGGAGAATAATTTCTCTGAAACAAAGTGAAGCTTTCTTTTGTGAAATATAAAAAACCAAAAATGAAATAGAAAGAAAACATTCAGCTTTGATTAAATACCTAGAATAACATCTGTCCAAACAGAGTCTGATCTGGTAGGAACTGCAAGTTTACAAATCTGGGAGGCCTGCTCAGACAACAGTTTACTATGTAATGATATTGAGTATATGGATCACAAAAACAAACAAAAAGCAAAGCAAATATTTGGAACTCCTAAATCCTTCATTTTTTTCCTCTCATTTGACATCTATACTTGTAGTAAAAAAAAAACCCACAAAAATATCACTTTGATGACTGAGATATGCCTAACTCAAGCTATGTTCTTTTCAATTGCCTCATATGCTGTGAAAATTGAATGTGGCTGTTGATTGTCTTTGAGTTGAGCACAACTCATAGTGACTCTTCTACAATCACTGACATTTATCAAAGTTCATAGAGCTTACAAGGGACACTGTTTAGGAAGTGGATGCCACTTCTTCTTCCAAACCTGTCATAGAATGTTACTGGTTGAGTTGCCCGAGAGGCATAGAGACATATAGTACTGCAGCTTTGAATTCTTTCCAGTCCTGAGCCAGTCTCACTAATGCTGACACATCCACCCCCTTTGCCCCAGTTATTGTATCAATCCATCTCATCCAGGGTCTCCCTCTCCTGTGCTTTCCATTCACCCTCTGAGCATGATATCCTTCTCCAAAGGCTGATCTCTCCTCGACAAGTGCCCAAAGTGAGGCAGGGCTTCAAAATCCTAGCCTCCAAGCAGAGACTTGGTTTCACCCTCTCTAAGGCATATTTGTTTTCTTGGCAGT
>NW_006399899.1:2020512-2056625 GCF_000299155.1 Elephantulus edwardii
TAATTTTCTTCAGCTTCTCTTAGCTCTTACCTATGTATAATTGATGGTCTAGTCCATCATCAGCACTTGGTCTTGTTTTGACTGCTGATATAGAGGTGAATTCAAATCTATTGCTAACTTACAATATTGGCATAGATTTGACTAACGACAAGCAGTAAAGCACAGACGTCTCCATGAGTCTTGAACCTAGCTGACAGTGGAGCACCTTCTATCTGTAAGACTTCCAAGAAAAGAGGTGCATAGTAAAGTGAACTGGGGGGAAGGGATTGTATAACAATGAAAGAATATTTTTTTTCTTTTCTTTCAAAGAGAAAAGCAAACTAAGGGAGAGGGGTGGGGAGGGAGGAAAATGTGCAACAATGTATGAATGGAAATATAAATCTCTGTAAACTTTCATTAAAATTTCAATTACAAAAAGGAAAAAGGCTTCACTTTAAAATTTACTAGGGAATAAGTTAGTCACTATTACTCTCTTTTGTTTTTTAAAATAAATATTGTTATTAAGGTCTAGTATCCGAATTAAATTTGTAACTTCTGTTTTTACTAAAGCAATTGCATTTTCATCCTTTTTCTTAAACTGATTTAATTAGATGCTTTCATAATAATTTAACTTTGGGTACATACAAAGGGAAAAAGTTATTTAAAAGTTCATTATTTATGGATTCCATAACATTTAGGACTAAAGTTAGTGATGGGTGTTTCTTGATTTTTTTTTAAAAGTTAATGATGTTTTAATGAAATTATATGGAAAAAATATATCCCAGTCAAGAACATCGTATAATTTTCTACTATAAACCAGAACATCACACTCTTCAGCAGCAAAAAAAAATGTGATATTCATCAGTTTGAAACTGTTTTAGCTTTTCTTCAATCATAACAATTCTCTATTTGTACCCCCTCAAAAAAATAATTAGCCTATTCAAATAAGAGATAGACTGGGAGCACACAGCTTAAAAAGGAAAATGCTCTATATTTCCCAATTGCAGATTTTTGGCATGAGAAGGCTAGTAAAATACACGTTTAAACAAATATTAACAGTGAGTTCAATCAGGAAGTAATTCTTTTTCAACAATTGCTATTAAGACAAATGAATATTCATATAGGAAAAAAGAAAAATAACTATTACCTCCATTACACAAAATAATGGATTATAGAATTAAATGCAAAAACTCAAATTACAAAACTCCTAAAAGTAAACACATGAGAAAATCTATTTAACCTTTGACTTGGTTAGGAATAAAAAATATGAAGCGTAAAAGGCACAGTCATTAAAAGGAAAAATTGATACATTGGATTTTTATCAAACATGGAAATTTTGGTGATTGGAATTCATCACTTAGAAAAGTCAACTTGAAGAATGAATTCTCTACACATATATCAGGTAAACAAATTAATTCAAGAATATAGTAAAAAGTTTGCGTTTTGGAATAAGCTGAACCACTCAATAACGTTGTTGTTGTTTTTATGTGTCATCAAGTCATCTGCGACTTATAGCAACCCTATGTACATCAGCTCTGTATCCTGCTCTATCTGAAGCCAACCTTACTGTCTCTGACACACCCACCCCACTATGCCAATCCATTTCATTGAGGGTCTTCCTGTCTCGTACTGTTCCTCCAAACTCCCAAGAATAAAGTCTCTCTCCAAGAATTGGTCTCTTCTTGCAACATGTCCAATCTATGTCAGATGGAGCTTCAGAATCCTGACCTCCAAGGAGCAGCCTGATTTCACTCTCTCTAGCACAAACTTATTTGTTTTCCTATCAGTCCTTAGTATATTTGATACTCTTCTCCAGCACCATAGCTCAAAAGCATCAATTCTCCTTCTGTCATCCCTGATCATTATCCAGCTTTCTGATGCATAGCACATAATTGTGAAGACCATGGCCTAGATCAGGCACACCTTAGTCTCCAGACTGACATAGTTGCTCTTCAGTACTTTGGAAATGTCCCTGACAGTAAAATTTCCCAATGCAATTTGTCTTTTGATTTCTTGGCTGCTGATTCCAACAATGAGTCAAGCAAACTAAAGCTGTTAACAATCTTAATCTCTTCACTATCTATTACGATTTTGCCAATTGACCAAGTGGTGAGAATCTTTGTTTCTTGATGTTGAGCTTCAATCCATACTGAAGGCTGCAGTCCTTGCTCTTCTGCAGCAAGTACTTCAGACCCTCCTCAGTTTCTGCATGCAAGTTTCTGTCATGAATTGCTGATGAGTTTTGTCAAATACTGATGCCCACAAGCAAACTGAAACTGCCAACAATCTTAATCTTTTTACCATTTATCATGATGCTTCAATCCATTTTGAAGGCTGCAGTCCTTGACTTTCTGCTGCCAGCACTTAAGGTCCTCCTCAGCTTCAGCAAGCAGGGTTGTTACATCTGAATAACACAGATTGTTGAGGAGTCTACCTCCAGTCCTGATGCCACACTACTCTTCGTAAAGCCTAGCCTCCCAGACAATTTTCCACTTATAGACTGAAAAGATATGGGGATATGTCAATTGGTATGTCATCAATTCCTGGGGTCTTGGTTGGGTATTTTTGCCAATTCTTTCGGAGCAGAGTGAACTTCTTTCATCACCATAGGCTCTTGCACATACGTTGTGTCATGAAATTCTTCTGTGTCCACCAATTCCATTTGTTACAATGACTCTGTATACTCTTTCCATCATCTTTTTAAAAAATTTTTTATAATTAATTTCAATGAAAATTTAGAGACTTTGGATTTCCATTCACTCACTTTTGCACTTTTCTCCCCTCCCAACCCTCTCCCCACAGTACACTCCCCTCTTGAAAAAGTAAAAGAAAAATTCTTTCATTGTTTTAGAATCTCTCCCCCCAGGTCCATTCCACTATGCAGCCTTCGCTCTAGACTCCTGTCGTGACAAAAATACCTAATCACATTTCCCTTTTAGACGGTTTTCTCCCTCATCTGTTTCAATACAGTATACATTATTTAACCCATCTTTCTCAGTCTCTCCTCAACCCTGATGTCAGTCCTGTTTTACAACAGTGGCACCATGCAGTGTTTGTCCTTTTGTGACTGAGATACTTCACTCAGCATAATGTCCTCCAGGCTCACCCATTTTGAATATTTCATGAGTTCCTTGTTTTTCAATGCAGCATAGTATTCCATTGTGTGAGTATACCACAGCTTCTCTATCAATTCATTTGTTCATGGGCACTTGGGTTGTTTCCAACTCCTTGCTATTGTGAAAAAAGCCACGATAAACATGGGTGTGCATATATGTGCTTGGGTGGCAGTTATGGTCTCTTTGGGGTATATTCCTAGTAGTGGAATTGCTGGGTCAAATCATATCTCTATTTGCAACTTTTTGAGAAAGCGGGATACTGCCTTCCACAACGGCTGCACCATTTTACACTTTCACCAACAGTGAAGAAGGGTTCCAATTTCTCCACAACCTCACCAGTGTTTGTTGCTTGCTTTCTATCTTCTTTTAATGCTTCCTGGATCATTTAACATTCTACCCAAATCCTCTTTAAATATAGCAACTCAAGGTTTGAATTTGTTCTTCAATTCCTTCAGCTTAAGAAATGCTGAGGGACTTCAACCCTTTTGATTTTTCTGACTCCAGCTACTTACACCTTCCTTTGTCATACTTTACTTTGTCTTACCTCGCTGCCCTCTGGAATCTTCTGTTTCACTCCTTTGTACCTTGATTTCATTTCTTTGCTTTGGCTTCTCAGCGCTCCAGTGAAATATTTAGAGTTTCTTCTGACATTCATATTGGTCTTTTCTTCCTCCTCTTTCTTTGTAATGACCTTTTGCATTCTTGGTGGATGGTATTCTTGATATTCTCCCCCAGCTCGTCCAGTCTTCACTTGTTAATGTCCAAGGTCTCAAATCTGTTCCTGAGATGACTTTGAAATTCAGGTGGCTTAGACTCAAGGTATCTTCGGTTCCTGTGGACTTGTTTTAATTTTTTTCAGCTTTAGCTTGAATTTGCATTTGAGTGTTTGGTGGTCTGTTCCACATTCAACTCTTGGCCTAGTTTTCACAGCTGATATTGAGCTTCTACGATTCTTTCCACAGATGTAATTGTTCTGCCCACGAAATGCCCCTCAAACTATATCCAATCACACGTCTGAAAATTCAAGGGGGTTTATTAAATTCAACATGTGGAGACTATCTCCCACAGTAGGAAGGTTGTGAGGGAAAAAGCCCCGAGTTCCCCTCCCCAGTTGCTTTTATGGCTTTCCTGGGTGCCACTGTTGGGATGGAGAGATTGAGATCATGGCTGGTGGGTCAGGGGATCAGTCATGTGGGTCGGCTTTTGATGGGCTGGCTACTTTGCCCGCCTTTACCCTTTTTGTGTCATGTAGACACTAGTTAATTCTTTACTTTGCAAGGACACATAAGACTCTAGCTGGGTCATTTGTGTTTGCCTTAAGCTAAGAATTTTAATGGCCCATTTCTGCTTCTGGTATTAATGGGGGTTTATATAAAAAATGGGGTTTACACTGTCCCCTCATAATCAATCTCATGCCTATGCATACCATCAGGTGAAATCCATGTACAACATGTATAGATTGTGTTTGTGTTTCTTATAAAATGTATTTGCAATTAATGTCTTTGTGCAAAATTCTATCATTCTATTTCCAGCTTCATTTCTGTCACCAAGTCTATGTTTTCCAACTGCTGATCCTTCTCTATTCCCAACTTCTGAATACCAGTGATCCATTATTATTAATGCATCTTGATTGCAAGTTTGAGCAATCTCTGACTGCAACAGTTGGTAGAAATCTTCTATTTCCTCCTCTTTGGTTCTGGTTTTTGGTGCATATATTTAAATGATGATGGTATTCACTGGACTTCTTTATATGCATATGGGTATTATCCTGTCACTCTCACAACATTGTATTTCAAGATGAACCTAGAAATTACTTTGTTAACTATGTAAACAACCTCATTTTTCCTCACCTTTTCATCTCCAGCATTGTAGATCATATGATCCTCTGACTTAAAACGTCCCACACCAGTCTTTCTCATTTCGCCAATACCTAGTATGCCAATATATATATATTTGTTCCATTTCCTTAACAATATATAATTTTCCTACATTCATGTTTCTTACATTCCATGTTCCAATCACTAGTGTCTGCTTACAGCTGTTCCTCCTATGTGTTTCTATACTTGAGGGCTCAGCCTCAGTTGCCCTATACGTTAGTCTAAGTGTGCTCTATTGTACATAGGGTTTTCAAAGGCCTGCTATTTTGGAAGTGGCTTCCTAGTCTGTCTTATTTAATTGCTGAGATTTAGAAGTTTATGTGACAGACAAGCATTTTACAGAGAAGAGCAGATTAAAGATATTTCCCAGTAAAAGAAAAACCCCAATAGATTCTTTGTTGTCCCCATCCTTGCCTGGTGTGTTTTGAGCCACCCCTTTCCCTGCTCCACCAGCATTTGCATCTACTGCCACCTACTCCATTCAACAACAATCTCCCCTATCCAGTCCTTGATGTGATGACCTATTTGTCAATCTTTCTGGGCTTCTATGATTCCTAATACCTCAAGCTGCTGCCAGTTTCTTCTTCTGAGCGCAGTATCTCTTGACTTCAGGGGTTTTGAACTTCTGCTTCAGGATTGACTTCTTGTGCGTTAGGGCATCTTCTTCTCCTCCATTTCTGCTACACGAGTTTCCCAGCGGAAGATGGTGGATCCTGCATGGTGTGGGGTCCGCTGAGACATATTCTGCCACATGGGTTGTAGCCTATGCTCCTCCACCTTTCTACCCCATTTGTGCTCCGTGACTTGAAGATGGACTTCTTCACCTGCGGGCTGTAATCAAATGCATATAAATTAAAATATTGAAATATCACTGCACAGTCATTAAAATAGCAAAAACTGCAAATCACAATAGTAACTAGTATTGGAAAGAACGTAGAACAAATAAAATTTTTTATAGTACAGTAATGATGCAAACACCTTAGAAATCAGTTCGGATATTTCTTAAAAAGTTAAGTACAGTCTCAAGAACATTATTTTTAGCGAACTAACACAGTATCATGAGGACAAATATTGCATAAGACCAGTATTATAAAATAAATAACTAGTAAGATGTGTATAAAAGTCCAAAAGAGGAAGGGGGAAGGAAAGATGTGGACAATGGGGATAAGGGAAAATTTTTAGGATAGGTGAGTTTGATGGGCAAATGGGAAGAGGTGAAGGAATAGGAAAGATACAGCAGGGGCCTAAAAATTGTGTAATAGTTGCCATAGATCAATGGTGATTAATTATATAAAACACAATGTATATGAATGATTGTATGAAACATAATGAGAATGAAAGATAGTGTATAAACACAATGTATATGAATAAAACAAAATGTATACAAATTTTTATACAAACCACTTGACCAATTGGTAGCATCAGGATGGATGGTGAAGAGAGAGAGAGAGATTGTTCACAGCTTCAGTTTCCTCGGCTCCACGGTCAACACTCTTGGCACCAGCAGCCAGGAAATAAAAAAACGTATTGCAATGGGAAAGTCTGCTGTTAGGGACCTCTCTAAAGTACTCAAGAGTCTCTCTGGAGACTAAGGTGCGCCTGATGCAGGCCATGGTCTTTTCAATCACTTGTTATGCATCAGAGAGTTGGACAATGACTAGGGAGGATAGAAGGAGAACTGAGGCCTTTGAGCTGTGGTGCTGGAAAAGAGTATTGAATGTACCATATACTGCTAGGAAAATAAACAGATTCATCCTGGAAAGGGTTAAAGCAGGTGGCTCCTTGGAGGCAAGGATTCTAAGGCTCCATCTAACATATTTTGTGCATGTTGTAAGGAGAGACCAGTCCTTGGAGAAGGACATCATTCCTGGGAGGGTGGAGGGACAGTGCAGGAGGGGAAGACCCTCTATGAGGTGGAATGATTCAATGACTGGTGTAATCAGGATGGGAGTGTCAGAGACAGTGGGATTGGCACAGGACAAAGCAGAGTTTAGGGCTTTTGTACATAGGGTCACTATGAGTCACAAGTGACTCGACAGCACATAACAACAACAACAACAATTTAAATACATTTTTAAAAGTATTTTATTAAAACTTCAACACAAACATAGTGTAAAACAAATCTTCAAATTCACAGTCCTTGAGTTGAAGCCAACTCATAGCAACTCTATAGAGTTTCCAAGACTATCAATGTTTAGGAAAAAATGATGACAGCTTTTTGCTGTAAATCTACTGTATCACCTGACAATTCTATTCTCAGTTATTTACTGAAGGTAAGTGAAAACATGCTCACATAAAGCAGATGTCAAAAGTTCCTTTATTTGTAATTGTAAAATCTTGAACACAACTAAAATATTTATAAAAGGCCAACACAAATAACATTGTTTTTCCATATAATGGACTATATTTTGACAACAAAAAGAAACAATTGAATGTAGTTATTAGATACCATCCAGTGGGACCGTTCCAGTGAAAATAAAAAAATAAAAGTCATATGGTCTTGCACCATTTTTACAAATATTGCTGTTTGAATGACTATTGATTTTGTATTTTACCAAGTATGATACCCTTTTCCAGGCTCTTTATCTTCTTGACAACATACTCAAAATACATAAAATCAAGTTTCGTCATTCTTACCTCTAATGAGACCTCACTTCTGCCAAGATAGATTTGTTTGCTCTTTTGGTAATCCACAGTTTTTTTCAATATCTTTCACCAACACCATATTTCAATGATACCAATTATTTCTTGATCTTCCTTTTTCATGATCCAACTTTTGCATGTAGATGATTGTATAGGAAATGCCATTAGTCATTTTAAGTCTTTGAAATGGTATCTGTTTTACTTTAACACTTTAAAGGAGTCCTTGGTCTCAAATATGCCATAATTTGATATCTTGATTTTAGTCACCATGGATGAAACACTAGCTGCAGATGCTTCCTATACTTTTGGCATGTTGTCTTCAAGATCAAAGACTGTAGCCTACAAAAGCAAGAAAACAAAATTCCTCACCACTAGACCAATAGATGAATTATGATAAATGGAGAAAAGATCAAAGATGTCAACAATTTCACATTACTTGGTTTCATAATCAACATTCATGGTAAAAGCAGTTAAGAAATCAAGAGACATTGTAAATTGGGTGAAATGTGTTCTCAAGGATCTATCTAAACTCCTAAGGAGCAAAGGTGTCCAGGTTAGGTACTAAATTGCTCCTGATTCAAATTATGGTGGTTTTGTTTCATTTTGCTTTTCAAATTACCTCCCATGCATCTGAATGTTGGACAATGAATAAGGGCAGAAGAACAACCAATACCTTTGAATTGTGGTATTGGTTAAGAGTACTAAATAGTCCATGGATTGTCAAAAGATCAAACAAGTCTGTCTTGGAGGAAGTCCAATAACTGTGGTCCTTAGAATCCAGGATGGTGAAACTTTGCTTCCTATACTTTTGGCATGTTGTCTGGAGAGACCAATTGTTGGTTATAGTGTATGGAAATAATACAGAGCTAATATCACTATGAGTCGCAAGCGACTCAACCACCTGTAACAACAACCATCACCACAACAAAATATCCTATGACTTTATAGTCCATGCTAAACACATATATTTAAATGTCATACATTTTTCACTCCTCTCAGAAACACAGTAAGTAACTTGTTTCACCCCTGTTTTTCAGGCATATAAACTAAGACTTACCAGAGGTCAGCATATTGTTTGAAATCAGCTAACACTTGAATAAAAAACTACATGTCACCTTAATAGTGCACAACTATTAACACAAACAGAGGGATAAAAGTAACAAGGAAGAAAGGAACAAAATACTTGTATTTTTGTCTTGTTTATGTTAGAATATTATCAATGTTTTATGTTCAGTCTGAATTTCAAAAATAATTTATGTCTTTAAAAGTTTGACCTATATTCAACTATAGAAGTAAGCATTAGTTTTCTTTTTCAATGTTCTTTGTATGTTTATATTTATTTTCCCCACTTTATTGCTCTATATCACTTTTCTTTTAGCTTTACTTCTGCCTCCTAACAGCATAGTTCAGTCTCTTCAATTTAACTCTCATCTTCAAAGTAAGACAAATTTTGCTGCTCCTTCCTGCCAGAAACATTTTTGTAAAGAAAATTCCTAAGGAGAGCCATAGAAACCAGGTTCTCAAGTCAAGCTTACAGAGGATTATGCATGTCAGAGAACTGCATTTTGATGTGGAACGTATCTGAAGGCAAACTTCCAGAGAATGGCATCATCACGCTTTATTTGAAGAGGATGATCAGCAACGTGTCCAGAGTAGCATCAGACAGAATTTACTGCCATACGTGCTAAAAAGGAAACAGAAGGAAGATAGACAATATGGATACCTTCAAAGTCCCTGCATTAAACAAGGATTGCAATGCTACACTCTAATGTCAAATCCCACAGCAGGCTGGAGAAAAATTTTTACTCAGAGGGAGAAAATCTCTTCAGCCTGTTAAGTCACTAGATCCCTTCCTCTGTTTAGCTCTTGGCTCTGAGTATGCCCCAAGCTCCAGTTGGATATGGTGATAGGGAGTGGATTAAGCACAGTTGGGCTTTTACACTTAAACCTTGAGTATTAACTGCTCAGTAATGCAAGGTTTTCCCATTAGAGCTACCATAGTTGCAAGTCCAAACTGTTGATAAGCTCTCAAATTTAACATATCTGTAAGAAATACACATGTGTGTTGGCCATAATTAACTAGAGCACATATTTTTAAGTGGAATCAGGAGTCTAGGAAAACAGCCAAGTGAGGCTGCTTTAGCTAAACCGTTTAAGAATAAAAGTTTTCCTAAGTGATCAAATATAGTAGCAATGAAATATGTAGAACAAGGGAAATTTCTATTAAACGCACCTAGGATTTGTTGGGGTTTTTTAAGAGCAATGCTAAATTCTCCATTGTTGTTGTTAAGTGCCATCGAGTCATAGGTGACTCATAGTGATCCTATGAATGAATGACCTGAACACGTGTATAACTTTCATTGTTTCTCCATGTGCATATAGTTTCTTTCCAGAGACAAGAGGGTAAAATTAATTATTACTGTGCATTTCTCAAAAGCCTAATATTTAACTTTGAGCTCAACTTGAAAAATCTTCTTATGTTTACAATTCTAAGATCTGAATGAAGCTTAAGCCAAACTCACCATATCTGGTATCTCACATTTTTCATTACACCTCTTTGTGGAAATAATTCAGATTTTCACAAGACTATATATAGGAAGTGATAGAGCAGCAATGGTAATGCAGTCTGTGGAGAGCTGCACTCCTAACCCAAAGGCGGCACCTCTGAGGTGGTTCAAATCCATGTGTGACTCTGAGGGGGAGAAATAGACAATCACTTCTCATGTGATTTGTTGTTGTAATGTGCCATCTAGTCCCCTGAGACTCATAGAGACTCTATACAACAGTCTTAAACCCTGCTCTATCCTGTGCCAATCTTATTGTCTCTGGCACACCCACCCCCACTACCTGAGTGACTGAATCAATCCATCTCATTGAGGATCTTCCTTTCTTGTGCTGACTCTCCGCCCTCCCAAGCATGAGGCCCTTCTCCAAGGATTGGTCCCAACTTGCAATATGTCCAAACTATGTCAGACAATGCTTCAGAATCCTTGCCTCCAAAATGCCATCTAGTTTCACCTTCTCCAGGATGAACCTGTTGGTTCTCTTAGCAGTCCATGGTATATTCAATACTCTCCTCCAACACCACAACTCAAAGACATCAATTCTCCTTCTATCATCCCTAGTCATTGTTCAACCCTCTGACGCATAGCAAGTGAATGCAAAGACTATGGCTTGTATCAGGTGCACCTTAGTCTCTGGATTAACATCATTGCTCTTCAGTACTTTGGAGAGGTCTCTGATAGCAGACTTTCTCAGTGCAACATGTCTTTTAATTCCCCGGTTGCTTCTGCCAAGAATGTTGATTGTGGAGCCAAGCAAAACCAATAGAGGGTCAGTTGAGTTGGTTTTGACTTGAGAGCAATAAGTAAGTTGGATGGCAAATGATATCCAGAGAAAGGGAAGATTTTCAAGAATGAATTACTAGAAATAATATCAAATTCTGGTTCACTGATACATAAGGAGGGAATTCTGGTGTCCTGGTTGTAAAGCACTGTAGTACCGTACCTACTTGAAAACATGCAGTTCAAAACTACTATCTGCTTTGTGGAAGAATGATGAGCAATTTCCTCCCATGTACTTTACTGCTTCTGAAAAGCTACTGTGGGGTCAGGAATAGGTCAGCTCAAATTCAAAAGAACACAACAACAGTATATAGAGAAATTCACCAGGATTCTCCTAGAAGTTCACCTTTGTCCATTGTTAATAAAATAGTTCCATATTCCAGGTTTCCACTGCATGACTTCACAATGAGGTAAAGAAGAGATAAGAATTGAAGAGTGGATGAACTAAACAGACTTTAATGGAATGATGATGTTCTCAGGCATTGTTGGGCCAATTTAATTTAGAGTGAATCCCAGTATAAGAGAACAAAACGTTGCCTAATAGTAAGCTTCTTTACAGTTGTTTCTGTATCTGAGTCCACTGTTTTCAGTCTCAGAGGACGTGGCTCTTCTTTTGCATTGACATTGTGCTCTACTAGACATGAAGTTCTTCTCCAGGGATTGATCCCTTCTGATAACATGGTCTAAGTATATGAGTCTCAACAGTGTTGCCTCTAGGCAATATTTGGCTGTACTTCTTTCTTGACTATTTTGCTTATTTTTCTGACACTTTGTAGTATATTCAATATTCTTTGCCAACACCATGTTTCAAATGCATCATTTTTTCCTAATTCATTATTTAACTTTCATATATGTACGAAGCAATTTAAATGGTCTTGGGTTAGGTACTTTAGTCCTCGAGGCACTATCTTTATTTTTTAACTTTAAAAAGAATTTTTGCAGCACACATATTGTATATCTATATATCATCTTGTTTAGATCCTCAATCAATACTTTTGGTACCAGCAGTCAGGAGGTGTATTGCACTGGGGAAGTTTCCTGGGATGATGTCAGTTTAAAGAATAAAGCACACTTGATTCAGGTCATGATATTGTCAATCACCTGCTGTGCATCGAAGACCATGACAATGAATAAAAATGACAGAAGAATCGATGCCTTTGAGTTGTGGTGTTAGAGAATAGTACTAAATATCCAATGGACTTCCAAAAGAACAAACATATGTCTTGGGGAAAGTGCAGCCGTTATGCCTCCTCGGAGGCAAAAATTGCAAAGCTTTGTCTTACATACTTTGTGCCCTTTGTTAGGAGAGGCTATTTCTTGGAGAAGGATATTATACTTGGAAAGGTGAAGGGTAGATGAAAGAGAAAATGACCCTTGGCAAGATGGATTGACACAGTGACCACAACATTGCCCTCAAGTATGTTAGAAATTTCAAGGATGGCACAGGGTTCAGATCTATTGTTCTGTTGTTCATAGGGTCACTATGAGACATACTGAATTCAATGGAACCTAACAGTAACAATACATATGTATGTATTTCCTATTGCCATCTAGTTGACTACAACCCACAGTGACCTTAAGAAGAAGATCTTGAAACTTTGCCCTTTCCTGTGCCTTACTCCCAATTATCCACCATGCTCAAGTCCACTGTTACAGTCACCATGTCAATACACTTAATTGAGGGTCTTTCTTTCTTTCACTGACTCTTCACATTTCAAAGCATAAACATTTTTTTTTATCCCCCAAGGACTGTAGTTACTTGAGAAGATATCCAAAGTATGTGAAATAAAATGTCACCATCCTTGCCTCTAAGGATCACCCTGGTTGGAATTCTTCCAAGATGGATTTGTTTGGTCTCTTGGCAGTCAGTTGAATTCATATGCTTTACCAAAACCACAATTCAAAGACACTAATTCTTCTTCAGTCATGTGAAACTTGTACTTGGACCGGGAGGCAGTCATCAGAACAGAGTAAGGAAACACTGTATGATTCAAAATCAGGCAAGGAGTGTGTCAGGGATCTATCCTGTCTCCATACTTTTTCAACCTGGACACGGAATAGATTATCTGGGAGGATGGATTTTGTGGAGAGGAATATGGCATCAGGATTGAAGGAAGACTCCATCAACAACCTGTGTTATGCAAATCGTGCAACTTTGGTGAAACTAAGGAAAGTCTGACACATTTATTGCAGAGGGCCAAGGACTATAATCTCCAATAAGGACTGAGGCTCAACATAAAAAACAAACAAACAAAGAGTCTCACCACTGAGCCAATTGGCAGCACTCTGAAAGAAGGAGAAGAAATTGAGATTGTTAACGATCTTAGCTTGCAAGTTTCCACAATCAACACTTTTGGCAATAGCAGTCAGAAAATCAAAAGACAAATTGCATCGGGAAAATCTACTGTCAGGGACTTCTCCAGATTGCTGAAGCACAGTGATGTCAGTCTAGAGACTAAAGTGAGCCTGATTCGGGTCTTCACAATTTTTTACTAGACATCAGAAAGCTGAACAATGACGAAGGATAATAGAAGAAGTAATACCTTTGATTTGTGGTGTTGGGGGAAAGTATTGAATGTACTATGGAGTGCCAAGAAAACTAAGAGTTATGTCTTAGAGAGGATGAGAGGAAGCTGTTCCTTGGAGGCAAAGATTTTTAAGCTCTATCTCATATACTTTGGGCATATTGTCAGGAGGGATCAGTCCTTGGAGAAGGGTATCACACTTGGAAGGGTAGAGGAATGAGATGACTTGGATGAGATGGATTGACACAGTGATACGGATAATGGGGTAAACCATGTTAGAGATAGTAAGACTGGTTCAGAATAGAGAAAAGTTCAGGGCTATTGTGCATAGGGTCACTATGAGTCACCTTAATGGCACATAACAACAACAATTAAAATACAATGACATGTCTTTAAAGCAACATCCTTGCTCTTTCACATTTTCACACACATAATGAAAGAATATAACTTTACTGCATGCCTTTACCGATTTTAAATCAATCAATATCTCTGTTTTCTTTGAACAATATCTTCTTGGTCTATGTAGAGATCCCTCAAAAGCTCAAATAATGATCTGGAATTCTCACTCTTCTCAATGTTATCTATAATTTATTAAGTCACCCCTAATCAAATGTCTTTTTACAGTGAGAAAAATACAAGTAAACATATTTCAAACATTTTCAGTGTTTAGCCAAGATCCTTGTTAGCAGCAGTGGTATACATCATGCCATGTCCTCTTGAGAACCCAGTTTGAATCTCTGGCAGTTCCATGTTGATATAGTGCTCCAGTAATTTTTAAATAATCTTCAATAAGATTTTGCTATTGATTTCTTCCTAGAGAAAGAAAAGGAGAAAGAAGCAAAGCAGAAAGAAACATTTTGAAAAAGGACTAAAATTACTTTCAAACATATTCAGGACAAACTTTCTGTCCTAGAATAATGAGATTGTGACTGTAAAGCTTTGGAGACTTTTCCAAATGTTCTAATACCGGAAATATTGCTTTGGGCCATTTAGAAGGTCTATCTTCTAAGAGAATGTATCTTGATGATTGTAGGGTGCTGGCATCTTGATAAGAATATCTGGGAGAGGAAAAAGAGAGAGGACATTCTTTAATAGGGAAGGGAATTTAGGGATGGGTGATATAAGAGAGAAAATGTGGAACAGAAAATCAAAAGATAGATAGATAGATAGATAGATATAGATAGATAGATAGATAGATAGATAGATATAGAGATATTCAGCTACCCACAAATCCTACACTGCTGAAGACATGTAAACTGGGGCTACCATTTGGGGAAAGTCATTTGTAGTCAACATATCAAGATCAAGCTAAGAAGGGCAAAGTGAGAGAAAAATGAGAGTAGAGTTCATGTGTAGAAAGCAGACTCTGTGAACATAGAGAAAGAACAAGATAAGTAGAATAACTGTCTTTGCATTTAATGGCTTCCAAAGTCCAGTTTATGTCCCTGTTGAAGGATGGTCATAATTCTAGGCCTTGACTTTAAAGATATACTTCTCATTCTACACAATCAATCTCTCTAAAATTGAACCACATGGATTGGTTTCTGGTTTATTGTTCAAAAAACATTTGCAGTGTAAGAGAAATGCCTTATTTAACCTTGGGAGTAAAGATTTTGGCCTGGCTAGTAAGTTCTGTGAAGAATAGCAGCAAATAGAATATTTGACAGGCAGGAAGCAGAAGCCTATGATGGAATCCAGCTGTGGATGATTTAGCATCGGAAACCATAGGGGTGGTGTTGGGAGGTGTGGAGTGACAGTCCAAAACCAAATTAACCTTCATGAGAAAATAATCACAAGCTGAGATCTGAGACTTCTGTCCTGGAGGGTATCCCACTGCTAACCTCATTCTGCACTGGGTGAATCATGGCCTCCCCACCCACCAGCATCCCTCGGATGGCGAGCAACCTGAATGATGATAAGAATCTTCACCACTTTTCACAGCTCATGAGTAGTGAGTGATTACTGTGATTAACAAGGACACCGGGTCCATTCACATGATGAACTTGCAGCTTTGGACAGTGAGGAATTATAGTAATTAGCTATTTTGTGTGATTAAAAGTTCACTGGGTAAACTAAAACCTTGGCTAATGGGGAAAAGTGATAGAAAGGGGCATGCCGATTGTAAAGGGAGTGATGCTGATACAGAGTCACTAATGTGAGAAACAGGGGACACGTGGACATTAACTATCATTAACCTGATTACAGCCACAAGGATGCATTGATACAGAGCATCCCTAACAGGAAAGGGGAAGGAAAGAGTAAGTAATGAAAAAAACCGTCATGTTTGAGAAAAGGAGAAAATACGATGGACTTTAAAACATCTCCATCAGCTCTATTTTGGCAAGATCCAAGGGTGATCAAGTGATTAAACAAAAGTAAATGAAAATAGCACAGATAACATATATAACAGGACAAAGTTTGGCCTCTGGGTTCAGCTTCAAGGTTAATCGTGCTCTACTTGCAAGTTGTGACCTTGGAATGTTCACTCTCATTTATGTCTGTCAGGTTGGGCTCCACACAGAGATCTTCTGTTTGGTTTCTGGGGCTGCAAATATCATGGAAGGATATTGTCTATCTTCCTTCCTAGCAGTGACTGGTGGACTTAAACTACTAGAGAGGCACGGCCTCGGGTTAGCCACACAGCTCCCTGTGGACTAAGCTACCTGAGTGAGCTCTCTGGAAGGCTACCACCAGCTCTAAATCTCAAAAATAGAGTTCATAGTAATAATTCTCATCACTGAGTAGCTTAAGGTTTCAATAAAAAATATTTAGAAAATGCTAGGAATTTTCCTAGCATATCACACTCAAGATATAATACCATTATCAATAACAACAACATAAACAAAATCTTAAAACCATTTCGAAAAAAAACCCAAAGCACAAAATCAAAATAAAACAAAACAACCCCCCCTCATTTTGTTATTTGCAAACCTGAGGGGTTTTCATATTTTATGTGACTCTGTAAAGTATCACTTGGGCAAACTGATTAAATTTCTAATTGGAACAATGCTGAGAAATACATCAAATCAAATGAATTCCATAATTGAGATTTCAAATGTTCTAAGCTTGGTGATATGATAATCCAACTCCAAACTAACATAGTAACATTTAATTTCATAACTTATTCCATGTCAGGTATCACACAGAATGAGAACTGGACACATAAAGATGTTTTAAAAGTGTCCTTGCTTACAATGAGAGCTCAGAATGGACTAAGAGAGAAAGAGATCCTACTTCAGCCCAGAAAATGGTGACTCATCTTGTGTGCACATTTACAGGCCCACATCCAGAGAGCTCTGGTAGTTAGTTGCCATCAAGTGGATTTTAACAGACTGCAATTCTTTACATGTCAGAGAAGAATTTTGCTACATATGGTTTTCAATCACTAAATCTTCACAAGCAGATTACCAAGGCTTTCTCAAGAGATGCCTCTTACTAGATTCAAAATTTCAATCCTTTATATTAATAAAATTATTAACTACACTATAACTATACTATAAAGTAATTATATTAATTATATTAAAAGCATATTAACTATTCACACTGCCTAGAAGTCTTCAGATAGTATTACATTTTACTAAATATGCCATGAAGTAATTACAAAGGACAAAGCAATCCTAAAAGAGATGCTATGTGAGGCAAGGTGGTCTGGAAATGCCTCTCTGGACAATGACTTTAAGCTGAGACCAGAAGGTAACCAAGAAGACTCAAGTGAGACAAAGCTTTAGGAGCAGAAAATCTAAGAGAGATAAAGTAAAATGTTGTTGTTGTTGTTGTTATTATGTGCCGTCGAGTCACCTGCGACTCATAGCGACCCTATGTACAACATTCCTAAACTCCTCTCTGTCCTGTGCCAATCGCACTGACTCCGACTCTCCCATCCCAATTATCCCAGTCACTGAATCAATCCACCTCGTAGAGGGCCTTCCTCTCCTGCGCTGTCTCTCCACCCTCCCAAGCGTGATGTCTCTCTCCAAGGACCGGTCTCTCCTCACAACATGTCCAAAGTATGTTAGACGGAGCCTCAGAATCCTTGCCTCCAAGGAGCTACCCGATTTAACCCTTTCCAGGACAAAGTAATATAGGAAAAGAAATATTCACTACTTTAGGCAGTAACTTTGGAGCACTCTAAGGCAAGAAACCTTGTGAAAGATATAATTAGATAAACAGGCAGGAATTTGATTATGGTAGGTTAGAAGTTTTTCATAGGAAAACTGGTATGAACCATCCTGAAAGCATTGTTGAAACTCTTTTGAGGTTTGTTTGCTTGTGACAGTGGCAGAGTGTTTCTATTGGCATTTCAAGGGTAAAGTCCAGGGCTCCTGGGATTTCTGCTGTGTATGGGACTGTCCACACATCCTGTAGGATTTGCTTCATCCAACAAGACTTTCTAATGTCTCACTGGATATTCATGTAGAGAAAATACCTAACCTTAACTCCCTTTTATACCATAATGCAATAAACTTAAGGCAGATTTACTAATGCTTAATTTTTTAAGAAACACAAATACTTGACAAAGGGAAGAGGGTACTTTTAAAATTATTTCAGTCATTACCAAGATTACCTGATCAATAAAGCAATGCTGCTGGAGTTGAGTCTCTAATGAGTTAAAAAACCTGTTTCAGTTAGCTTTTGTTACTCATATTCTACTACTGAACTTATCTATAGATGTATGAATCAATTCCCTTATGCTTTCTCATGTAATTATGCCTATGCATGTAGTTACTGGAATACATACTGCATTGTTATAAATCAGCTTTCTTTCACTTCCCTATTATGTGAAATAAGAGTATTATTTCTCCTTAAAATTAATAATTAAAGGTATTGCCATGAAGTCAGTTTTGACTTAAATGTTCCTATGGACAGAGTAGAACTATCCTGTAGGGTTTATAAGGCTCTAATGTTCACAGAAGCAGATTGCTATGTCTTTCTCCCACTGAGTATCTGGTGGGTTCTAAATTTTGACCTTTCTGTCATTAGCTATGTGCTTTAACACTGTGCCACCAGGACCCCAGTTAATTTGATTGAATCGGTTATAATGTCTTTAACGCTTATAACTAAAATACAAGATGATTAAAAATACGTGTTATGAAATAGATGTTCTGGCTCTGAGGACTATAGATTTTTTTTCTGCGTGCAATGAGGACTTTACAGAGTATTAAACAAGGGAATGTTAAGATCTAATTTAGGATCCAAGAAGGAAACCAGGGAGGAGATTGAGAATCATGATGCAAGTATGTGAGGAAGCAATGATGAGAGTCTGGACTGATGTGCAAGGAATAGAGCTGGTGAGGGTTCATCTCTTTTGTCCACTTAGAACCTGAGTAGTGTTTTCAACAATCTAATCATATCCTTCCTTATTATCTTCCTTTTTTGATAATCACACCAAGATCCTTCAACTAGATTCTATATGACAGGCTTTCTAGACTTCCTCCCACCTTTGTCATCTTCTGAAAACACCTTAGTTGTTAATGTCCCTGTTAGAGGAGAGTTCCCAGAATTGAGAGCAGTTCTGCAAATGGGATTTGACTGATTCATTGGACAATTAAATAACTGGCACCTATGATCTATGTACCCTTGTTGTTTATTGAAGAATAAATTAGCATTTTCCGTTGCTGCATCACACTGTTTATTTACATTCAGCTTATTGTGAACGATGACTCCCTTTCCTACTTCAGACATCCTAGTGAGTCTATGTGCTGGCAACATTTATCAGAATATTGCCTTGATAACCCCAATTCCTTATCCCTCTATTTTTACTACCCAAATCTAGTTCATCATCAGATCATATTAGAAAGAAAAGCCATCTACATATTGTAAAAGCCTAGGAGAGTATAGCAGGGTGTGAAAAATTAGAGCTGAAGACTTCAGGCGGCAGGTAGCAAGCATTTGTCTTTTTCTTTCTTTTTTTCCCTAAGCTCCAGTCAATGTAAATGGAGCTTTTCCTTGAAGCCATATTTTTTTTTCCCTTGGGCACCTATGTTTATCAACATCAGTACCTGCAAAAATAGTGTTTCTTTTTGGTGAAATCATCTGTATCTCTGCAAGATAAGATGCTTGACAAAATGAGGAGTTTCCCATCACTGTAGACATGGAAGGAAAGAGTAGAAAACGTTAAAGAGGCAAAAAGTTGCAAGAAAAACTGGTGGCAACTGCAAAGGTGTGCATTTGCTACAAGACAACACACCCATATTCACCATCATTGAGTTGTCTCCAGCACCAGCCATCCTCGATCAGGTCTCTGAGGTTGTAAATCCCAACAGGAGAAGATCACTCCTCTTTCTTCCAAGGAGATGTTGGTAGATTCACAGCATGTGATATTCGCAGCCGTTGGGTGAACAGTGCAACTCACTGCAGACTGTGTCTCCAGAACTCCCTGACACTTACAGTCCCGTATATTTCTGAAATTCCACTGATTCCATGATCCTTGAAATTTTTAACGGTGGGCTTCCAGCTATCCTGCATCATTTACATGATACTTGGGAATGAAATCTGTGTATCAATTACATATTCTTGCATAATAAATTACCCCCAAACTTAGTGACATACAGCAACAACTATTTTATTACATTCTTAGATTCCACAAATTAGGAATTCAGAAAGCAAATGAAAATATGCTTGGGAAGATATGGATGTCTAGGCATACGTCAATGTCTAGAGATTATTTTAACAGGCATTTCAAAAGGGTCATATCATTCCAGGTTTATTTTTAAATTTCCTACAAAAAAAAATAAAGGGATTTTCTCCCGCTTAACTCTGACTGAAGTAAACTCTGGTATCTTAATCGTAAAGCATTGGACCTAAGCCAAAGGTGGTTGTTGTTATGTGCCATTTTTTCATGTTGTTGTTGTTGTTGTTATGTGCCGTCGAGTCGCTTGTGACTCATAGTGACCCTTTTTTTCATAGGGTCGCTACGAAAAATCCAAAGGTACATGCCTCAAATCCGTCAGCTACACCATGGAAGAAAGATGGGCAATCTCCTCCCATGGGATTTACCGCCTCTGAAAACCTGCTGGAGTGTCAGCTGTGCTCTGATTCCACAGCACATAACAGTAACAAGAGGTCGCAAACCAACTTTGGGGCTTCTACACAGAAAAGGAAAGAAAAGAGATCAAACTAAAACTTTCACTGAACTCACAGGAATTTTCTTGAACAAGGATCACATATGCCTTTGGAGAGGAACAAAAACTGATATTGTGGATACCAGCTTTTTTAGAGCCCAGGAGCTGCAAGATTATGAAGTACTTGAAATAAGTTCAAGTGTTTGAGCCTTGAGGGGGGAAAAGTCTTGTTCAGTCTCAATTTATTGGAAAGTGAACTTTAGTCCATTGAAATTTGTATGTGCTCTGCAAATCTCTTGAAGTCCTGATTTGGTTAAATGACTACCAGACATGTCTTCATCTTCAGTCTGGGACTGCAGACATTCTAGGACCTTGGAAAAGAGGTTGTAGAAAGAGAGGCAACTGATACGGATACTTACCAAGTTCTACTTCTGAGCAACAGATGGAAGGAAGAAAAATTACCTCAGCAAAGGAATTGAAATGCTAAAGGAAGCACTCTCCTTCTGGCTGAATACAGTGCATTTCTTCACACCAATTGCCAACTGTTTCTCATTGTACTTCAGCAAAGGCTGATTTGATTAAAATTATAAATCAGCTCAGAGTATCTAGGGAAGGATCTGATGTACAATATCAGCAAAAGAAGGTGCTTGGTTCAAGCCATAGGCCCATTTCCTAGTTTAGCTCAAGATGTTAGTGGTTTTGATTCAGAGATGTTGTCACTTACATCCAAACAATTGAAATTGAAGGCACATGACAGATCCGTGCCCCTGCCTTTCACACCATGCTCTGTAGTTCTGAGATTCTAATATTTTGGTGTATCAGAGAGATGGTAAGGATTGAATTGTGTTCTCCCAAAAAGGGCATTGTATATCCTAATCTATATAATGAGTAAATAATCCCAGAAACTAGACTATATAAAGAAGATTGTGGCACCAAGATTGGAGACAGGCTCATCAACAATCTGTGGTATACAGATGACATAGCCTTGCCAGCTAAAAGTAAAAATGACTTGAAGCACTTATTGAAGATCAAAGATTATATAGCCTTCAGTATGGATTATACTTCAACATCAAACAAAAAAAATGTTCAAAGTCCCTAGCTCTAAGAGAGATGCAAATCAAAACAACTATGAGATATCATCTCACCCCAGTAAGAATAGCAAAATATAACAGAACAGCAAGCAACAAATGTTGGCGAGGACGTGGAGAAACTGGAACTCTTATTCACTGTTGGTGGGAATGTAAGATGGTGCAACCATTGTGGAAGGCGATGGGTGCTTTCTCAAAAAATTGCAAATAGAGATACCATTTGACCCAGCAATCCCATTACTGGGAATATACCCCAGAGAGACCATGTCTGCCATCCAAGCAGATATATGCACACCCATGTTTATTGCAGCTTTGTTTACAATAGCAAAGAGTTGGAAACAGCCTAAGGGTCCATCAACAAACGAATGGATAGAGAAGCTGTGGTATATCCACACAATGGAATACTATGCAGCATTGAAAAACAAGGAACTCATGCAATATTATTCAAAGTGGGTGATCCTGGAGGACATTATGCTGAGTGAAATATCTCAGTCACAAAGGGACAAATACTGCATGGTGCCACTGTTGTAGAATGGGTCTGACATCAGGGTGGGGGTATGACAGAAAAAAAGCTGGATAAATTATGTATATTGAAACAGATGAGGGAAAGAACAGATTAGAAGTGATATGTGATTGAGTATTATGGTTAGCACAGAAATCCAGAATTAAGGTTGCATAGAGAAGTGTACTAGGGGTGGGGGTGGGGGGAAGGGAAGTGGGAATTGTATACTAATGAAGGAATTTTTTTCCTTTTTTTTTTTTCTCTCTTCAGAGGGGGAAGCGAGCTGGTGGGGAGGGGTGGGAAGGGAGAAAATTGCGGCAATGAATGAATGGAAATCCAAAACTTCTTCTAAAAAAATTATAAAAAAAAGAATAAACCTCCTTTAGTTATTGATAATAACATGATTAAAACATGATATTCAACATTTGGCCTTCCACCGTCAGCATTGTGTGAAAGCCTGGAGAGTTCTGAAAATTGTCAGTTCTAATAAAAATAACCGTAAGGACTGTTATTAAAAATTTTAAAAAATTAACTGATTATGTGAGTAGAAATGGAGGACAACAGATGCAATGCCAAATAACAATAACCAAGGAGTCAAGGAATAGAAATTGAAAAGACCAGGGCTTTCTCTCAAAGAAAACAAAGTCTTCACCTTGAGTCAGTGCCCTCAATTCAAACCCCGAGCTCTAATGGCCTAGATTGTAGGGAGTTGCACTGTTAACCCAAGGGCAATACCTCTCTGGTAGTTTGAATCCACTAGCTTCTCCTTGAGAGAAAGACAAGCAATCTCCTCTGGTATAATTTATAGCCTCAGAAAACTGCTGATGGGTCAGCTATGAGTTGGTTCTGATTTAATGGCAATAAAGTTGAGAATAAGCTTCCTGAACTGTGTGAAAATATTTTTTTTGTTAAAGTCATCTATTTATGATATTTCTTAGTGGTACCAAATCAAACTTCACTCATTTACAAGACAACTCAGAGGCATGCTGTTCAAATCCACCAGCTACTATGTGGGAGAAAGATGGCCTGGTGACTCCTGGACATGTGTAGACTTGACTGGTAGATGACCACAGGCTAAAATTGAGACACTTCCATGGAGAAGATCATTCTTAGTAAAAACAGAAGTCCAAGAATCAAAATTGTCTAAATACTAATGACTGAGTTATGTGAGAAGAAAAATTATTATAGATACAAAATAAATATGTTAAAATTTACTTAACCTCTATTTTTTTATAAAATAATGAACTAAAGCTTCATATTTTTTAAAAAAATGAACTTCTAGGCATTATCTCATTTATTCCTAAAAATGACTTCATCTATTTAGTGCTATTGTTGTTGAGGTTGAGTAATAAACAACAGAAGTTTGAGTAATATATCCACGCTCCCCAGAATCACTCTGTAATCCATGTCTGGCATAAATGAGAATAGTACTTTCATAAACTTTCTATAATACTTGATCCACAAGCAGACTTGCTTTGGGGAACTTTTAGCAGTATAACTTAGCACTCATCTATCAGTTTGCTACATTGTGGTCACTTTCCTAGTATATGATGCTGGAAGAGTGGCATCCACTTCCCAAATAACATGCCTCCAGAAACCCTATGAACTTTGATAAATGTCGATGTTTATAGAGGGGCCTTTTGTTCATAAAGTAGCTATGAGTCATGCTTGACTCGAAAGCAGTCAACAACAACAACATGATGCTGGAAGACACCCTACTGATATTTCACACACCATCAAGAGCATTCATGGTTGACAGGTTTCAGTGGAGTTTACAAATAGCAAGACTAGAGAGGAAGGAGAGTCTCTACTTTTGAAAATTAGCCAACAAAAACCCTATGGTTTACAAAAATTTGCCTAGACATTGACTTTGGATATATCAAAGAAAGGAACCATGATGTTTCCTAATGCAGAAGATGCCAGGTAAAGTTAGGGAAAGTCTAACTAAGGGGCCCATAGCATCGTTAAGTATTGCAAACCAAGGCTTGAATTTGTTCTTTAGTTCCTTCAGCTGAAAAAATGCCAAGCAATTTGGCCCTTTTGATTTTCCAATTCCAGCTTTTTGCAGATTTCATTATAATACTTTGCGTTGTCTTCCTGAGCTGCCCTTTGAAATCTGTTTAGCTACTTAACTTTCTTTCCTATGCTTTGGCTTCTTGGCAATCGAGCGCAATACCCAGAGTCATTTCTGACATCAGTTTTGGTCTTTTCTTCCTCTTCTGTCTTTGTAATGAACTTTTGCATTCTTTGTGAACAATATTCTTGGTATCTTCACACAGCTCATCTGGTTTTCGTTCATTAGTGTTCAAGATCTGACAAATCTGTTCCAGAAATGGTTTTTAAATCCAGGTGGGATAGACTCAAGATCAAATTTTGGTTCCTGGGGTTTTCATTTAACCTTATTTCACTTTAGTTTGAACTTGCATGCAAGATGGGCCTGA
The DNA here is from genome assembly GCF_000299155.1 of Elephantulus edwardii. Lineage (NCBI taxonomy): Eukaryota > Metazoa > Chordata > Mammalia > Macroscelidea > Macroscelididae > Elephantulus > Elephantulus edwardii. The sequence goes on from NW_006399899.1 coordinate 2,045,089, forward strand.
TCAAGCCATGGTCTTCACAACTTGCTATTTATCAATGAGCAGGACAATGACTAAAAGATGACAGAAAAAGATTTGATGTCTTTGAGTTGTGGTGGTGGAAAAGGGTTTTTGTTGTTGTTATTGTTATTGTTTTGCTTTGTTTTCATTATTTTTAATGTGTGTACCGTCAAATCAGATCTGACTGGTACAGGCGGAGATTGTCCCTCCTTCAGCAGAGCATTTGGTAGATTTGAACCGCTCACCTCTGGGACTGCAGTGCAGCTTCTTGCTACTAGGCCACCAGAGATCACCTGGAAAAGAGTTTTAAATATACCATGGACCTCAAAGAGGATAAACAGTTCTGTCTTGGAGAAGGTGAAACCAAGTTTCTCCTTTAGGCAAGTACTTTGAAGCTCCATCTCACATGTTTGGGACACATGGCCGGCAGTCAATCTTAGGAGAAAGATATCATGCTTGGAAGAGTAGAGGGACAGCACAGGAGAGGAAGACCCTGGATGAGATGGACTGACATAGTAATTGGGGTAACGGAATCAGGTGTGTCAAAGTGAGACTGGCTCAGAACAGGGCAGGCTTCGGAACTATTGTACATAGGGTTGCTTTAAGTCTCAGGTGACTTGACAGCATAAAACAATAACAACTGAGGTGAGTTGAGACAGTAGCTGCTACAATGGACTCCAGCTTATCAATGAGTATGAAGACAATATATGACTGACCATGATTTTCTTCTATGATAAGAGGAGTCCTTCTGATTTACAGCCAACTTAAAAGCAACTAGCAACAACAATTGATGAACTGAGAACTAAGGACCTAGAAAAGTTGTGGGATAACATCAAGGAAATCTTATCAGATGAGAGCAAAAAATCACTAGGGAAAAAAAAAAAAAAGAAAAGACCAAAGTGAGTATCACAGGAGACTTATTTTAAGACTTGGAGAAGAAAGGAAAAAACAATACGCTAGAAGAAAGCTGAACAGAAGATTCCAAAAAGCAGCTCAAAAATTAAAGGATTTACAACAGCAAAAGTTGCCATGACTCAGAACTCTATAGCCAGGCTTGATTGTTGCTTTCAAAGAGTTTAATGAGTGACAAAACAGAAATCTGATCCAAACTGGCTGTCTTTATTTTTGCCTTCTCAACAGTGATGGTGGTGAGGAGGAAGCAGAAAATGACATCACCTGGGATTTACTCACATTGAAATTTGCACTTCAGACATGATCTCACATTCAATTTTCCTAACAAATGTACGACAATATAGAATACAAGTGCCCTTGCCCCTATTTTGTACAAGTCTGCTAAAGCCCAGAGAGTATAATTATTTGTAAAAGTCAGTATGTTGGTAAGTAATAGAAAGACAAATACAACCAATTATTCTGTCTCCTGGCTCTGTATCCTTCCACATGGATAAGTGTAGAGACTCCCAGGGAATCTCTTTGATACCAAAGAATCTGTTTGACAGACGTGATGGCTGTCTAACAAGACTGGTTCTAGTTCCTCCCAGAATATGCTTTTACTGTATATAAAACATTATAAAAAAATCTCTTAAGGTGTTTATTTTTGTCAGAAAAAGATTTTCTCTAAGTATTTTGGTTGATTATTATAATAGTATTTTCCTCTCTTGGAAAAATCCATTCAAAGTATTTCAATTCTTCAGATAAAATAGTTTAACAAAATGAAATCCAATATTTTTAGAGAAAGAAATGTTTTAAATTATTTGTGCTTACTGGAAATAAATAGTGTTGTCTTTTATGACTCTGATGAACATAAATGCACTTTATAAGTACATCTGTTATAATACTATCTTCTCTCACCCGTGCTCACTTGACTATGCTCTGGTTCCCTGACTTAATGGAAAGATATGATTTTCACCAATTTCAGACTTGACCCTAAAATCCTGTGAAACAAAATCACCTCGATACCTACATCAAAAGTGAAAGCTGGCAGATATACAAGACAGGAGGAACTCCAGTCTCTAAATCACACTATCAATTCATCTGCAATGTCTATTTTGGAGTATTCCTTAATAAGAAATATATTTCTATTATGTTAAGGAACTAGGGTTTTGTTGTTTCAGCAATTAATATTACATCAGCTAATAAGAGCAGGAAAAATGATACGGTTATTACAAATCAAGATCCAAGTTATTGAGAAACAAGTAATCACAAAGACCTACTTTAGAATTCCTACATTGAATGTTTCAATGAACTTCTACTTCTTTATTCTAATTATAGTTTGACTAATCTTTATGACAAGAGGTAATAGATAACTGTTGTAAGACTGTAAATTCTTTCTGTGAAGACGTCTTATCTGTCTTTGTATTCTCTGCACTTCCTATCAGGCCGAGACTAGTGAGTCAATAAAAGGTGACATGTCAATGGTACATAACTGTCCTGACTGCTTAAGGGCACCAACAAGTAGATGGCAATTAAATGTGTCTTGAATGATGAAGCTCTCCAAATGGAAAAGGGAAATTTTCCATGGAAGGCAATTCATAGGACAGGAGTCCTGCCATGATTTGGTGGCAATTAAGGTGGTAAAGACTTTATTCACTCTTTTTATTTAAAATTATCTGTTCAGCATCTATCATGTATCTGTCATATCAAGGGGTTAAAAATAAAAAACCTCAAATCCCTAGTAGTGGAATAGCTGGGTCATATGGAGTTTCTGTGTTCAACTTTTTAAAGAAATTCCAAACTGTCTTCCAGAGTGATTGCACCATTTTACAATCTCACCAATACTGTAAGAGAGTTCCCACCCCCCTCCCCCCACATCCTCTCTAACATTTATTGTTTGGTGCCCTAAGAAACTCAGCCACTGCTACTAGGGTGAGATTTGCATACCAATGTTTATAACAGTGTTATTCATCATCGCAAAGACATGGAAACAGCCCAAATATCCAGCCACAAACAAATGGATTGAGGAATTACGGTATATTCACACAACGGAATACTATGCAGCACTCAAGAGCAACAATTTTTAAAAATACTGTGTAACTTGGGAGAGGCTAGAGAGCAATATGCTGAGAGAATTAATGCAGTTTCATAAGGACAGATACTGCATAGATCATTATTGAAAATTAAAAGGGTAACTAGCAAAACACGTTTAGGAACTCAAGGAAGGGAGGGCTGAGGATGGGTAGGGATGAAACCACAAGGTTGCAAAGAAAAAAGATTGTAAATATAAAAAGTTCTGTTGAAATTATGACAGAGGTTGCATTAAACCTATAGGTCATTTTGAAATAAAAATAAGCTCAAACTCATTGCCATCAGTCAGAACTGGCTCACTGCTGATCCTGCAGTAGTTTTCTGAGGTGATCAATCATGGGGGAAGAGATTATTCATTTTTCTCTCACTGAGCCATTGGTGAATATGAACCACCAGAAAGGTGCCACCTATGGCTGAGTAACAAAACACTATACGAACCAGACTGTTAGAGCTACATAAATAAATACAATAAATTAGTCCACTGGCACTAGTGTCCTGTGAACTCCTAGGCGTATGTCAAAACCCTTGCAAGAGTTACAAATTAGTTTGGCACTTAGTCATCTGGGTCCATATTAAACTAAACAATATGTGCCAAGTTAGCACAAGTATCGGTTATAGTACAATAGTCCATTTTCTCAAAGTTTAAATACATCTACTTCATAGTTGTGAAGGAAGATAATCATTGACAGGATGTAAACAGATAACCCAAATCCACATTTAACAAGTCAGACTATGCATGCAAGAAAAACAACAGAACAAAACTCCAAAGCAATGCAAAGATCAATGATAAAGACAAACCTTTGTGGTAATATAGTTGATGAAGGTATCTATCCATCCTATTCCTAAGCTCCTGTTTTAAAAAAGTTAATCATATAATTTGGTGCCAGAAGCACCAGTAATGGCAGATGTGCTGTCCAACTGACCAGGTTAAGAAAAATAAAGGCAGATGGTTTTTGATTAAAGTCTGATGGTAATACTGCCATTAGAGAATTGACGTTCTGTCACTTGGCCAAGGTTCTTCTATTTACTTCACTTTCTAAATTATCTGCCACCTGGTGGTCCAGGGAACAATTTAGCAGTTTAGTCATGGGCAATTGATAAAAACTCATTAAATAGGATCTGATTTCATTCAACAAATATTTAAGTGTCCACTCTGTATGAGACACTGTTCAAGGTCCTGGGGTATAACCACAAGAAAATAAGATAGGAGTAGAGCCTGTTGTGTGTTATCAAGAAAATGAAATGTAAGAATAGGGACAAGAAAGCACTAAAAACCTTAAAGGACTAAAATAAGGTTTCTCAATGGAGTAACATTTGAGCTTAGGTAGGAGGGACAATTTATTAGTTTTCTACACTCTATAACAAATTACCACAAATATAGGGATTTAAAACAGCACATATTTATTGTCTCAGTTGCTGTGGTTCCATAGTTTGTGTTAGCAATGTCTTTTTCTCAGGGTTTCATAAGCTAAAATGAAAGTATTGGCAGAGATGTACCTTCATTGAGTCTTGTTTCAAACTTAATAGCATTGATAGAATTCATTCCCTTGATATGAAGTCCCCATTTCATTGCTCAAAATTGGTTTTGAATGATTCTTTAGCATTTAGGTATAACCTTAGGTTCTTGTCATGTGATTTCTTCTCTCACAATGTGACTATTTTCTACCAAGACAGAAAGAGACATTTATCTGACATTTCCTCTTCTTTTAGAGAACTTACTTTATCAAATCAGGTTCATTCATGTCTCATCAACTGATTAATAGCATAATCACAGAAGTGAATATATTGTTACACTTATTGCCTTTACTCACACTTGGGGACAGGGTGTTAAGTGGGGCTATTACGCCAGAGGGTAGGAATCTTATGGGAGACAGGGAATTACAGGTACCATAGATGAGAAACAGCCATTTTAGATCAGGGAATTGAAATAAACTTGATATTTTCATGAAAATATATAAGTATGGTGTGGTTGGAACAGGTGGAAAAGGCAAAAGACAGGAAGAGATAGAACAGGAGTATCAACAGTCATCAGAATATCTAGGTCCTTGATCATGATAGCAAGTTTGAATTTTGTTTAACACATGAAGGAGTGCTGGTCGTGTTAACTGAGCTTCACTGTCACAGAATTAAGCTCATCAACAGACAGAAGATAAACCCAAACTTAAATGAGAAACACAATTTTATTGTGTTACTTCTCTTTTTACAAAATAGATGCAATCACTTTCTAGCCTGGTTTAATGAATGTTTACAGAGATTTTGGATTTCCATTCATTCATTGTTGCATTTTTGTCCCTGCCCACCCCTCCCCCTAATTCACTCTTCTCTTTGAAAAATAAAAATTCTTTCATGAGTCACTTTCTAAATCCTATGACTAACTATTGTTGTTGATTGCCTTCAAGTCCAGCACAACTCATAGTAACTCTAAGAACAAAAGGCCTGAAGCCCCTCTACAACTTCCAACATTTATCAAAGTTCACAGAGTTTCCAGAGCCTGTCTAGGAACCATGCATAATTTATCCTTTGGCCAAGGGAGCATACATAGTGTTTTGAGAAATTTCTACCAATGCAGATTTTCAAAGATAATACTGAGACCAAGAATTTATGGTGTAGAAACGTTTGCTCACTTTTTGTTCCTACTTCCTAGTAAACTAAGGCTGAAAGTGAAATCCAAGTATTAATTAAACGGCCTATAGTAATGTTTCTATGTACTAATCTACCCTGGAGTCAGAGGAATAAATGCTGTCTCAGTTTTCTTCATTTCAGTGCTAAGGGAACTTAACACTTCCCTTTGAGCCTCTGGTTAGTTAAAAAGCCCCAAAGTAAATCCACTGCCTTCAAGTCGAGTCTGGCTCCTAGGAACCTTCCACTGAGTTGCTAAGACTGTCAATTCTAACAAGAGAAGATTATTTTTTCCCCGCAAAGCAGCTGGTAGCTTTGAATCTCTAACCTCTGGGTTAGCAGTGCAACATGCAGGACACTACACAACGCAGTCTCCTCTGATTAGTAGAGGAAGAAAGGAAGGATTAAACTAAGACTCTGGAATTTAAAGACCCAACAAGACCTTTTTGGTGACTCTCATTTTCACAAGTTTCTACTCATTAGTGAATTTCCTAAATATCAATTAGAATTAGACATAGAATATCAGTGAACTAAAGCCTTTCTCAACATCTCTTCGTAGTTATAAACATTGTGTTGTATTGTTCTCCTTTCAGACAGTGAGGCAATCTAAAAATAACTCATTCGTGAGCCAGTGGCTTCCATGGATACCAAAAGACCCTGTTGATTCTTTGCACTAACAGGAAACTACAATTGGAGAATCATTTGAATTTAAAAACAACAGACACTCAAAATAGCGTGAAGGACCCTGGAACATGACTTAGTATCCTTCCTTCCCACTAAGTGCAATCTTCTTTTCACAGCCCCATGAAATGAACATGTCAGATAGAAAGCAGTGCAATTTTGAAAACTAAATGGAAGTTGCTCCTGAATCAATTTTTTGGTTCTGAAAATCCATACCATATTGCTCTGTATTGACAACCCCCAGGATATTTTACAATGGAAATGTTAAAAATACAGGTCCAATAATTCAACAAGCTTTTTTTTCTCTTTATGAGAATTATATTATCACCCTACCTTGACAATAGGGGGTAATAAAGTCGTTAGACTATATACTTTTGGGGCAGGGATTCTATCTCTCTTTATCTTTAGTACTTCATATAATACAGATTTCTTGGCTATTCAAGAAGACGGGGATTTTTCCACTCCTGGTACTTGGCTTTATTTATTACATTTTTTTCTAGGCAAATAAAGAAAGAAGTTTATTAGGAATAATACTTTGCAAAGGAAAAACATGGAGGGTATATTAAAAATTCAGGCCAGTCTTTCATTGTTTTTTTCAGACATTCCTCTAGGTCATATAGCCCTGGAGTACAAGTTGCCGTCCCATGGTCGCTTGTGGTTGCTGTGAGGCTGAACCCTGTGACACGGATGTGTCAAATGCGTTAATAGTTGGCTACCCAATGAGGACTGGGAGTGGGGTGGAGCTCCCTGATTAAAACAAGCGTGGAAGGAGGAGTGGCATCCACTTCCATAATAGCTTGCCTCCGGAAACCCTATGAACTTGGAGAGAGGATGAAAGGCACCCAAGCGTAGAGGACTCTCCTTCAAAGGGTCGCTATGAGTCGCCTGCGACTCGACAGCACTTAACAACAACAACAACAACAACGAAAAGTTAATGATTTTCTGTGAGTAGTTTTATTAACTCTTACAGTAAGGATATAACTTTCTGGAAAAATATATCTAAAATATATAGCTCACTATAGTCTTTCCCTCCCTTTCTCCTATTAAGGATTAAAAGTGGCAAATAGAAATGAGATTTATTGTACTTAGGCAGAATATGGTTTATGATGTTATGTGAAAATTACATATGTGTACCCAGTAATCATTGGAGATAGGGTAATGTGCATGTGTGTGTGTAATGCTAAAAGATAGGTGTTTATGTATGTATTTGTTCCTTAATGTGCATGCCATAGCATCTCCTAAGATTCTGGCAGCACATTTCTGTCAGTTTCTAGAAACTTAAGTAGAGGGGAAAAAAGCATTTTGGGGGAAAAAAATTGCTATCTATCTATCTATCTACCTACCTACCTATCTCTCTCTATATGTACACCTATCTCTCTATATATATCTATCTCTCTCTATATATCTATTTCTATCTATATCTATATATCTATATTTATATATCTATCTCTATCTCTACCTCTCTCTCTCTCTGTCTATATTCATTGTTGCAAGTCTAACAAACCCAAAACATAATCATTGGGATATAAGAAAAACCCACAACAAAATACACTCAAATTGCCTACAAAATGCCTACTATGCAGAATATTCCAAGAATGAATGTCTAAAATGTAAGGTTATTATGATTTTGTACTTGAAGTTATAAGATGGACATTGACATAAGCTAGCTTTAAAACTAATTAATCAATTAAATTTGGTTTGTCCAAAGGCAGCCCTATGATTCTTTCTTTTATTCAACAATATCTAGCTGCGATGCCAAACACCATTCTGTTGTTGTTGTTGTTGTTGTTAGGTGTTTTTGAGAAGAAAACAGCTCATAGTAACTCTATGAACAATAGATCTGCATTCTGTTCTAGCCTGTGCTATCATCATTATTTCATACATACTTGAGTCTGTTTCAGTAATCATTGTGTCAATCCATGTGGTTGAAGGTCTTTTTCTTTCTCTGGCCCTCCACTTTTCCAAGCATGATATCCCTCTCCAAGGAATAGCCTCTCCTAACAAAATGTTCAAAGTATGTGACACAAAACTTAATCATCTATGCCTCCAAGGAGTATTCTGGCTGCACTTTCTCCAAGACATAACTGTTATTTTGGTATTTCATGAGCTATTCAGTACTTTTCTCAAAGACCACAACTCACAGCCATCAGTTTTTCCTCTGTCATACTTATTCATTTTCTACCTCTCAGATGCATAACAAGTGATTGAGAAGACTATAAACTTGATAAGACTTACCTTAATCCACAAACTGACATCATTATTTCTCAGAAATTTGGAGAGATCCCTGACTGCAGACTTCCAATACAATATGTCTTCTTATCTACTGACTGCTGGTACCAAATGTGTTGATTGTGGATCCAAGCATAATGAATAATTGACAATTTCAATGCCTTCTCCACCTAACAGAATAATGTTGCCTATCTATCCAATGGTGAAAATTTTTGGGTTTTTGATGTTGAGATGTAAGCCATATTGAAGACTGTATTCTCTGATCTTCCAGCAAGCACTTCAAATCCTCCTCATTTTCACCAAGCAAAGTTCTGTCATCTGCATAATGCAGGTTTTTGGTGAGTCTACCTTAAGCCACATTCTTCTTCATAGAATCCAGCTTCTAAAATGATTTGCTCAGCATACAGATTGAATATGTATAGAGAAAGGATACAACCTCTTTCCAATTTTAAACCATTGAATATTCCTTTACACTCTTCAGACAACAGTCTCTTGATTTAGATATAGGTTTTGCAGGAGCACCTTAACAAGTGATGGTGTTAAGTGCCATCAGGTTGCTTGAGCTCATAGTGACCCCATGTACAATAGAACAGAACTCTGAGTAGCCCTTCACCATTTTCATAATCTCCACTTCGTTTCAGTTCATTGCTGTAGCAACTAAGTCAACATATCTCATTGAGGGTCCTCCTTCTGTTTTGCTGAGCCTTTGCTTTATAGTCTTTACCAAACATGCTGTTTTCTTCTAGAGAGTGGCATTTCCTGATAGAATATCCAAAATATGTGCTATGAAATCTCACCATCCTCACTTCTTAGGAGAATTCTGTCTATTCTTCCTCCCAGACAGACTTATCTATTCTCTGGGAAATCCATATTATATTAAATATTATTCACCAACAGCATAATTAGGGACTTCTGGTGGCCTAATGAATAGATAGTCTTGTTTCCAAACCAAGGCCAGGTGTCTTTAATCCAGCAGCTGTTTTGTGATAAATAGATGGGCAGTCTCTTTTATTTGCAACCACTGAAAACCTGCTGAAAAGCAGATATGAATGAGTTTATTCAAACCTGATGGCAGTGAATTGAGTTGTTGTTGTTGTTTGAACCCCATATTTCAAAGGCCTCAATTCTTCTTCAATCGGCCTTATTCATTGTCCGGCTTTCACATGCATATGAAGTGATTGAAAACATCATTGCTCACATCAGGCTCATATTGTCCTCCAGGCATGAGCATATAGTTTAAATAATATGGACAAGGCACTTGCCTTCATGAGGCTTATATTCTGGTGGAGAAGACCGGCAACCCAAACCAATCCCAGACTTTAATAAGTTCTATGAGAAAATAAAACAAAGTAATTTGGTATAAATTAAGGTGGGAATTGGAGGAAACTACTTTAGATAATAGCATGGCCAGATAGACTTTTTTAAGGAGAGTATATATCTCTAACTTACAATAAAGAGGAGCCAGCAATGAAAAGAGCCGTTTAAAGAACATTTGAGGTGAGAGAACAATAAATACAAGGGCTTGGATAGGAGAAGGTTTGGCTGAATACAGAAACAGGAAGCAGGCCAATCTGCTTGGAGCAGAAGAGGCAACACAAGATGACTTGGAAAGGAAATGAAAGGCCAGACTAAGTAATGTGAGGGAACTTAGATTTCATTCTAAGTGTCTTGGGAGGCCATTAGAAGAATTAAAGCTGGCGAGTAACAGGATAAAAATGAGTTTTTAAAAAATGTTTTTGGCTCATTCTGTGAATAAAGAACTAAAATAAGCTCAAAGTATGAGCAGCCTAGAGTTCTAGATGTTTAAAGATTCAAGCTGATAATGAATAGTTTGGAAGTTTTCATTTACTCAGAAGTAACAGAAAAAGAATTGATACCTTTGAGCGGTGGTGTCGGAAAAGAGAACAGAACATCCCATGGACAGCCAAGAAAATGAACAGGTATGTTTTGGAGATGGTGCAGCTGGAGTGCTCTTTGGAGGCATGAGTGATGAGGCCTCACCTCACATACTTTGGACGTATTGTTAGGAGGGGCTATTCCTTGGAGAGGAACATGATGTTGGGAAGGGTGGAGGGTCGGTTAAGGAGAGGAAGACCCTCAACCAGGTGGGTTGACATGGTGACTGCTGCAATGGGCTCTTGTGTGTCAGGAAGTGTGAGGATGGCGCAGGGCAGGACTGGATTCAGATCTTTTTGTTCAGAGGGTTGCTATGAGTCATACGAAACTCGATAACACCTAACAACAACAGATCAGATGAAAGATCTATATCTACTTCTGAAAAATAAGCCATTGAAAAGCCTGAAGTTTTCTACTCTAACATACATGAGGTCACTGCAAGTTGGGGTCCACTTGACAAGAACTGTTTGTTTTGTTTTCTTCAGGAAAGTATGACTAACTAGGTGAACATTACAAAAATAGTGTGGGTTATACTGAATGAACTAAGTTTCCTAAGAACAAATACTTCATAATACCATTATTGTAAAAATAGAAGGATAACTAAGGAAACCTATATGAGATCCCAGGGGGAAAGGGGTGGGAGCAAAGAAGTGAGAATGGGCAAGGGGGAAGTCATATCGTCGTACTCTTTGATGGGTGGAAGGAAGGGGTAGAGAAAACGGAAAAGATCTGACAGGGGCCTGAAAAGACAGGGTAACAGTGTACATAGTTAATATGTGAATAATTTTATAAAACATAATGTATAAAAACATATAACATTTTAAAACATAATGACTGTATGACACACAATGTCAATGAATGAAATGCACACACACACACAAAAGGTAAAGTGGAGGGAAAAGGTTCACGTGGAAGACTATGTTGACTTGGTAAGAATTAGAAAAGAGTATGCATATTATTAGAATTTCAGTGAAATATTTCTGCTCCAATAAAATGACCAAAATTAGCACTGATATAAGACAACTTTAAAATGCTAAAAAATAATCACAAGTGTCAAAATTTTAAAGTAATCTCCAACTATGCAAAGGCATTCGAATGTGTGGATCACAACAAACTGGCTGACTCTGAGAAAA
>NW_006399899.1:2060425-2067479 GCF_000299155.1 Elephantulus edwardii
AACAACAACAACAACAGATATTTGAGCTCTCAAAGAAGGAATGTTAAACTTATTATCAAACTCAGAAATATAGTTTAGGAGGGAAGCATCTCCAGACTATAAAATTACAGAAATATCTTTTTTAAGAAACTAGCAACTTTTGAAGAAACTAGAAGAATGATAGTTGGGCTCATAAAATTTTAGGAGATATTTCCATCTCTAAAAGAGTTTGGTTAGGATATTGCAAATAACAATAGTTTGCTTAAATCTTCTAAGACAACGCTTTTCAAACTAGAATATGAATTTATTTTCATTTGAGCCATGGTATAGATATTGAATTTATTCCAATGCCTAAAACAGCTACAATACAATACAATACAATACAATAGCTGATAGCCCATCAAGTTGGAGGTTTGATATTGGACAATAGGGAACGTAAGTTCATGATCCCGGAAAAAAGGAAAATAAACTGCGATGATTCCTGTGATTTCACTAGAAAGTGTTTTCAGGCTACAGAGCAAAGCCAAGTAGAATCTAAAAATCTCTCCGAATTGGAGAAAACTAATTTGAGAATTCAGGAAGCAAAAATGGTTAGAACTAGTAAGTATGAGTACTATAGAAGAGAGAGCTGCACAGTGGGAGAGCTTCAAAAATCTGCAGAGGGTTTCCTTCAGGTGTTCAGGTGAGTACTGATCAATGTATCCACGGAAGAAAATGGAACATCCCCTGGAGCTCATCCAGGCCAGTCTAGGTTATGTTCCCACTAGCCAAAGTTATGGAAACTTTGTAATACATGAAGCATCAAAGAGAATTGCCAACTGACATTACTGATGAGAACAGGAACAAAATTAGCCCGCAAGAAAGGCTACTCTAATCTCATACAACAAAGCTGAAAATAAATACTCTAATGAATCAAGTTGTTTCTAAGTAAATTAGCCATGTCTCAAAACAGAGTATATTAATTTTTAAAAGACTACACACTGTTTATATTGGCAGTAAATTAAAAAATTATTCCACATCTGTAATGTCTGATATTAAAAAAATCCACATTTTTAAAATATTATTTGTAAAATAGTTCACAGTGGTTAGGAAAATCAGCCAATCAAATAACAAAGATGACAGAGTTAAATAGACAAGACATGTTTTTTGAGGCTTAAGCTGCTATATTTCATGTACCTTGTAGGTTATATGGGAATTAAAGCTGCTGAAATAATACATTTCTCTATACCTTTCATGATGTTGACTTTTTTAAAAATCAGAAATTATTTTTTATTATGCAGATTTACCCTCCCCCACTTTCCATCATTATGTTTCATATAATCATTTCCATACTTCGTGTTTTGTCAAATTAATCGCCATTGGACTACGCTCACTATTACTCCATCCTTTCAGGTCCCCTCCGGATCTCTCCCATTTCTTTTACCCCCTCCCTCCACTCACCAAATTGTGTATCGGACCTATGATATCCCCATCTTCATCCTCACCCTTCTGCTCCCATCCCTTCCCCCACCCCGTAGGCCTCCATACATATTTTACTAGTTATCCAGCAGACAAGATATTAACATGTGAATTATTGCTTCTTTGAGAAGCAGATCCCTAAGATTCTGATGGCCAACTGATTCATCTTTCTTCTTTTAAATTAATCCAAGATTGAAATACCATTAATCCACAGAGAAAGGATAGCTCTAGAGAAAAATAAGCTAAAAATCTGGGGTTCCACCTATATTAATGCTGGTTACACATTGATAGAAAGCTATATCAAAGCCTAGGGGAAATCATGCATGTTAGAAGGAGACATTGAATATCTTAAAAAGATCCAAATTTAGCCTGCAGACATGAAAAGTGCACTGAGTAGGATGAGGAATACACTGGGTAGGATTAACAATATAATGGACATCGTTTAAGAAACTTGAAGGTACAGACATGAAAACTCCTCAAAGTGAAAAACACAGTGAGAAAAAGTAAGAAAAGTTAATTCAGCACTAGTGAGGTGTAAAAGAGCCTTACTGCCTAATAGATGTGAAACTCGGATGACATAGTTCATAGAAGGCTGTGCTTCTAACCAAGAGACTGCGTCTCTCTAATGACTGAACTCCACCAATAACTCCTGGGAAAAAGACAGGCTATCATCTCCTGTGCAATTTATGTTCTCTGAAATCTCACTGGAGGACGAGCCATAAATTAATTATAACTCAATGGAAATTAGTCTTTTTAAGAATATATGTACAATTAAAGTTTTCTAAGAGAAGGACTAAGAATATTGATAAAATATTTAAGAAATTGTTGGTTTTGATTGCCTTTGAGTGGAGCATGACTCATATCGACCCTATGAACAAAACCCTGAAGCCCCTCTACAACTATCAACATTTATTATAGTTTGTAGAGTTTCCAGAGGCAAGTTGTTCAGAAAGTGGATGTCACTATTAGCAATTGAATATTTTCATAAATATGTTGACCCAAGAGCTTAACAAAACTCAACAAAAGAATCATAAAATAATTCCATGGTAGATTAAAAGCAAATTGTTTAAAACCAATGATAAGTAAACAGTCTTAAAGTAGCCACACAATACATACACATGCACACACAAATACACTCCTCTATAAAAATTTGTAGACTAATAACTTCATGCCTTTGTTTCCCACAAATTTTAAATCATTAATTTATAATAATCTCAAATCTATCAAACCAAAGAGGTAAGTATGGACCTTGATTGTTTAAGACTTTTTTGTTCTGGTTGGAACTTAGTACATATACATGCATGAAGTCCAGTACAGCCCAGCAAGACATTCTTTGAGTATGAGGAGTGACCAGTCTTTGGAGAAGGACATCATGCTTGGAAGGGTAGACAGACAGCACGGGAGAGGAAGACTATGGTTGAGATGACTTGGCACAGTGACTGGGGTAAGAGGGATAGATGTGTTGGAAACAGTGAGATTGGATCAGTGTAGGGCAAGATTCAGAGCTATAGTGCAAAGGGTCACTGTGAGCTGAAGTCTACTCAGTGGCACGTAACAACAGCAACAGCATACCAGCTCATGATAGCAAACATCTATCTCGCCACTCAGTTGAGTTTTGGTCTAGCCATCTCGAACCATCCAAAGCTAAGTTCAAGTGTCTACATACCTCCTTACACTTTAACCAACTGATCCCTTCATTCTCAGCCCATGCGGGGGTGGCAGATCAATGAGTTAGGATTTTACATGAGTCAGGAGTTGTCAGATCAGCCAACCCTTCTTCATATCCCTAGCTTTTGTTGGGCTAGTTCAACAGGTATCAATGGAACATGCACAAACCCATCCCATCTCTCACTGCTGCACCCCAACCCACTTCTACTCAACAAGTGGACTGAGGTGGACACTACGAGTATATCAAGTTATCTACTAATCAGATCCCTTTAACATCTAGTCTTAAAAGTAATTTCTGATTAGCACTGCCGAAGGAGCTCGGATGGATTGACTCTGACTGGAGAAATGCAATTAGGTCTGTCAAAGACAATGAAATTGACTCAGGATAGGGCAGGGTTGAGAGCTAATGTACCTAGGGTTGCTCTAAGTTGCAGGCAACTTAAAGGCACATAATAACAACAACAGCAACAGGGAGCTCTGAGCGGATCTAGTCCCTAGGAGTTGCCCTATTGCCAAAAGGCAGTGTCTCTTTGGTGGTTTAATTCACCAGCAACCTCTCAGAAGAAAGATGAACAATCTCCCATGCAACTTAAAACCTCTGAAAACCTGCTGGAAGGTCACCTATGAATCAATTCTATGAGTCAATTCCAACTCAAGAGCAGTGAGTGAGTGGAGTTTCCTGTTTCAGTTCATCCAAAGACAAACCTCTAGCTCAGAATGCAAAATACCTGTCATTTCCCAGATAGTACTCTATCTTTTTTTCTATATGTCTTTACTTCAAATGTAACTTTCTTTTGCTCTTGGAAGTCTTGGGTAGCTCTGTCTAGCCCTAGAACTTAATAATAATGTATAACACAATTTCTATTAATGATTAAAAATTTCAAATTAGAACTTTGGATCCTTGCAGACATCTTTTACCTACTTGCTGTCAAAGCAACTGTGGACAGAGAGAACTGAGATTTCATATGACTGGGTCAAAGTGGTTTCTCAGACAGTCTATAGATAGATAGATATAGATATATAGATAGATATATATATTTTAAAAGTTCAAGTCTAATCCAACTTGCAGTAATTCATGCCTCAGAACATTCCTAAAAGTAGGCATCAAAAGGATCTGGAGAAGAAAAAAACAGTAGCAACATTTTCACAGGCTTTTTGACTTAAACAAGAGGGCATTCATTATCTAAGACAATGAGTAACTGATTAGTTTTTACTTTCTTGCTTTCCTAATGAAAATATAATTTACATCTAAATGATGTTGGAGTCCTAGATGATTCTGAGAGACAGACCTTTTTAATAATTATTTTTAAGAACTTCTACTGACAAGACAGACTATTTTTGTTGTTGTTATGTGGCAGCTAATAAGAACTGGCTCACAACTGACCCTCAGACATGTTTCAAAGATAGTAAATTTCGAAAGCAGAGTTTGCTCATATTTCACCCTTGAAGCAACTAGTGGATTCAAACTGATGCCTTTGGGTTAGCATTGCAGCTTCTTACCACTATGCTGTAAGGACTCAACAAGACCATAGTATGGATATAATGGAAGAAGAGTTCTCAGAGATTATTTCATTCTCTGGGCTCAGATTCTATATTTAGCAGTTGAGCCAGATAATCTTTCTTTGTAATTTTAAATTTCTATGAGACTATTGAAAAGCATCAAATTAGGGTCATAAAAGTCTGAAACAACTGTAGCGTAATACAGAACATGAGACAAGTCATAACCTATATAAAGCACAAGGAAGAGAAAATACTTTAATCTGTCCACAAAAACATTTTATGTTAAGCTACTGATCATTTCTTCCTCAAGCTAAGACATGAGATTCAAATAGTGTAGTTCCTATTATTCCTATTACTAACATCTGGTTAAACTTTAGGGTTTTCTTAGCATAGATACACTTCTGGGATTCTCTTAACAAAAGTATTGAATGGTAAAGAAAAAATAACAGAACTGTCCTCCTATTCTATTTGTTACATAAGTTCCCATGTAGATGAGAAGGGAAAGGCTGGTTTTAAAGGAGATTGGAAAAGATAATATAAAATTTTCACTTCTAAAACTGTGACAAATGAGAACCATGTCACTCAATAAAACAACTAAGGTTTTTGGTATCTATTTGCCTTTTTTTTATGGCTCTGGGACAAAAAAAGGTCCAAATTTCCTGGAGGAAAGACATTGATCATTGTAATATAATATCAACCATACCACAGAATATAGTTTGTTGTTGTTTTTGAGTCATAACCAATTCTTAGTGACCTTCCAGCAGGTTTTCAAAGGCAGTTAATCGCATGGGAGGAGATTGCCCATCCTCCTGCAGACTCGAACTGCCTTCAGGATTGCAGTACAGTTTCTTTCCACTGGGCCCCCAGAGCTCCCTAGAATAAAGTTTATGCTTTTGAAAATAGACTATTTAATTCTGGGTCCCACATGGTAATCCCGGAGTTCAAGAAGCGTTGTTCTACAGAACTCACGGTTGAAAACAGCAAGCTTCCTTTTATCATTTATCAACATAAATAATACTTCTCCCTGAAAAATAAACCCATTGTAATGATTCCAAAGAGTTGTTATTTCCCATAATAATTTCTTACTCATTTATTACTCCTTTGCTTCTGTTTACCTAACCTCAGACCCTGACTTCTGTCTTTTCTATCACTCTCGGAGAAAGAAAGATAATGTGCTGAGACCAGCATGGCTGTTTTATCTGGAAAATGGCAATGGTGCCCCTCAGGGACTTAAGAAAAACCTCTGCAGAAGAGCAATACAGTCTCTATCACTACGAAAACGTAATCGAGAGTAAACCATGGGAGATGGATTAGTGGATTAAACACCTGTATGCAGCTTTGAGCCTTTTTAGAACCATGGGAGATTATCACAGTGTAACATGGTCCTGGGAAGATAAACCTAGTTCCCAGCAGTTTACAACGAAGGAATTTTCCAAAGAAGACCACAAAAATCCAATCCTTCCTCACCCAACAGCAAGTAGCCTAACCAACATCCCACTTTAAACCTCAAAAGACACAGATTTATTATAGTTTTAGCCCTATGGATGAGATTTAATCCTCTATCAAATAAATCCAGTTTTACAAATGATGTGAATCCATTTTTCAAAAGATCAGCTATTTCCTGATACTGAGTCCAAGATTCTCCCTGGTAAAAGGAAACAGGGTATTATTCTATTTTACTCTAAAAGTGCCACTCCTCTTCACATATATTACATGTGTCTGTACATGCATACACACACATGTGTGTAGTTAGGATGGAGTTATTGTCTCACTCATATATTTTTGTCATTCTATTAAATTTTCAAAACTATGTATATTAGACATGTTTAATACATGCAAACACAAGTGTGACTAGAATTTACAGCTAGACTTCCTGTACTCATGCAGCTTAAAAGTCAAGAAAGGGGAAGGACAAATAGTTGAACAATTTATTAAGTAATGATGTTGAAAGAGGTAAACCTAGTGAGTTCTGACAACTTAGCGAGAGGGAGGTCTAGTTTACGTTAAGGAAGGTAGGAAAGGCTTCTCAAAAAATACAGTTTCTGAGTAAAGACCTGGAGGATCAGAAGGAGCATAACAGTCAGGATATTCTGATGGAGAATAAGTTTACGGACAGAGAATATAATACTCACAATGACCCCATGGGAAAGGATAAACAATATTTTGGGGAACTACAAAGTATTCAATCTAGATGGGCCAAGAAATGTGAAGTTGGAGTTTACAAAGAGAGGTGGTTTGAGAAGCAATAAGAATCAGATTACAGCAAATTACATGTGGTATGGTGCTGGAGGAGAGTACTGAATGTACCATGGACTGCCAGGAAAACAAACAGATTCATCTTAGAGAGGATTAAACCAAGCTACTCCTAGGAGGCAAAGATTCTGGGGCTTCGTCTGACATACTTTGGACATGTTGCCAGGAGGGACGGGTCCTTGGAGAGGGACATCAT
>NW_006399899.1:2067579-2068594 GCF_000299155.1 Elephantulus edwardii
TGCTAGGAGAACAAACAGGTTCATCCTGGAGAAGGTGAGACCAGGCTGCTCCTTGGAGGTAAGGATTCTGAAGCTTCGTCTGGCATAATTTGGAAAGGTTGGAAGGAGGGACCAGTCCTTGGAGACAAATGTCATGCTTGGGAGGGTAGAGGGACAGCACAAGAGAGGAAGACTCTCAATGAGATGGATGATTCAGTGACTGGGGTATTGGGGGGAGGTGTGTCAGAGTCAATAAGGCTGGCACGGACCGAGCAGGGTTTAGGGCTGCTGTACATATAGGGTTGCTATGAGTCACAGGTGACTTGACAGCACACAAAAACAACAGTCAACAACTTATAAATTGTGTTCCAACTATTTGTTAATTTCTTGTTTCAGACTTAGGCTACATTTTCCTTCCATAAATACTAGTGGTTCTTGATAAGGAGCATATTTTACAGTTCAACTAATGATGGCGGTGGAGGTGACAACTCAAGTGTTTTCTACTTTGCCCATTATCTGATACAATCTGAAAAAAAAGTGACTTCAGACTCACAAATATGCATTCTCTCTCTCTCTTTCTGTGTGTGTGTGTGTGTGTGTGTGTGTGCGCGCGCATGTGTGTGCCTATGCAGTTTTTGTTTTCTGTTGCTCAAATAGGTTTGGATTTATAACTGCTAGAGTAAGCTCGAGTAACTACTACATTGCCTTTCATGTATGTACTGATCAGTACTGCATACATATTTTTCTATTAGTAAGTACTTCAAGGATCACGATGGATGGTGAAGAGATTGAGATTGCTCACAGCTTTAGTTTGCTTGGCTCCACAGTCAACACTCTTGGAGCCGGTAGCAAGGACATTAAAAGACGTATTGCCATGGGAAAGTCTGCTATTAGGGACCTCTCCAAAGTGCTGAAGAACAATAGTGTCCCTCTGGAGACTAAGGTGCATCTGACACAGGCCATGGTCTTTGCATCACTTTTTATGCTTCAGAGAGTTGGACAATGACTAGAGAGGATAGAAGGAGAATTGATGCCT
>NW_006399899.1:2077893-2092630 GCF_000299155.1 Elephantulus edwardii
ACAACAACAACAACATGTGGTATGTGAAGTTTGACCTTTGTCCTTAAACAATGAATAACCATTTCAAGTACTAATCAATATAAACCAGGGATACAAACTTCTTTCATCTCATTGAAATGTTTTAATTTCATTGGCTTGTTTTATGAACATCCAATGTGCTAAATCAGAAAATTAAGGTCATTTCTACAAGCAAAATGCTTTATATAAACAGAACATATAAAAAGGAGGCTGCAAAGAGTTCACATGTTTTTCTCCCAATGATGAATTGAGCCAAGAGCAGAGTTGGAACACCTCAGTTCTGTAGACTGTGCAAAGCAGACACTGCATATGGCCCAACCTTACTACATGAACAGCGACCCGCCCATTCTCACCCTATCATTCGATTCTCATTACAATGAGAAGAACTATATACCAGTTAAATCAATAGCAGTGAGATAGCTACGAATATTAAGTCCTACTCACTACATTTTGAGCAAGACTTCCTGCTAGTTTTGAGAGACTGATGACATAACAGAAAAGAAATGAAATCAATTTAAAGGACTTAAAGATGAATTTGTGAGGTCTACAAACTTGTAATTTTCCTAATGATCTTGTTTGTCCCTTAGCTTATAACCGATATTTTGTAGCCTTCACATGTTTCATTTTCCCTCATGCTTTGTGGAAGGAAAACTGAACAGAAATTTGGTGAGTGCATTTATAATGGGCAATCTTACTGTCTTCATTTTATAGATGAACAAATAAGGGCTTAGTGAGATGGGTTAAATTATCTATATTATATATCCAATAAAAGTGAAGTCAGTATGCCTACTCCAAAATGTACACCATGAACATATTCTTAAAGATGATGTAGCATTATAGACATTTACCCCTCGAAAGCTTGAAGCAACGCATAGATGGTTGATACATATGCAAACTGTTCTTGTTGTTGTTGTTGTTATGTGCCATCAGGTTGTACACGACTCATAACAATCCTATGAAGAAAAGACCTGAACTTTTATCATTTCTACAAGTTCATAGAGTTTCTGGAAGCAAGCTATTCTGGAAGTGGATGCCACTCCTGCTTCTAAGCTTGTTTTATTTGGGGAGCTCCACCAAACACTGTCCACCATGGGTAACCATTATCATATTTGACACATCAGTGTCACAGTGTTTAGAATCAAAGAAACCACAAGATACCCTTGCACAGCAAATGGACAGACCAGTGCTATACCACTTAGAAGAATGTTTAACGAAAAACAATTAAAACCTCTGTAGAGTTAGGCTTCTTCAGAATACTCCCCAACTGGATTCCCATATGCAAGCTAGCTATTTTAATATACAGTATGTATTTTAATATATAGTATGGATGGCAGTAAGTGTGTCAAAGACAGTGAGACTGGCTCAGGATAGGGCAGGGTTCAGATCTAAAGTACACAGGGTCACTATGAGCCACAGTCAACAGTAAATAATAACAACAACAAAAACAACAACAACATTATGCTAACAGAGACGTGGCCCAGAAAACATCAGTTTATATGGCACTTCTCTACAGCTAGAATAAAAATCAACATCAGAATCCTGACCAACCATTATACTCTGTGGTGCTAGGCCCACTTAACTCTGCAGCTTCACCTCATGTTCTCTCTCTGACTCCATCTACTAGTCTTCTAATGCTGTCCAAGCTGGAATTTCCCATAAGCAGGGTACACTCCTGGACTACATTTCCTTTGGTCTTCACATGATTCACTCCTTGTCTTTCTCTACTCTGGCCTGTCCTCAACACCAACTCCCAGAAGAGCTTTTAATGACCTACACTAAATGACTTTTAACCCTCATCTATGTCTTGCTCATTTTCCCAATTTCTCAATAGTATCAGTTATAATTTAGAAGTCCTAATTTATTTGTGACTTTTTTACTTGTCTAGCAGTCCAGAAATACAGCACTCCAATTTCTTTTGGCATAGTCAATACTAAATTACACTGCTAGCTCAAATCCTACCCTTCTCTGAGAGTTAGAATTCAACAGTGGCTTCTCAGGAGAAATATGGGTAGTTTCCTGTCATGCAATCAATAACCTCAGAAATCTGTTGAAGGGTCAGCTATGAGTTAAAACTACTCAACTACAATGAGAACTAATTGTTACAGCAAAGTGCACACCAATACAACAAGTTCTATGTACAATCAGTGACGTTGATTACATTCTTACAGTTTATAATATTTAATCTATCCTCACCTTTTCCAAATTATTCTTTGCCACTTTCATCAATTCACTTTCCCCAAAGTTTCTTATACAAACTTCTAACTTTCTCTTGTATTTTTTGTTTTCATTTGTGTTTTGAAAATATTATGAAATGAATAAACATTTTTTTAAATGATTGATAACTTTTGAAGTGAAAGGTATTCACACGATTGCTATTTCTTTTTTTAAAAACAAACAATCCAAAAACCCTCTCAGTATTCATGTTTCTTAAACTATGCATTTTCAAAGTCTGTTATCTGAATATTCCTAGACTTCTCTTCTCCCAGGAATAATAGTTGTCTTACATTCTACAGGCTACTCCCTACTGGAATCATCTGGTAGAATTGACTGTGAGCTTAAGCTGAGTCAGCAAACATTATCCATAGTATATACTTTTATCTTGGAGTTTATAAAGAAAACAGAGATCTCAGTCCTTACATGTATCTACTTGCCAACAAACATTATAAGGATGAAATCAGGGAAATTATTATAAAACACCTGCTATTTGGACAAGTACAGGTAACTCTGTGAAAAAACACCTGACTGTAGTCCCTGAAGTTACACACTACACATTGTCTATTTGCAATGAAGGGAATATTGACTGAAAGGAATAAGTCCTTTCTTGAGAGTATAATTGATTCTCTAAAAAACAAACACAGTTATTGGCAGAGAGCCCACCAGTGGTCGATCTGAAAGGAAATATTTTTTAAAACCAAGAGCTAAACTTTTTTTATGTTGCCATATTTTTAATACAATGAAAACCATTCCACCATTAAGTAGTTATTTCACTTTTTTCTGAGACAGTTAACTGAGTATTTACAACTTACAATGGAAAGGTGACAATAGGCTCTTCCATTGACTCTTCAGTCAGTTATTTTTGGTACAGCAATTCTGTGTATTTCCTCCATCTTCTTCTTATTATTAGTTTATTTACAAAATCAGAATACATTGTTTTGCAGAACAGATTTTTCAATTTCCCTCATCCCTCCACCCATCAAATTCTACAACTCCATGATTAACCCCGTTTTCCCCCCACATATTCTCATCCCTCTGCTTCTTCTACCCGTTCCCCACTCCTGAATCCTTATACTTATTTTACAATAATGGTCTTATACAGTATTTGTCCTCATGGGAATGAATTAGTTCACTCAGCATAGTGCTCTCCAGTCCCTCTCAAGTTGGGTAATAATTCACAAAATCATTGCTTCTGTGTGCTGCATAGTATTCCATTGTGTGAATGTACGATAATTTCTCAATTCATTAATTTTTGGTTGAATATCTGGGTTGTTCTCATGTTCTTACGATGATGCATAATGCTTCTATAAACGTTAGTTTATAAAACGCTGTCTATGCCTCCATTCTCATTTTATCAAGGTATATTCCAAGTAGTGAAATACCTGAGTCATATGGAATTTCTATGTTCAGCTAAAATTTCTTAGACTGAATGTTACTTACCTTGGGGGAAAACTGTGAAAACCTTAATGTGAGTTGGAAACAGAAAACCAAGATAGACATTATCTGTCAAGAAGGAAATTTACCTTAAATTAACAGTTCTCGAGTTCTATGGAGTCATTTTAGTACTTAAAAGGATAAAGAAATTCATATTATAGACCATAAGTAAGAAGGGATTTTGTTGTTGTTGTTGTTGTCTTCAGATATATCAAGAGAACTAGACTGAAAGACTTAGCTACACAAGGACTTCACTTAACTCATTACTAAGCAAACATGGGAACCAAAATTTATGTTGTCAAGGTCTGGGCAAAATTTACTTAAAAAAGATATATTCTTAGTCACATCTTGTGTGTGGTGGTGATTTTTGTTAGAAATTATTATAAATCCTAGCAACATAATGGACAGTAAGGGAGTAAAGACTAATCCCATGAACCATAATCTCTGCTGTGCTTAAGCCAATTACTGCAATTACTATTTGACCAACTGTCTGGAAGAGATCTATACTTGTTCCCATTCCAAAGAAGGGTGACCCAATAGAGTGTGGAAACTATAGAACAATATCATTAATTTCCCATGCAAGCAAAATTCTAAAGCAGATTATCCAAAAATGACTGGAACAGCACATCAGCAGAGAACTACCAGAAGTCCAGGCTGGGTTTAGAAGGGGTCGTGGTACTAGGGATAATGTAGCTAATGGTAGATGGATATTGGCTGAAAGCAGGGAATACCAGAGGAATGTCTATCTGTGTTTCATTGATTATGCAAAGGCGTTTGATTGTGTAGATCCTAAGAAATTCTGGCTGACTCTGAGAAGAATGGGAATCCCAGAACACCTGATTGTGCTAATGAGAAACCTATACTTGGACAAAGTGGCAGTCATGAAAACAGAGCAAGGAAGCACTGAATGGTTCAAAATTGGGAAGGGTGTATGTCAAGGATGTGTACCTTTTCAACCTATGTGCAGAACAGATTATCCAGGAGACTGGGCTCTATGAGGAAAAATGTGATGTCAGGATTGGTAGAAGATTGATCAACAATCTGCGTTATGCAGATGACACAACTCTGCTTGCTGAAACTGAGGAGGACCTGAAGCACTTGCTGCAGAGTGTCAAGAACGGCAGGCTTCAATGTGGATTGAGGCTCAATGTCAAGAAGACAAAGATTCTCACCACTGGGCCAATTGGCAGCATTAGGATGGATAGTGAAGAGATTGAGATTGTTCAAAGCTTTAGTTTGCTTGGCTCCACAATCAACACTACTGACACCAACAGCAAGGAAATTCAAAGATGTATTGCGATGGGAAAGTCTGCTGTTAGGGACCTCTCCAAAGTACTGAAGAGCAATGGTGTCTCTCTGGAGACTAAGGTGTGTCTGATACAGGCCATGGTCTTTGGAATCATTTGTTATGCAGCGGACAGTTTGGACAATGACTAGGAAGGATAGAAGGAGAATTGATGCCTTTGAACTGTGGTGCTGGAGAAGAGTATTGAGTATACCATGGACTCCTAAGAAAACAAACATATTCATCCTGGAGAGGGTTAAACTGGACTGCTCTTTGGAGTCAAGGATTCTGAGGCTTCATCTGACATACTTTGGGCATGTTGTACGGAGAAACCGGTCCTTGGAGAGGGACATCATGCTTGGGAGTGTAGAAGGACAGTGCAAGAAGGGAAGACCCTCTAAGAGGTGGATTGATTCAGTGACTGGCATAATCGAGATGGGTGTATTGGATACAGTGCAATTGCCACAGGACAGAGCAGGTTTTAGGGCTGTTGTACATAGGGTCACTATGAGTCACAAGCAACTCAATGGCACATTACAACAACAACAACCATTTGTCAGTTGACGTTGTTGGTCTCCTCTCTTTTCTGACCTTCTACTTTTCTATGCATAATGTTCTCATTCAGGGACTGGCTTCAGTCTTTCTTTTCATTTGTCCTGCATTTATATGCATATGAAGCAATTGAAAATATCAGAGCTTGGTTCAAATCCACCTTAATCTTGAAAGAGGCATCTTTGCTCTTTAGCAATTTAGAGAGGTCTTATTAGAGAGGTATTATATTTGCTCAAGGCAGTATGTCATTTGATTTCTTAACTGCTTTTTCCATGGGTATTGATTATGGATACAAGTAGAAGAAAATATTTGACAACTTCAATCATTTCTCCATCTATTCATGGCACTGTTCATTAGCTAATGGTGAGCATTTTGCTTTCTTCATGTTGAGATTTACAAATAATATTGAAAAACACATTCTCGAGCATTGCATGGTTGATTCCAACAACATGTACAATGGCTGGGGGAAGAAATTAAAGATAATACCAAATAATTATGGCTAAGGATCCAGAGAAAGAGTGTTGGTGCTGATTTGCTGCCAGACCTAACTGCAACACACATTTAAAATATAATGTGCATGAATGAAACACGATGTATGTGGATTTTATATGCAAACTAATATGTTGTGTTGTGTGTGGGAACAAACCTGTAGATGACCCTCCTGTGGGTTTTCAGAGAAAATTAATCACACAGGAGATTGTCCGTTCTTCTCCTGTGGAGTAGCAGGTGGATTCAAACTGCATGCCTTTCCAAGTGCTGGGCATACTCTTGTAACTACGCCAAAATTTTAAAAGAATAGATAAAGACTTAACAGTCTTTAAAAACCGTGGACAAGAATCAAAGCTGCCCTTGATTCCGTTTCAGTTGGGTAAACGCAGCAGATCTTAGTGGATAAAAGAGAGAGACTGCCATTCTTTTCCACTGAGAGTCAATAGGAGGATTTTGCTAAATGTTTTTTAATAGAGTGTTTTAATACTCTCTTTAGTTGAAAATTATAAACACTATATTTTGTAATGTTCAAATAAAATTTACCCTGTATTATTTTCTTTTAATTTTGTAATTTAATTTTATAATACTATGCTTCACATAGAAACTGGAGTCCAAAAAGAAAAAGAGTTGTACTCCTTCAGCATTTGTTTAACTGAAGGAACTAATGAACAAATTCAAGCCATGAGTTGCAATACTTAAGGATGCTATGGACAGAATATTGAATGATCTAGAAAGTATTAAAGCAACATGGAAGAAGCACACAATCATTGCACCAAAAAGAATTGATTGAGACACATAATTTCAAGAAACAACATATGATCAAGAGACAATCAATGATGATGAAGGAGGAAGTTCAGACTTCACTGAAGGACTTGGCAAGAAATAAAGCCCTAGAAATTGATGGAATACCAATTAGCATATTTCAACAAACTGATGGTGCCCTGGACATGCTCACCATGTTGTGCCAAGAAAGCTGGAGGCCAACTGGCTGGTCAACTGACTGGAAGAGAGCCATATTTATTCTCATTCCAAGAAAAAGGTGAAATGACAGAGTATGGAAATTATACAGTATCACTCATCACAAGCAAGTAAAATTCTTCTGAAGATTTCCCAGAAATGACTTGAAGAGTATATTAACTGAGAGCTACCAGAAATACAAACTGGGTTTAGAAGATGCAATGGCACTCGAGACATTATTGCCAATGTTAGATGGATCTTGGGGAAAAGCAAAGAGTGCCAGAGGGTTAACTATCTGTTTTTCATTGGCTATGCAAAGGCATTTAATTGTCTGGATCACAACAAATTGTGGCTAACCTTGAGGAAAAGGGGAATCCCAGGATACTTGATTGTGCTTATGTGAAACCTTACTTGGACTAAGAAGCAGTCCTCAGAACAATGCAGGGAAACACCGCATGGTTCAAAATCAGGAAAGAAGTGTGTCAGGGATGTGTCCTGTCTCCATACTGTTTCAATTTATATTCAGAACAGATCACTCAGGAGGCCGGGCTTTATAAGGAGGAATTTGGCATCAGTATTGGAGGTAGACTGATCAACAGCCTACGTTATGTAAATGACACATTGCTTGCTGAAACTTAGGACCTGAAGCACTTGCTGCAGAAGGTCAATGACTATAGTATTCAATATGGATTGAAGTTCAACATCAATAAGACAAAGATTCTCACCACTTGGCCAATTGGCAACACCATGATAGATGGAGAAGAGATTGAGGTTGTTAACAGCTTGCTAGGCTCCATAAACAACACTTTGGAACCTGCATTCAGTAAATCAAAGCATGAATTGCATTAGCTAAATCTGCTGTCAGGGACCTTTCCAGAGTACTGAGAAGCAATGATGTCAGTCTAGAGAATAAGGTGTACCTGAGCCAGGTCATGGGTCTTTGCAATTACTTGCTATTCATCAGAGAGTTGGACAATGACTATGAATGACATAATTGATGCCTTCAAGTTGTGGTGCTGGAGAAGAGTCTTGAACATACTATGGACTTCCAAGAAAACAAATACGTCTGTCTTGGAGAGGGTAAAATCAAGTTTCTCCTTGGAGGCAGGGATTTTGAAGCTCCATCTCATGTACTTTTGGCATATGACCAGGAGGGACCAGTCTGAAGAAGGATATCATGATCAAAAGGGTGGAAGAAAGTGTAAGAGAGGATGACTCGGATGAGATGGATTGATAGAGGCACTAGGACAATGGGGGTAAGTGTGTTGGAGTTAGTGAGACTGGCTCAGGACAGGGCAGGCTTCTGAACTATTGTACATAGGATTGCTATGAATGTCAGGTGACTCAATGACACACAACAACACATGGAAAATTAGATGAGAATTCCTACTGTATGGAATGGTTAAGCATTAAACCATCAACTTTAGGGTCAAAGGTTTTAATTCAGTAGACAAAGGACCTGAAAACATACTCCCATGGAGAGTATATTTGAAAACCTTATGGATTAGTCCTACTCTAGTCTATAGGGTGACTGAGTCAGAATCAGATTGAAGCCACACTATAACAGCAGTTTAGCTGTGAAGATAAAACAGAAGAGCATTTATACAAAGCTTAGACTTTTACCTGATTTTGTTAAGTATTTAATAAGAGGGTGGTGGGTATTACTCTTATGAGTGTTATTATATTGTATCAGATTGAGTTTCCCAGATAAGAAGTTAGCATGAAAGACTTGCATTATGGAATGCTTTTAATATATTTTATAATAGACCCATGTGGAAGAGAAGAAAAGGAAGCAAGATTGAAGAGAGAAAGACATTGAGCTGTGATATAGTACAAACATAACAGCCTTAAGCAGTGCTAAAGATATAAAATTAGCTTGCTCCTTCAGAATCATTACTGGACAGGGCAAAGGAGCTAGATTTTTCTATCTCCTCTATTGATGGGTCACTGCTCTTGGAAGCTCCTCAGAGGAAACAGGCATTCAGCAAGGCATTTTTCTTTAGCTAAACCAATCCTCAAAGAGAACTACACCTTAGGGCTTTCAAGAGCATATCCAGAAGCTGGGGAGCAAGACCTTCATTTCCTCAAAGGATTCTGAAAAAAATTTGAAGTGTACCCAACTGATAAAAAGATATGAGAGCTATAGGGAGGTTATATAACTTTCCAAGGTCACAGTAAACAAATAGCAATTCTGGAAACAAAGGTTATGTTTTCTGGTTTCTAATCTAGTCATCTTCAAAGGCTCAAGACTCCTAAGAATAACTCAATGTTTCTATTTTTCAAAAGCCAACAACTCCTCTGATCATGTATAAATCAGGATCATCTTGTGCTTAAAATAGCTATATCTTTTCCTCAGGATCAAGCAATTGACTCTACACAAGAAAAAGAAAAGGAATGATGAAAAGAGGAGATGTTTCAAGTTGTGTTTACTCTTATGGAAGTTCCCACCTTCTCACTATTTTTGTTGTTGCAGCTGTTAGATGCCATCAAGTCAAGTCTGACTCATAGAGATTCTAGAAACAGATATGAACCTTGTCCTATCTTGTGTCATATTTACAATCTCTGATATACTCAAGCCCATTTTTGGAGTGTGTCAACCCATATCGTTGAGATTCTCTATTTCACTGACCCTTCACCTTCCCAAGCATGATGTCCCTCTCCAGGGAATAACCTCCTAGCAACATACCCAAAGTATGTGAGATGGAACAAAATTATCTTTGCCCCCCAGGAGTATTCTAGCTACACTTTCTCCAAGATATATCTGTTTGTTCTTTTGGCAGTTCATGGAGTATTTGGCCCCTTTTCCAACACCACAATCCAAAGGCATGAACTCTACTTCTGGAATCCTTAGCAAGTTATTTAAAAGACCTTAAACTGAATCAGGTGCACCTTGGTCCTCAAACCAACATCATTGCTTCTCAATAATCTGGAGAAATTCTCAATTACAGATTTTTTTCAGTGCAATACATCTCCTGATCATCTGACTGCTAGTACCAAGTGTATAAATTTTTAATCCAAATAAGATGACACTTCAATCTTTTCTCCATCTATCATCATATTGCCTACTGCTCCTGTGGCAAAGGTTTTTGTTTTCTTGACATTGAGATGGAATCCATATTGAAAGCTGTAGTTTTTTATCTTCTGCAGCAATTGCTTCAAGTCTTTCTCTCTTTCTCCAAGCAAAGTTGTATTATGTGCATAACAAAGGTTATTGATATAAGTCAATATACTGATATAGTCATATGCATACTGAAGGTTATTTGTCTCCTAACATGCCTTATGCCACATTCCTCTTCATAGAGTCCAGCTTCTTGAATAATCTGTGGAGACTTCTCACAATGCCTCCCCTTTATTTGAAATATATAGCACAGACCTACACACACACACACTCCCTGGCACCTGCATCCAAATAACTAAAAGATTTGTTTAAATGAAGATTTTGGCTATGGAGTGTAAGAAGAGGAAGCACCACATGGGGACAACCTTATCTAACCTTTAACAACTTCACAAAAGGAAACTGTAACTGTCAACAGCATCAATAACACAAGACCATTTTCAATGAGGTTATATACGTTCCCCATGCTCTCATATCTCTTTCTACTAATTGTAACCTTACTATTTTGCTGGGTCCAAAATCCAATGTGATAATTCACAAACTACATAGAATCATATTGGAGAAATCAAAAGATTCTAGTATCGATTAGTAACAGAATACAGTCAAGAGAGTTGCCAATGTGTGCACACTGACACTTCAGCCTCAGTGCCTTGTGACTTGGTGTTTCCAAGTTCTTAGTCCTGCCAGTATTGGCTCTCTACCCCTCAATTGTCCAACAAAGTTTTCAGTCCTGTCAATATTGGCTCTCCTAACCCCAGATCTTATATCAAGTCTCTATTTCAGCGATGGCTGTTCTTTTCCTGGTGGTGAGGTTACTTCACTGGTGGTGAGAGATTGGGGTATCTCTCTCTCTGAGTTGTTACATTCAATGGTGAGACTAGCTCCTTTTAGAATGTTGAGACTGACCAATCTCCCTGTGAAACTGTAGATAGCCATTTCTCTTGTGGATAGGCTCACATGCCTTTTTCACATATTCTCACACATCCATATGGCATCCTGTCTTCTTAATACAATAATTATTTCAGTACAAAAAAGGTTAATCATTTGTCTAGGAGAGACAATTTTTAATGATAAACCTTAGACAATCAAAAGTGTGATGAGACCCTGATGTCTTAATTTTTCACAAACATTTCAAGTAGGGCACATGCGTATTAGAGGCTCTGAATCTCTATTCTAAATAAATAATGCCACTATATTTTGTCTTAACTTGTGATCACATTTGTGTGTGTGTGTGTGTGTGTGTGTGTGTGTGTGTGTGCGCGCGCGCGCGCGCCCACAAAGTCATTCTGGAGAACATCTATCAAATAAAACTCAACTCATTGCTATAGAAGCAGAACTAACCCATAGCTGAACCTCTGGTGAGTTTTCAGAGGTGACATTACACAGGAGGAGATTGGCAATCGTCCACATAGTAACTGATGGAGTCTCCCTCCACTTTGGAGGTCAACTAACTGGTGGGAGGGTTGACATCTCAATGATAGCTTGTCTTGGTAGCAGTCAGGCAAGGGAAATTTCTGGGGTCCTTTTTGTTGTGTGTTACTGGGTTTTTTGTTTTTGTTTTCCCTTCAAAAGTGGGTGAGCAGACCTGAGCCTTAGACTAAGGATAAGTAAGGGTAGAGCCTGCTCAAGGCTAGAGCTTAAAATCCTGTAGGTGGACAGCGTTTGGTGGAGCTCTGGCAATAAAACAAGCTTAGAAGTAGGAGTAGCATCCACTTCTGAACTAGCTTGCCTCCAGAAACTCTATGAACCTGGAGAAAGGATGAAAGTTATGCAAGTGTCTAGGTCTTTCATTAATAGGGTCATTATGAGTCACCTACAATTCGATGGCACTTAACAACAACAACACAACCATTTAGTTGGGTGCATAGCATATTACTCACTAGGTTTCCAGAGCCCCTAATTTTTAAAACCAAAGTAACTTGCATTGAAAACATATCTTAGAGATTACCAAATCTTTATTTTGAGGAAAGAGGAATAGTGACTTGTACAGCATAAAAGAGAAGATTCAACACTAGCCAAGTTACCACATTGAATCAAACTTTTTTATTGCTCTGATATGTTTCCTCTTCAGAGTTTTAACCACATTCCAGTAATTTAAACAACAGTCTAAAAAATGCCCCATCTTCGTTCTCAAAGACATGTTGTTGTTGTTGTTGTTGTTATGTGCCGTCGAGTCATTTGCGACTCATAGCGACCATATGTACAACAGCCCTAAACTGTGCTCTATCCTGTGCCAATCTCATTGCCTCTGACACACCCATCCTGATTACCCCAGTCACTGAATCAATCCACCTCATAGAGGGTCTTCCCCTCCTGCGCTGTCCCTCTACTCTACCCAGCATGATGTCCCTCTCTAAAGACCTGTTTCTCCTTACAACATGTCCAAAGTGTGTCAAACGAAGCCCCAGAATCCTTGCCTCCAAGGAGCAGCCTGGTTTAATCCTCTCTACGATGAATCTGTTTGTTTTCTTGGCACTCCATGGTACATTCAATACTCTTCTCCAGCACCACAGCTCAAAGGCGTCAATTCTCCTTCTATCCTCCCTAGTCATTGTCCAACTCTCTGATGCATAACAAGCGATTGCAAAAACCGCGGCCTGTATCAGGTGGACCTTAGTCTCCAGAGAGACACCGTTGCTCTTGAGTATTTTGGAGAGGTCCCTAACCGCAGACTTTCCCATCGCAATACGTTTTTTGATTTCCTGGCTACTGGTGCCAAGAGTGTTGACCGTGGAGCCGAGCAAACTGAAGCTGTGAACAATCTCAATCTCTTCGCCATCCATCATGATGCTACCGATTGGTCCAGTGGTGAGAATTTTTGTCTTCTTGACATTGAGCCCCAGTCCATATTGAAGGCTGCAGTCCTTGACCCTCTGCAGTAAGTGCATGAGGTCTTCCTCAGTTTCAGAGAGCAAGGTTGTGTCATCTGCATAACGCAGATTGTTGATAGATCGTCCACCAATCCTAACGCCACGCTTCTCCTCATAGAGCCCAGCCTCTCGGATAATCTGCTCTGCATACCTGTTGAAAAGGTATGGAGACTGGACACATCCCTGGCGTACACCCTTCCCAATTTTGAACCATGCAGTGTTCTGTTCTGACTACTGCCTCTTGGTCCAAGTGTAGGTTTCGCATTAGCAAAGACATATACATATACATTAGAATGAAAAATATTTCGCCTATGTCTATCCTTCACTACCACCATTCCATACAACTCTTCTCAACTTACCTATTGTATGACTGGAGACCCTAGAAGGCAATTTATTTGAACTACTTTACCTAATGCAAAAAGATGTGAGAGCTATTCCAAAGGGAATAAAATTTTATTCTATGTTATCTAGAAGTGAATCTTAAAATTCTTTTTTTTTAAATTCAGAAATGAGATGGAGTTTCCAAATCTGTTACTTAGAGAAGGAGAGGGAGAAATGGGGGTACTGCACTGTAGAGTATGATCAGACTTCAGATTTGTTTTATTTTAAATCTCTTAGGCTTTGATTAATCGTAATTATAGTAACAAAAACAGTGGTGATGATTGAAAATCAACCTACAGTTTTCCCTTTAATAGTCTACACGCTCAGTAACTCAAATAGCATAAAATATGAAAGATGTGGCCACTTATATTGGCATCTGTGGTTCTTGAGGTCCCCAAATGGCCTGTTGTTAATTCCATTTATAGCAAATTGAGGAAATAAATAAATTCTTAATTTAGGTGCCTATGAAAATATGGCAGGCTAGTATGCCAGCCCCGCCAAAAATCTGCTTGAACTGGTGTTTTTTGCCCATTAATACCATTAAAAGTTGCTAAACTCAGGGCTCAGCAGAGATTGAGATAGAGAAAGCTTTTGATCTTGTTATAGGAGGCAATCTGGGACAGGGGGATTCCAGCCAAGAAGTCAGGAGGCTAAAGACTCCATTTATGGCTTCTATCAACAGTTGGTATATGTTTAAAAACACTTTTTCTCTCCTGATGTCACAAACACTGACTGCTGCTGGGTGATTTTCATGTTTGAGTGTTAATACGTGGAGCTGTCATAAAATCCAAAGCTAAATGGACACTAGGAAGTCACAAGTACTATACTTCTATCTCCAAAATAGAATCTGCTTTAGCCTATAAATGGATACAACTTCTTTGTCATTAAAAAAAAAGGCACAGGCACTATTGCAGAATACAAAGTTTACTTAAAATTTGGTAATCTCTCATGTTGAATCTAGTACAACTCATGACGTCCTACAAAGGGCTGGTCCTGTGCAATCTTCATCTCTGACAAACTAGACCTCATTGTTAAAGCCAGCTTGTCAATCCATCTCATTGGGGGTACTCTTCTGCTTTGCTTTCTCCGTCTTTCCAAGGGCAAAAACCCTTTTCAAGAGATAGCCTAGTCTAACTACATGTCCAAAGTATGAAAGATGAAGTTTCAACCTCCTTTTCTCAAAGGAGCAATCTAGCCACACTTTTTCTAAGACATATGTGTTTGTTCTTTTGACAGTGTATGGAATATTCAGCACTCTTCTCCAGAATATTAATAATTTATTGGTAACAAGTTCTTGTTACTCTCGTGATCAGTTTAGACATAAGCAGAATATTGTTGTTCAAGTTAAAGTGCCTTAACAGTCATTCAATCAAACAAAAAGAATTCTTCCTACTCTCTTATTTTTGAATTGAAACTGATTCA
>NW_006399899.1:2093363-2095504 GCF_000299155.1 Elephantulus edwardii
ATTGGTCCAGTGGTGAGAATCTTTGTCTTCTTGACATTGAGCCTCAATCCATTTATCTATTGAAGGATCTGTTGTATTTGAACCACAAGAGACACATAGCCTTTTGATTGGAGACACAACATCCTGTGGGCCATGCCATCCGTTTTTTGTGGATATCTAAAATATTACTATTAAGAAATGCATTGGGTTAAAAATATCTGAACACTTAATCAGTAGGCAACCAAACCTTCTCAGGGAAAGACTAATACCATATAAATGTTAGCGTAGATTTCAAGACACCATTAGTGTGTCAATTAGAGTTCTTTGGAGACTGTCAGTAGAAATTGATTTTGGATCATTTGGATCACAGCTGATGAAGTTAAGGGAGAACAGAAGTGGAATTTAACAAGAGGATTTTAGGTAACTCACAGAACTGAAGGAAGTGGCACTTAACTAGGAGTTAAAGAGCACTGTACTGGGGTTGTGCTAATGTTATTCACTCATACCTGTTCACTACCCTAACTGCCTCATACTCTTAAACAAAGACTAGAGCAGAGATCATATATAGCAGTCTTAGCAGAATCACAAGGAATCTTTGAGAAAGTAGTTCTCAAAAAGTATGAATGTTGAATATGTAGAATCCAACATAGGTTCCCACACCATTCAAACCCAAGAAGCATATATAACTGTTGCTTGTAAGGATTTTCTGACCACAAAAATATAGCTATTTTATTATAGGCGGGAAAAGTGCTACAAAGATTTATTGAGTCAAGACAGACAGATTACATTTTATTTTGTGGAGTGAAGAAAGAAAAAGATGCCATAAACATGTACTGTAGCTAAATCCTCTGGAAGTAAACGGATTTTCAGGCTTTTAAGAAAAGAACGTGATGTCCATCTAAGCCACTTATAAATGTCTTTAGCTCTTACCATAATTACTCCTTGACTTGCTTAGAAAATAAAATAGATACTATTAACTAGACTGCTTCTTTCTAAATTATAAATGACATAATCTAATCAGACTTTAGATTCACCAAATAAATTAATATCTCTTACATACCAAGACAGAAAACTTGCAAGAAACCTCAAAAAATCATATAAAGCTTGTGAAAGAACTTTAAAGACTTAATATCAGTATTAGAGTTGTGTACCTGCATGGCATAAATAGTTCGCGTAAACTACTAACTTGACCCGCCCAGGAGCATGACAGAAGGATCTAGTAAACGACTTCTGTAGAATACAGCTGAGAACCACCAATGGAGCAATTTGTGACACATAGATTTGATATGTGTTGGAGTAAATTTGAAGGCAATGGTTGTGAATTGTAGGTAGCTACATAGAGATATGGACTGATTGATTTAGGGAGCTCTGATGGATAAGTGGGTAAGGAGCTGTTCTATCAATACAAAGGCATGCAGTTCAAAAATCCACCAGCTGCTCTAAAGAAAAGACATAGGCAATATCCTTGCATGCAATTGGCAGCCTCTGAAAACCCACTGGAGGGTCAGTTATGAGTCAATCCTGACTTACCACTGCATGACAAGAACAAAAATATTGATAGAATGTATGATTGCTTACTTATATAGAGAGAAGAGCTCTATTGAGTAAGGTATGCCTGATTCAGGCTATTGTCTTCACAATTGCATGCTATGCATCAGAGAGCTGAACAATGAATATGGTTAATAAAAGAATTAATGCCTTTGAATTGTGGAGAAGAATCTTGAACATACCATGGACAGCCAGAAGAATAAATAGGTCTGTCTTGGAGAGGGTGAAATGAATTTTTTCCTTGGAAGCTGGGATTTTGAAGTTCTGTCTCACATACTTTGGGCAAATGACCAGGAGAGACCAGTCCTAAGAGAAGGACATCAAGCTTGCAAGAGTGGAGGAGCAGCACAGGGAGGAAGACTCTGAGTAAGATGGACTGACATGATAACTGGGACAATGACATTAGGTGTGTCAGAGTCAGAGAGATTGTCTCAGGATAGGGCAGGTTTCAGACCTATTGTACATAGGGTTGCTATAAGTTGCAGGCAGTCAACACATAACAGCAACAACAACAACAACAGAGTGAGTTGTCCCTTTGGTAGCTTTAATCCACCAGTAAGACTAGAAGAATTTAACAGAACAGCAAGCAACAAATGCTGGCGAGGTTGTGGAGA
>NW_006399899.1:2096156-2118545 GCF_000299155.1 Elephantulus edwardii
GAAGGGTGCAACAATGAATGAATGGAATTCCAAAATCTCTGTAGATGTTAATTGAAATGAAAAATAAACAAATAAATTTAAAAAAATAAAAATCCACCAGTTGCTCCATGGAAGAGAAAGGACCCACATCATCCCATGATTAAACCCTCCAAAATCACTCTAGAGGGTCAGCTATGAATTAGTTCAAATTTCACATCAATAATATTTGAAGCACCCAAGTGAAAGAGTGCAATAATAGAGAAGAGCGTTCACAAGCACAGGCCATATCAATTTCCTCTGCTCTGCTGGTTCCAAACTCATAGAAGATGTACAAGTTGAAACACTAAGTATTTGAAAAGTAGTATGAGAAAGAGAGGATCCATAGCGACCTATCTACACGAATCTCCTGTACTTGTTTATGAACTTGTCAAAAGGTTAATAGAATAAGATACATAATTGAGATGTTTGGAAATACTAAACTAAAGTTATACAAAAATTATTTATTGAGCAACTGCTTTGTTCTAATAAACAATTTGAAGACTACTAAGAAATACTTTATATGGTCTTGCACTTGTGAAGTTCTGATACTCAGGAGAATTTGCAACCTGGTAGGAAAGATGAAGTCAGTTTACAGAATAAATGCTTTATAAGCATGTTATTATGACACCATCAGCATGTTGTGAAGGAATTAATTTCATGTAGGTCACTACAAATCCACAAATAAGATAGAGTTTTATAAAAACAAAAAACCTTTGTTAAAGTACAATGTACAACGTGATCCAGGTACTCTTGTATTCTGATTGATCTTCTTGACTAGAGGAGAAAGGTACTGGCTTATGCAAAACTTCCTGATTATGACTCTTGCTAAAATATAGATTTTTTATATATATTATATTAATAGTTAAGTCCTAGTGTTGTTTCCTTTCATCAGATAGGGAAATAGAGCTGAGAAAGATTATATAGTTTATAATGAGAAGGGCCACTATTTTAACCCAGGTCTACCCAACTCCAGAGCCTTTTGAATCACTCTATGACACTGACATGTGTATTTTATCCATCATGTACCACACAGTGGAAAAATCAGCTAAAAACAGCTGCTGTTGCAACTAATTCTGAAAGTAAAGAAATGTGATGTGCCCATCTGGATGCATTCTATTTGACAACTGGCCTTCTTCCCATTGGATCGTGGCTAGGGAGTATCAGGTGTGATAGAGGAAGCAGCTCACCTCCTGGGGCATATGTCTGAGATATTAGAAACCAGGCATCAAAACCAAGTGACTTCAGCATCCGCAAGATAAGATTTGAAATCGTTTATGCTGACAAGAACAGAAATTTAGAGAACAAGAGTCACTGTGACCACAAATCCCAAATGTCAGAGCAAGAACGAAGCTCAGACAGAGGTCCTGGCCCTCTTGACAGTCCTTGTAATCTATGTACAAACTCAAAGTTTATGTAATCAGGATATTGTGTTCCTCTAGCTTCAATGGTCATTTTCACTAATTAGGATGAATTTCAGAATTGGTGTAACATTTATTGAATAAGACTTTCTTTCTTTTTAATACTAGTTTATTCATAAAATTTTAATCCATTGAGTTCAAAAACAGATTATTCCAATTTCCCTCACCCCTTTTCTTTAAAGATACAAGGAGCCTCTTGTACTGTGGTCCATAGACAGTCGGTTTGGCAACCCAAAGTCCATAACTTTATAGAAATTCAAAGCCACTAGCAACTCTAAGGAAGAAACATGGACAATCTCCTCCCATGGAATTTACAATCATAGAAATCTTCTAAAAGCCAGCTATGAGTTGGTTGTGACTCCACACCATAAACTTTTTGAGTTTTCAAAGATATAAGCTTAAGCTTCTAAAGCCAGCTTGTCTTCAGTGTATAGACAGGGAAAGGGTTCCTCTCCAACTGGGTTTTCTAGAGAAGTAAAATCAATGGGTGCTGTGTGTATGGAAAAAGAGTTATTTCAAGGAAATTGTTCACATGGTTGTGGCACAAAGAGGTCTCAAATTCATAGATCAGATGTCAGATTGGAGGTTTCTCCTGACTCACGTGGTTGCTAGGACCAACAAGCACGTAGTGAGCTCATGAGTCTGTGGAAGCTGATTAAGTCCCTGGACTGGCAAAGCCAATGACATACTATTAACCTGTATGTCTGCAGAGGGGAATAGATTCCAGATAAGTGGATCAAATCACAAAGTGCAAGGTCATGAGGGCAAGTTGGAAGCAGGATGCAGAGCAAGGAAGAGTCTTACTAAGGCATATGAGGGTCATATCCTTCTCTTATATCATGAAAAGGTTGTTTGGCAAGATATGGTGCAAATTAATGGTATTTCATAAACATATTGTTCTTGTTATGAGTCACTGAATTGACTATAACTCATAACAAGTCTATGAACAATGCATCTCAAGCCTGCCTTGTCCTGTGCATCCTCACCATCTCTGATATACTTGAACACATTGTTACAGTGTGTCAATTCATCAACTGAGGGTCTTCCACCTTTCCAATCACGAAGTCCTTTCCAAAGGACTGTCCTCCCCTAACAACATGCTCCATGTAGTTCAGGTGATATTTTACTTTCCTTGCCTTGAAGAAGCATCCTGCTTGCACTTTTAAAAGAAATATTTCATCAACATATTATTGTTCTTGTTGTTGTGTATCATTGAATCCGAACTGACTCACAGCTGGCCCCCCAGTGGGTTTTCATAGGTGGTAATGGCGTGGGAGGAGATTGCCTACCCTTCTCCACAAAGCAGCTGGCAGATTCCAACAGTGTGCCTGCGGCATTGCAGCAGATTCTTTCCACTAGGCCAGCAGAGCTCCCTCATGAGCATATAGAGGCTAGAATGCAAAACAAATCAAATGGAGGACGATTACAAAATAGCAATATCACAAAATGGAAAATAAACACATCATATTACAAAACACAGAACCACCACACAATTATGTGAATCATGACTTACCCATGTTAACATATAACATTAACCATCTCAAGGGTCATGAGAAAGGAAGTAAAAATGGGGTCAGAATTGTTGACATTCTTACATCCAACTGGACAAAAAGTAGACCCATCCCATCCTGGTTCTATCTGTTCAGCAATGCCAGGCAATAAAGACTTGTTCTGCTTAAAAAAACTCAATCATCCTTCTTTTTTCCTTCTGTCATTTCCAACCAAAAAAGCATAACTCCCTCAATGTTATAGTTATTCCCAGAGAAGCTGATGATTTTTGTCCAAGATCATGAGTCTTTTAATGGCTCAGGGTGTATTGAATACAGATTCCTAATTTTCAGCTCAGAAAGGATTCTACTATATTCCATGTTTCTTTGCTCCTGACATCAATGAAAATGCTTTCAAACAGGAGGGGTTTGGATTCTTTATGACCCAGAATCACCTCTGCAGAGGCACAACTCTACCTGGCTGTGTTCTCGTGTGTCCAGGACAAGAGAATCACTGGACACAATTTCCAAACGTGCAGAGTCATAGTGTCTTTAATTATCTTTTGGACATGCAAGAATGGCCCCCAGAGCAAAAGCTTTGCAGCCTACTGTTCTCCTCAGTGTGGTTTCTATGGCATGGACTTAGACAGCTTCTAAATTTAATCTGCCACTGTTCTTTAATTGGGTAGTTAAGTGTTGTTTCCCCACCCACTCTTGCTAGTAGCTTAGCCTCAGGCTACTAATTACCAGCAAGCCAGGTCAGTTTGTCATGTCTGCACTAACTCCATCATTTCTGACATCCTCACAGGGTGACAGGCTTACCCATTTCCTTTTAGCAAAATCTGGGTTAGCCAGCATTTGGATTCATTCTCAGGAATGCAGGATAGCCAGTATTCCGATTTGTGACTTAAATTATTTAGCTGGAATGCTCTGCAGCTAAAGTGTGTCTGTTCACTCAACAAGTATTTATTTATTCAGGGTCTTCTGATGCCAGGCCCTCTGCTAGACCCTTAGTCTGCAAAAGAGAGTTAAACAGACAAGGTCTTGGCCTCGTGAAGTCTATTGTCCAATGGAAGAAATAGACGATGACCTAGTGAAGAGTCAAGTAAATATATTAATAAGTAAAAATTGTGTTAAGGGACAAAAACAGAGAAGGAATGAATACCATGAGGGAAACAACAAAAGTTTATTTAAAAGAGGTAGAAGAGATAAGGAAGGGCTCTTTGAGGACTAATTATGCTGAAACCTCAAGGTGAGAGGGGAATTTGCAGGTAGGTAGTGAACAGGAAACTATGCTGAACAAAGAGAACAACAACAAAAAATATCTCAGAGAAAATCTATTGATGGATTCAAAGAACCAAAAGAAGATGGAAGGTAGTCAGCAAGAGAAAAAGAGTTAACACTGAAGAGAAGTGAGACACTTGTGGGCCATGTTAAGAAGTGAGGATTTCATATTAAGTGATGAAAGTCATTGGAGAATCATTTCGTGCATTAATTCTGTCAATAAGTCAATGGTATCTTGAACATCTGCCATGCTTCAGGCATTGTTCTAAGCACCAAAAGTACATCACCGCATGACAAAAACAAAATCTCTGGTTTTGAAGTTTATATTCTACATAGGCAATCTAACACAGAGAAGTTTTATTTGTTTTACATTTGTGAAAAATACTTTCGATTCCCTATGAAAAATGGAAGGAAGGTTGTAGTGGAGCTGTTGTTGCTGGGAGTGGAAAAGTATGAAGGCTTATTAAGCCTCACATTGGAGGGAAATATTCTAAAGTCTCTTTTTCTAAAAGTCGTGGCATGTGTGCATATACATATAAAAGCTCTGGTGGCTTAAGTGGTAAGGACTTGTGCTGCTGACATAAAGGTATATTGTTCAAACACACCAGCTGCTCTATGGGAGAATAATGGGAAATATTCTCCCAAGTGATTTAATGCCTGTGACAACTTGTTGGAGGATCGACTATCGGTTGGTTTTGACTCAATGATACATTAGCTAGCTACTAGCTAGCTAGCTAGATAGAAAGAAATAATAGTAATTTTTATTGCTGTTGTTGTTGATTGTCATTGTGTTGAGCATGACTCATAGTGATCCTGTGAACAAGACTTAAAGCCTTTCTATAACTATCATCATTTCTCAAAGTTCATAGTTTCCAGAGCCATGTTGTTTAGGAATTGGATGCCACTCCTGCTTATCTATCTATCTATCTATCTATCTATCTATCTATCTATCTATCTATCATCTATTTTTTGTTTGGTTCCAGTAAATAGGAACAAACTCCTAGCTGCCCTCCAAGGAGTGTTCAGAGACTATAAAACCACAAGAGGAGATTGACCATCTTTCATCAGCAGATTCATTAGTGAATTTGAACTGACAGAGAGGTGCTACCTTGCATTCATCAGTGCAATTTCTGACACACTAAGGTGTGTCTTATTCAGGCCATGGTCTTTTCAGTCACTTGCTATGCATCTGAGAGCTTGACAATAAATAAGGATAACAGAAGAAGCACTGATGTTGTTGAGCTATGGTATTGGAAAAGTGTATTGAATATTCATGGACTGCCAAAAGAACAGATCTGTCTCAGAAAAAGTGAATCTGGCGTCCTCCTTGAAGGCAAAGATGATAAAGCTTTTTCTCACATATTTTGGGAATGTTGCTAGGAGAGGTTATTCCCTGGAGAGGGACAACACACTTGGAAAGGTAGAGAGACAGCAAAGGAGAGGAAGATGCTCAAACAAACTGATTGATACATTGATTGCAGCAATGACCTTGAGTATGTAAAGATTGCAAGGATGGCACAGGGTAGGACAAGGTTCAGACCTGCTGCTCATAGGGTCACTATGGGTCGTATTGGACTTGATGGCTCTTAACAACAAAAAAAGCCACAAGTGGTTATATGAATGCATACTGCTGTTCTTTTATCTCTAAAGATGAATTTTATTCACCTTAATCACCATTCTAGGGTTGATACTTTAGCTGAGGACAAATATAATGCCAGCCTGAATCCTTTATATAAGTGGAGAAATAATCATTTCCACAAGGAGAAGAAGCAAAACTCCCACACACCAGCCCTCCCATGCTCACTCAAGGCTGCAAAGCCTTGGCTTGTCAAAAAGCTCCACCTTGATCCATCTCTAGAGATCTTTCTATCCTAAAATTAATTTGGTGCCACAAGGCTAGAGGGTTGGAAAGGGAAGATTGGGGGATGGGTATCTAATGAAATCACCTGGATTTCATTTTCAATTTGAAACCTAGTGAAGGTTGCAAACACTTAGTGGAAGGTAGGGTTGCAAAGAATTTTTCATTCCCAACCGGCAGAAAAAAACCTTAAGGCTTTGAGTAGTGAATATACTTTTAAAAAAAAATATAAGAAATTATGTTAGTTTATTTACAAAATTCTATTACATTGCTTTTGAGAACAGATTCTTTCAATTTCCCTAAGATTTGTGTTCACTATGAACCAGTGATGACTCTCTTTCTTTAGTACATATTTTTTTTCACTACTGACGATTTTTCTAATGACCATCTCTTGGCTGGGCTTTATGAATAGGAGTGTGATCTCAGTATTGGAGGAAGACACATCAACAACCTGCATTATGCAAAGGATACAACCTTGCTCACCGAAACTGAGAAAGACCTGAAGCACTTACCGCAGAAAGTCAAAGACTGTAGTCTTCAATGTGGATTGAAGCTCAACATCAAGAAGACAAAGATTTTCAGCCCTGAGCCAATTAGCAGCACCATGACAGATGGAGAAGAGATTGAGATTGTTAACAATTTCAGCTTGCTCCACTCTACAACCAAAACTCTTGGCATCAGCAGTTTGGAAATTAAAAGACAATTAATTGCACAGGGAAAATATGTGGTCAAGGACCTCTCCAGGTGTTGAGAAACAATGATGTCAGTCTAAAGAATAAGGTGTACCTTATTCAGGCCATGGTCTTCTTAATTACTTGTCATGCTTCAGAGAGTTGGACAATGACTAAGGATGACAGAAGAAGAATCAATGCCTTTGAATTGTGGTGTTGGAGAAGAGTCTTGAACATACCATGGACTGCAAGAAAACAGATAGGTCTGTCTTGGAGAGGGTGAAACCAAGTTTCCCCTTAGATGCTAGGATTTTGAAGCACCATCTCACATACTTTGGGCACTTGGCCAGGAGATACCAGTCCTTGAAAAAGGACCTCATACTTGGAAGGGTGGAGGAACAGTGCAGGAGAGGAAGACCCTGCATGAGATGGATTGATACAGTAAATGGGACAATGGAGATAGGTGTGTCAGAGTAAATTCTTGAGGATGCAAGATCTAAGAAGGTTCTGGGTTTAGTTGTAATACTTTGTTAGAGAAAGAAAACAATCTCAATCACAAAATATCAT
Organism: Elephantulus edwardii; assembly: GCF_000299155.1. NCBI lineage: Eukaryota > Metazoa > Chordata > Mammalia > Macroscelidea > Macroscelididae > Elephantulus > Elephantulus edwardii. The sequence goes on from NW_006399899.1 coordinate 2,103,460, forward strand.
CACCTCTTTATGCCTATGACCCTAATACTCTGACCCCAAAGATCAACAAAGCTGACTATTGTATTGTGACTACAGGAAAAGATTTATATTTATGCTAATTTCAAGAGTAGGTGAGCCAATAGAATGTGGAAACTCTACAATGTCATTACTATTACAAAGAAGCAAATTCTTGCTGAAGCTGATTTTAAAAATGATTACTGTATATAGAGAACCCAAGCTGGATTCAGCAGACAAGAGATGAGAGATATCATTTCTGATGGAAGATGGATCATGACTAAAAGTAAAGAATAACAGAAAGATATTCACCTGTTTTTTTATTTATTATGCAAAAGTATTCAAATATGTGGACCATTAAAAAATGTAACATGTAGCTAATATTTTTAGAATAAGGAATTGCATACTAATTTAGTTGTACACTGTGAAACCTATATATAGACAAAAAAATAAGGGGAAGGGATACTGAATGGTCTAAAATTAGAAAGGGTATGTGTTTGAGATGTACTATTTCAAGCCTTCAGAAACTCTATGTACTTTGGTAAACGTCGACAGTTGTGGATGGGGCTATAAGCCTTTTGTTCATAGAGTCGCTATCAGTCATGCTCAACTTGAAGGCAATCAACAACAACAACAATAACATTTCAATATATTTATTCACTCTATATGCTGAACAGTTGTTTTTGGATAATTTTCAACAGAATCATCCTTGCATGTGATAATTTTTGCACTCTGTTGGGTCACCTTTCTTTGGAATGGTAACAAATACCGATCTCTTCCAGTCAGTTGACCAGGGAGCTGCACTTCAGAATTCCTGGCAAAACTTGGTGAGAGTTCCCAAGGCAGCATCTATTTCTTGAAATGTCAATTGGTATACCATCAGCTTCTGGGGCCTTGTTTTCTGCCAATTCCTTCAAAGCAGCTTGAACTTCTTCCTTAATAACCACAGGGTCTTGTTCATACTTTGTGTCATGAAATTCTTCTGTGTCAGCCAATTCCTTTTGGTACAGTGACTCTGTATAATCCTTCCATCTTCTTTTAATGCTTTCTGGATCATTCAATAGTTTGCCCATAGTATCCTTAAGTATTGTAATTTGAGGCTTGAATTTGTTTCTTTCAGCTTACAACATTCTGAGCAAGTTTGGCCTCTATGATCTTCTGACTCCAGCTCTTTGCACATTTCATTTTTAGAAGAGGTCATGATACTAGGAATATTGTACTAATATTATATGGATCTTGACTGAAATCAGAAAGTACCAGAGAAATGTCTATCTGTGTTTCATTGACTATGTAAAGGCATTTGACTATGTGGATCACAATAAACTGTGGCTGACTCTGAGAAGAATCAGAATCCCAGAACAGGGGGTCAGCTAAGGATGTGTCCTGTCTCCATACCTTTTCAACTTATATGTGAAACAAATCATCCAGGAGGCAGGGCTCTATGAGGAGAAATGTGGCATCAAGATTGGAGGAAGACTCATCAAAACTGCATTATGCAGTTGACATAACTTTGCTTGCTGAAACTGAGTAGGACCTGAAGACGTTTTGCAGAGCGTCAAGGACTGCAGCCTTTAATATAGATTGAAGCTCAACATAAAAAAAAAACAAAACACCAAAATAATCTTCCCATGGGCTGATTAGTAGCATCATGATGGATGGTGAAGTAATTGAGATTGAGATTATTAACAGTTTTAGTTTGCAACATCTAAATGACACACACTTTGCTTGCTGACAGTGAAGAGAATTTGAAGTACTTACTAATGAAGACCAAAGGGTACAATAGCCTTCAGTATTAATTACACTTCAAATAAAATAAAATCCTTACACCTGGACCAATAAACAACATCATGATATAAGGAAAAAAGATTGAAGTAAAATGGTTTTATTTTACTTGAATACACAATCAAACTCTTGGAAGCCAAAGTTAAGAAATCAAAATACAGGTTTCCCTGGGGAAATCTACTGTCAAGGACCTTTTTAAAGTGATCCAAAGCAAAGAAAGATGCCACTCTGAAGACTAAGATACACCTAGCACAAGCTGTTACACTTTCAGTTGTCTTGTATCATACAAAAACCAGGCAATGAAAAGGCTACAGAATAAAAATTATTATTGTTAAATAGTGGTGTTGATGAATGGACTGCCAGAAGAACAGAGAAAACTTTTAGAAGAAGCTCAGCCAGCATTTCCTTAGAAATGAAGATGATGAGACTTTGTCTCACATGTTTGGATATGTGATCAGAAATGACTTGACCCTTGGAGAAGGACATAATACTTGGGAGAGTGTCAGTGTAAAAAATAACCTTGACGAGAGGGGTGGATATAGTAGCTGGTTCAGCAATGAGTTAAACATAGCAATTGTTATGAATAAGGTGCAATGTTTCATTCTGTCGTACATAGAATCACTGTGAGTCAAAACTGGCACAAAGCCATGTAAGAAAAAAAAAGAGAAAATAATTATAAATCATGTATCTGATAAATATTCTCGCCACTGGGCCAATTGGCAGCATGATAGACAGTGAAGAGATTGAGACTGTTAACAGCTTCAGTTTGCTTTGCTCCACAATCAACACTTTTTGGCACCAGCAGCCAGGAAATTAAAAGAAGGATTGTGATGGGAAAGCCTGTTGTTAGAGACCTCTCCAAAGTACTGTACAACAATGATGTCAGTCTGGAGAGTAAGATGTGCCTGATGCAAGCCATGGTCTTTGCAATCATTTGCTATGCATCAGAAAGCTGGACAATGACTAAGGATTACAGAAAGAGGATTGATGCCTTTGAATTGTGGTTCTGGAAAAGAATATTGAATTTGCTATGGACTGCTGGGAGAACAAACAGGTTTGTCCTGGAAAAGGTGAAACCAGGGTGATTCTTGGAGGCAAGGGTTCTGAAGCTCTGACTGACATACATTGGGCATGTTGCAAGGAAGGATCAGTCCTTGGAGTGGACATCATGCTTGCGTGGGTGGTGGGATAGAGCAAAGGAGGAAGATCCCGGATGAGATGGATTGACTCAGCGACTGAGGTAATGAGGGTAGGTGTGTCAGAGACAGACAGTATAGCTGGCTTAAGGTAGAGGAGGGTTCAGAGCTGTAGTACATAGGTTCTCTATGAGTCGCAGGGAACTTGACAGCACATAAAAAAACCAACACATAACTAAGTGATAATTGCTTCTTTGCTTTACATTGTTTTGGCTTTAAAAAGGTTTCATTGGTATGCTGTACCTGTATCTGTTGACAGCAAGGAAAATCGGTACAAATATTTTTTTTAAAACAAAGTCTTGAAACACCATCTAAGAAGTTCTAATCAGACATGCTATCATCTAAAAGAATTGTGATAGGCTAAGGGAGAACAGCTAAAAACACAAGTTGTTCCATATAGTTGAAACTGCAATGGCAAATGCCTTACAAAGAGGAAGGGCTTTCAGGCAGATTTCACCTATCAATGCCAAGTTTATTTACTTATTCAGCACTTACACTCAGCTCAAACAAACAAACAAGCACTTGAATCCTTGAGAGCCATAATGAACAAGGTGTGCTTCCTGTCCATAAGGAATTTCTAGTCTTGTAAGAAAGTTAGAGGTTGCACATATTCAACTTACTAGCATGCTGCTTAATTAGGAGTCTTGAGATGTATGTGTTGAGTGCTAGTGGACCACAAAGAGTTGTCATAGGTCTATTAATACAAACCAGTTCTGTTAGAATTAAATATATCTCAATAACAAATTGGCTGCTTAGATTACACTTAGACCATTAAGACCAATATTCTGCATATGGTAATGGTTTGCACCAAAAGATGTGAAGAGGTAGTATATCTATGTTCTTTGGTGGTAGGATCAAACTTTGGAGCTACATATACCCAATGCACCCTATAGCCCTTATTTCCTGCATCTGCAAATTATTATGAGCCAGAATTGACCTGATGATCCTAATAACTCCAATAAGAATACCTCAAGCTTCCCTAGGTCATATAAACAGTTTCCACTCAGTCTCTAACCTAAAGACTCTGTCCCAAACCCACTAGTGGTGCCAAGAATGAAAGTCATAATTCACTAAATGAAGTAGGTTTGACTTTCTTGGTTTTATTTTGTTTCACTTTTATAGATTTCTATGAGAGAAACCCCTTATCATGTACTAAGGGGTCGCAACAGCTTCTTAAATAGGAATTAAGAAACTAAAGCAAAAGAAATATGTGTTCAGAAGCACAAAGGCAAAAACAAACAAAACAAAAAAACAACCAAACCCTAAAAAACAGAAACACCCAAACGTATAAAAAAAACCCCAAACAACACAATTCAGTCTATAATTCAAACAAAAACATTAATTCAGTCTGAATGAAAGGAAGAGGGCCAGAAGGGAGAGATAAAAAAAAAAATGACCATGAGTTGAGTAGAGGCTAGACCAGCAGGACTTCTTAAAACATATTAAGGCATTATCTTGAAGTATTCTAAATACAGAGCCACTATTAGAGTCAAATGTTATAATGTAACACTTCAGTTATAAAATTATAGTGAAATGTTGATACTAACATCATACGCCTTGACCAATGGTTCTCTTCCACCCCCACCCCCGTATAATAATATTGACATGTATGCACACAGACACACACAAAGGGGGGAGAACCTACTCATCTCTTATGTGTGTACAGTCACACTTTGCAAGACAACAACCAAACCAGAGGCAACTAATATAACTGAATTGTGACAGTTAGGAATTCCGGTAGTGCCGTATGTTAAGCATTGGACTGCCAACTGAAACACTGTTGGCTTGAATTCAGCAGGTTGGTAGGAGAAAGATGAGGCAATCTGCTTCCAAAAAAATTTATAGCAAAGCAGTGGGAGTGACACAAATGTCCATCAATGGACAAATGGATAAAAAAAATGATAGTACATTCATGCAAGGAGTATTACACAAGCACCAAATAATAAAAAATTCTATATCATCACAGACATGAATGCATCTAGAAGACTTTATGCTAGGTAAAACGAGTCAGTCACAAGTGAACAAATATTATGTAAGTTCACTATTATAAAAACAAACAAGCAACGACATTAACAGAAAGAATCATTGTTGAATGGTTGCTGGGGATATGAAAAAAGAGAGGAGTAAAAGTTAGTAAATAGATTATATAGCCATATTAACATGGCTGAAGAGAAAAGCACCTTGCAAGAAGGGAATGATCAGCAAAATAACTAGAAAGGGAAAAGATGCAAATCTCAAAGTCACGTGGTTGAGGCCACCAGCTGGGAGAAGGCTAGTCAGTTTCCTCTCTTGTGATTAACTGCCTCTGAAAACTTGCTGAAGAGTCAGTTATGGGTTGGTTCTGCATCTACCACATAGTTGATTGCAAGATTCATATATATTCATATATATGGATATAGAAAGAATCATGAGAAAAATATGGAAAATATGGGGAAAGTATTATAGATATTAAAATTAAACTTTTGACAAAATGTGAGTGAATAATTGAATTAGAAATTCATTTCTTTTATAAACTTTCACTCAAAAAATTGTTTGAAGAAACTACCTCATAATATGCTGAAAAAGTTTCTCATAGATACACTTAAAATTGCCATGGTGTATGGCTTACTGAAATGGTAAGCAATGATTAAAGATTTTTTTTCTTATTCTCTACTGTAGGGGAAAATTATTTAAAGCACCAGAAACCCTATAGGGCAATTATATTCTACCTTTAAAAGTTACTATAAGCCAAGACCAACCCAATGGAGTTTGGTTTGGTTGACTATGACAATTGGAGTTGCTGTGTGAGACAAAGGGCTAACATGCTGTCTGCTAACCAAAATATGGTGTCTTGAGTATACCTTCAAAGGCAGTAAGAAGTTCTACTTCTGAAAAGTTAGACAGCGAAAACCCCATGAAGCACAGTTAACCCCAACACACAAGACTACCATGACTAGGAATTGACTGGACTGCAATAGGTCAGAGTGGTTTTATTTGCATTGTGGCAGCTATTGTCCACAGTTCTAGTTTGATATACTTTTCTGTGTCATTGGGAGAGCCAACAGCTCATGGAGAGATTTGTTTAACATTTCCAATTTTGCTTTCCCTTGTGCAGAATAGGCTTGCCTGTATACTCAATATCTTTTGCCAAAGGGAGGGAAGAAATATTCAATGTTAAACAGAAACCTTTTTGGTCCTCAGACTTGTCTCTGTGTGGTAGTCAAATGTTAGATCCCTCAAAACCCCTGAAGAAATGGAACCACCAAAGCTCCTAAATTAATAGAAATACTGTTTTGTGGGTTTGGATTTGGTGTGTTTGTTTGTTTGTTTGCTTACAAAATATAAATATACCCTTAAAACTATCATAGTTACCCATAAATAAACCTTGTCTTCAGATAGACATGCAGCTTCTAAGGCTTAAAGAGCTGCCAACTAATGGTTTATATTGTCACTACTATGACAAAGAGGTTTGAACATTTAGTTAAAAACTAAAATGAGAAACCTGGGGAGGTGCCAGAGATGTAAGCTGGGAAATTTTCCATGACAGAAGAAAGGAGTCTTTGTTGCATGCCAGGGATGAAGTGTATTTGCCCCGTTTTTTAATTGTTCTATGGGATGAAAATTGAGATCACTGCATCCAAGCTCTTTCATAAGAAGTGCTCAGTATAAAGCTGTAAAGATCTCTTCCATTGGAGAAAAGAAAGCATTTACCAAAAAAACCTTCAAAAATGCAATTATTACAAGATGATCGCTCATTATGTGAGATCACACCTGTGCTTTCTATTCTGGGGAGAGAAAGCCTTGGAGAACATGCCTAGTTAATCTTGGAAGAGAGACTGCTTTTGTCTTCTGGAATCTGTCCTCTCATAAATAAGTTCTCTCTGCTTTGGTAATCACAGTTACTTAGCTGATTCACTTACAAATGCCAATCTTTTCTAAGTCCCTGTGATAATATTAATACTTAACAGCTGGGGGAAGAAACTAATTATAGAAGGGAGCTATCATTAAGACATGTAAATAATGCACTCAACTCTGAAATTTTTTTGTAATAAATGTTGGAGAGGATGTGGCAAGAAAGGAACTCTTATATATTGTTGGTGCGATTGTAAAATGGTACAATTTTGGAAGGCAATTTGTTGCATCCTCAAAAGGCTGAACATAGAAATTCCATATGAACCAGATATTCCACTACTTGGAATATACCCCGAGAAAATGAGAACTGAGGCACAAATGGAGATTATTCACTATTGCAAGAACATGGAAACAGCCCAAATGTCTAACCACAAATGAATGGATTGAGAAATTATGGTACATTCACACAATGGAATACTATGCAGCATGCAGGAGCAGTAACTTTGTAAATGATTACCTAACTTGGGAGGGACTGGAGTCCATTATGCTGAGTGAATTAATTCAGTCCCACAAGGATAAATATTGTATAAAACCATTATTGTAGAATAGGATCGAAGGGGGGCGGGAGAAATTGGAAACAGAGGGATGAGGATGTGCAGGGGGAGGGGGATTAATCTTGGGGATGTACAATTTGATGGGTGGGGATGAGGGAAATTTAAAGACTTTGTTCTGGCAAACAATGTATTCAAATTTTGTAAGTAAACTAGTAGAATTTTTTTTTAAAGGGAAAAATCTTGTTGAAACATATTCCATTTAGATATATGATTTCCTATAGAATATGCTTCCAGATGAAAAGATAATACAGTTTTAGAGAATGATAGTAGCAGTAAGGGATTGTTAGAAAACCCTCTGCCAAAAATCACCTAGTGTGGCTGTAATTGATAAAATTTAAGTATTATTTCAACTTTCTAAGTGTCTACCTTAGAAATTTTAACTTCTGTTTTATAAATCCAGTCTACAGAATGCCTTCAGAATTACAAAGACTTGCTCTACTTTATACAAAGCTAGCTTGGAAGACCTATTTAAGAAACAATTTATCCTGAATGAATAACACAGAGTCAAAACTAACAGATATGAGGAATGGAGAGAAAGTAAATATTTTTAAAGAAGTCAGAGAAAGGATCACCAAATGGTCAGATGAATGCAATACTGAAATAGTTTGTTCAGAGTGAATTCTGGAAGGTGAAATGGCAATCAGATGTCAACACCACATATTATCTGTCAAAATAGTATTGATTATGTTACATTTCAAGTTATAGTCAAGTTAGTACAGCACAGTGAGTTTTCTCTTCATTACCTTCTGTAATTGATTGACCCATACCACAAAAATATGTCTTATAATCATAATCTCTATATATACTATTTTCATTCCATATGGAATTGATTTTTGTGTGTGTGTGTGTGTTTTAGATTTTATTTTAATAATACTAATGAACATTTACAGAGATTTTGGATTTCCATTCATTCATTGTTGCACTTTTCTCCCTGCCCAGCCCTCCCCTCTGCCCCCGTGCCCCAGTTCGCTCCTCTCTTTGAAAAGTAAAAGAAAAATTCTTTCTTTGATATACAATGCCCCCGCATCCCTCCCACTGCTCCAAGTACACTCCACTATGCAACCTTAATTGTGGACTCTTGTGATAACCATAATAGCTTATCGCTTTTAAATTATTCTTTCCCTCATCTATTTCAATGCAGTACATGCAATTTATCCAGTTTTTCTCAGTCTTACCTCAATGCTGATGTCAGTCCCATTTTACAGTAGTGGCACCATGCAGTATTTGTCCTTTTGTGACTGAGATATTTTACTCAGCATAATGTCCTCCAGGGTCACACATTTTGAATAATATTGCATGAGCTCCTTGTTTTTCAATGCAGCATAGTATTCCATTGTGTGGATATAGCACAGCTTCTCTATCCTTTCGTTTGTTGATGGACACCTGGGTTGTTTCCAACTCCTTGCTATTGTGAACAAAGCTGCAATAAACATGGGTGAGCATATATCCGTTTGGGTGGCAGTTATGGTCTGTTTGGGATATATTCCCAGTAGTGAAATTGCTGGGTCAAATGGTATTTCTATTTGCAACTTTTTGAGAAAGTGCCATACTGCCTTCCACAGTGGTTGCACCATTTTACACTCCCACCAACAGTGAATAAGAGTTCCATTTTCTCCACAACCTCGCCAGCATTTGTTGCTTTCTGTTCTGTTAAATTTTGCTATTCTTACTGGGGTGAGATGATATTTCATAGTTGTTTTGATTTGCATCTCTCTTAGAGCTAGGGATTTTGAACATTTCTTAAGGTGTTTGTTAGCCATCTGAATGTCTTCATTGGTGAAGTGTTCATATCCTCTGCCCATTTTTCTATTGGATTATTTACCTCTAACTTGTTGTGGTGCTCAAGTATATTATAAATTTTAGCTATAAGTCCCTTATCTGACATGTCATTCCCAAATACTTTTTCCCAGTCTGTGGCTTCCCTTTTTACCCTGTTGGAGAAGTTTTTGGATGTGCATAGGGATTTGATTCTTAGAAGGTCCCATTCATCTATTTTATCTTCTCCTGGTTGTAGATTTTTTCAGGATACTTGGAAGACTGTTTATGTTGTGGATTAGGACTACTAGAGTTCTTCTACGCTTTTCTTTAATAAAGTTTATAGTCCTTGGTTTTAGTTCTAGATCCATGACCCACCTTGAGTTGGTTTTTGTATATAGAGTGAGGTGAGGATCTTGCTTAAGTTTTTTGCAGCTATTTTTTCCAATTTTGCCAACACCATTTGTTAAAAAGGCTGTCGTTCCCCACTTAACTGATTTCATCTCCTTGTCAAAAATCAGTTGACCATATGTAGATGGGCTGATTTCCAGGTTGTAAATTCTATTCCAGTGATCTAAATGTCTGTCATTGGACCAGTACCACGTTGTCTTAACCACTATGGCAGTGTGGAATTGATTTTTAATGACATGGAATTAGTGTTGGATGTGTTTTAAATCTCTTTTGAGATATGAAAGAGATAAAACAAGCATTCAAAAGAAGCAGAGACTGGGGAAAATAGATCTAATGCCACATGAGAAACAACCAGTAACCAAAGAAGATACAGTTTGTAGAGGGAGAAGGAGAAAAAGATCTTTCTCCAGACCTGAGAGAGAAGCCTTCATTTAGAGGTATTATTATTATGCGACCCATAGTGAACCAATGTACAGCAGTCTGAAGCCTTCCCTGTCCTGAGCCAGTCTCACTAATTCCAACACACCAACCCCATTGTCACAGTTACTGTATAAATCCATCTCATCTGGAATCTTTCTCTTTTGCACTGTCCCTCCACCCTTCTGAGCATGAAGTCCTTCTTCAAGGACCAGTCTCTCCTGGCCACATGCCCAAAGTATGTGAGACAGAGCTTCAAAATTCTAGCCTCCAATGAGAAACTCGGTTTCACCTTCTCCAAAACAGACCTTTTCTTGGCAGTGCATGGTATGTCCAATACCCTTCTCCAGCATCAAAACGCAAAGGCATCGGTTATTCTCCTGTCATTCTTAATCATTCTAGCTCTCTGATACAAAGCAAGTAATTACAAAGATCATGGCCTGGATCAGATGTACCTTATTCTCTAGACTAACATTGTTGCTCCTTAGTATTCTGGAGAGATCCCTGACAGCAGATTTTCCCAGTGCAATTCCTCTTTTGATTTTTCTGACTGTAGGTACCAAGAGTATTAACTGTAGAACTGAGCAAGTTGAAATTGTTAACAACCTCAATCTCTTCTCCATCTATCATAGTGCTGACATTTGACATAGTGCTAATGATCTTTGTCTTCTTGATGTTGAACTTCAATTCATATTTACTACAGCCCTGGACTTTCTGCAGCAAGTGCTTCAGGTTCTCCTCAGTTTCCGCAAACAAGGTTGTGTCATCTGCATATCCTAGGCTGCTGATGACTATTCTTCGAATCCTGATTCTATATGTCTCCTCTTAAAGCCCAGTTTAAATGATCTGGTCTGCATATAGATTGAAAATTTCTGAAGATAGAACACATCTCTGACACACTCCTTTCCTAATTTTGACCCTTGCAGGGTTACCTTGCTCCGTCTGAGTACTACAAGTGCTTCCTGGTTCAAGTATAGGCTTTACACGAGCATGAACAGAATAGCTCTAAAAGGGGGGAGGGGGGAATTGATAGAATTTAATGTTTAGGAAATGCTTATAGATAATATGGATTTCAAGTAAAGTTGGTGGAGAGATTCAACACAGAAAGAGCTATATGAGCAAGACATAAATTAACATGCTAGATAATATTTGGAATGACTGGTCCATCTGGACAAATTGGCCTTAGGCAAAACAGTGAAAAATAAAACTTGATAGGTAAATGAAGACCAGTACTAGAGATTCTAAAACAAAAAGATAAGAGTTTGTTCTTGATTAAGAAAGTGGAATGAAGGAAATCAAAGTTTTATATCTATGTATCCCAGCAAGGATACCTTAATGAATTTTTCACACAAAGGAAGAAGAAAAAAAATCTGTAAAATACTGGAAGGATAACAAGATTGAAACATTTAGTTTCAATCCAAGAAAATTAATAGATCTGACTGTGGTTTCAAATGATCATAAAATACTACTACTATACATAAGAACTGAAACCCAAACTAGTTACCATCATGCCATTTCCTATTTGTGGTAGAACCATGTGTTACAGAATTGGGTTCCATAAAATATCCAATTGCTACAGTACTTTAAAAGTAGATTGATAGGCTTTGAACTGTCGATGTTTCAGAGAGTTCTCAAGTACTTTATTTAGCACGCATACATAAGAAAGCGTGCTAAAAAAATCACCTAACTGGGTATAAAGATATAGTAGGTTTTAATAACAACAGGGTCTAGGGTGAAAGAAAACCATTAATCATATGAATCAGAAAGAGTTTAGTTTTAAATTATGAAATCCATTGAAATATTGAATGGATTTGAACTGAACAAAAAAAAAAATAAGTTTTTGAGCTGTAAACTCAGTCACCTTCGGGTCAGACCCCACAACCATTATTGACCTTTTGTTTTCTTTTCATCCACAGGATTTCATTTGTTAGTATGCTGTCAGTCACTTATTCAAGACAGCTTTAAGAAAGTATGTTGTTACTAGGTTCTTTCAAGTTGACTACAATAGTTTTCTTTTTATAATTATTTTAGTTTTTCAATAAATAGTTTCTAAGTATCTACTATATACTAAGGACTGCATGAGACACTGGGAATTCAACATAGAATAAAAAAGCTATGATTGCTGTCCCTGTAAACTTCACAGAAATGCACAAAAATGTTAGCATGTGTGTACAGAAAATGAGAACATATTCTTTGCATCATTGTCAAACTTGGGACACCATGGTAGATCTAATGTTTTCAGTGGTGTTAATACTAATGTAAGAATTGAGAAGAATGCATTAGCTTATAGTAGATTTTAAAAGAAATGGTGAAATTATCAATCGGTATTAAAAACCAGAAACTGGGTTTTGTTGCTTTTCAGAGAATGTGATAATCATTACGAACACAAAACACTAGAGCCGGAAAAGTTAAAACAGATCAAATCATTGTACTTCTCACTTCTACAGATGAAAGGACTAAGACCAAGAGAGGATAAACGATTTGTCTAAAGCACCATAGCTAGCCAGAGACAAAAAGGGGGCAGGAGTCAAGCTGCCCTTCATAACAGTCTTCTGTTCTTTCCGGTACTCTGGAGATGATACCATTTGTTAAAGCAACAAAAAAGCTGGAGCTTTTACAGAGGCCTATCGTATTTAACTGCATCAGCCTTCTATTTGGAGAGCCTCCCTTTCCTTTCATTGTATTCATGCTCAGTTATGTGGTTCAATAAAAACCAGGGCTTCAAACCACTTTTAACTGGTTCAGTTATGGCCACCAAAGTGAAATCAGAATGGACCTGAATTTTTAAAATTTAAGTGAAGCATAAATAATTCCCCAAATGAGGAAAATTACGACTCAAAGCCTTGGAAAGGAAGACTCGGAAGAAGAGCCAATAAGCCCTAATAGGAATCTCATGTGGGTGATAAAATTATTGCCAGGACTGAAGAGGGAATCAAACAGTGTCAAAGTGAGCCACGGTTTTGTTTTTTTAGCATGGCCCTTCTGTTTCTTATTTTTCCTGCCAGAAAGTTTTCTTGCTATTCAATGTGCATTTCTGTCCGTGTTTTGTAACAGGGAATTTAAGTTTCTAGTAGGATGACAAATGTAGTATCTCCTTTTCAGTTCAATCGCATTTGACAAACTAGGGTCGATTCCTATTTTGCTTAATTGGTCCTGACTGAACCAGGTAGAACAGATTTGAGGCACTGACTAAAACCCATTAATACTCTCCCTTGCTGTTGTTGTTGTTAGGTGCTGTCACATCGTAAACGACTCATAGTGACCCTGTGAACTAAAGACCTGAACACTGGTAAAACTTTCATTGTTCCTCAAGTTCATAGGTTTTCCGGAGGCAAGCTATTTTTGGAAGTGGATGCCACTTCTGCTTCCATGCTTGTTTTAATCAAGGAGATTCACCAGATACTGTCCACCATGGGTAACCATTATTGCATTTGATGCATCAGCGTCACAGTATTCAGCATCATAGCAACCATGAGTTATCTCTGTACAGTAAATGGACAGACCATAGCAATACCACTTAGAAGAATATTTGACCAAAAACAATTAAAATCAGGCCTGAGGGTCACAGATTAAAATCATCCACCTTTAATTTGGTAGCGTAACTTTCTATCTACCAGGCCCACAGAGATCTCTCTAGGTTGGTGTTGGTGTTGTTAGGTGCCTAGCATTGCAAATCAAAGATGTGGTCACATGTTTAGCCCATCCAGTAAGAATGCTTCATTTCCTCTAGACACATTAATTGATTGATTCAGGGATAGTCATGTGCTCCAAGCTAGAAAAATCAAGGTATTCTCTATTATTTCTGCTTTATTAATGGAAAAAATATTTCTTTGTCTAGACTCATGAACTGTATAGAAAATCTTGAGTTCTTGGACTAATATTCTCAGGCCTTGCTTTAGAACTCTTTAGAACACTAATATTTTTAAATAGAAACACAGGGACAACCAGGTATATTATCATTCCCCCATCCTCAGGTTTTTAGGCCAATGAACTTTGTGCCAAGCAAAAGCACTAAAGATCCAACTGAACCATTCTCTGTGCCATAATACCTACCCAGGACCTAATACTATCAGGCTGCCAAAGTTGAAGCTGGGAGCAGGAAAGGCTATCCTATACCATAATATTCTTTTGCCTATTATCTTTACAGTTTGCTATTAGAGGTATAACACCTGTCTACCAGTTCATCGTGTTAAGGGAATTTGCATGCTGTTAATTATACCTTAGGTGTATATATGTTGTTTGTTGTTTGTTTATTGTTTGCTTTTATTAGGATGGCACTTGTCTGTTAGTTCACCATGTTAAAATAAACAATGGCTTGCTGTGAGGCTGGAAGTTTACCATCATTGTTTCACATGCAAGAAGGGTCATCCATGGTGGACAGGTATCAGCAGACCTCCCACATTAAAACAGATTAGGAAGGACTAACCATCCACTTCTGAAATAGAAGGCCTGTGTAAACACTATGAACCACAGAGGAATATAGTATTAGAGTTAGAGCCTAGCTTGGAAGCCACTCAACCTGAAGAGAAACAGCTTCAAGTATTCTTTAATAAATTAATGTGGAATATACAAAGTATGAAGGTAGAAAATCTAGAAGTTCTGAAAAATGAAATGGAACACATAAAGATAGACATTCTAGGCATTAGTGAACTGAAATTGACTGGCACAGGACACTTTGAATCAATCTGGTGATCTGTATGCTGAGAATTGAAAAAACTAAGGAAAAATGGTGTTGTGTTTATAGTGAAAAAGATAATTTCAAGATCTATTCTAAAATTCAGTGTTGTGAGTGATATTTACTTTACATATATGTAAAAGGAAGGGCTATTAATATAGCTAATATTCAAATATATGCACTGACATCTAAAGCAAAGGAGGAAGAGCTAGAGGATTTCTACCATCTTTTATGAAATTAAACAAATATGCAATCAAGGTGAATTAATAATTATTGGTGGCCTCTGAAAACCCTATGTTTAACAGAACACATGCAGACTAACAGAAAGGGCAACCTAGGTAGAACTATCAAGTATGGAAATACAAAGGAGGAGGAACAGTTGTAAGCAGACCTTAGTGATTAGAACATGGA
>NW_006399899.1:2122995-2130575 GCF_000299155.1 Elephantulus edwardii
AGCCAAGCAAACTAAAGCTGTGTACACTCTCAATCTCTTCACCATCCATCCTGATGCTTCCAATTAGCAGAGGAAAAAACAAGAACCACATGATCCTATCAATTGATGCAGAAAATCAATCATTTTTTTAAAAAAAAAAACAAACAACAACACCCTTTCCTGATTAAAACACTCAACAAAATAGGATCAGAGGGTAATTTCTTCAACATAGTAAAAAGTATATAAGCAAACTGGAGAGCCAACTTTGTTCTCAATGGAGAGAGATTAAAGGCATTCCCTTTGAGTATAGGAACTAGGCAAGGATGCCCACTATCATCTCTCCCACTCAATATTGTATTGGAAGTCTTAGCAATATCAAAAAAACAAGAGAAGGAAATAAGAGGTTTCCAAATTGGCAAAGAGGAGGTAAAATTATCTCTATATGAAGATGATATGATAGTATAATTACAAAACCTAAAAGACTCTACAAGAAAATTTTGGACATCATTGACCAACTTAGTAAAGTGGTAGGATAAAAGATCAACATACAAAAATCAATTGGATTTCTCTATAGTGAAAAAAACAATACAGAGCTGGAAATAAGAAAAACAATATGCTTCATAATAGTCAATCACAAGATTAAATACTTGGGAATAAATTTAACCAGAAGCACAAAGGATCTACTCAAGGAAAATTACAAAGCATTACTACAAGAAACAAAAATGACATGGAGAAATGGGAGAATATCGCTTGTTCATGTATAGGAAGACTCAATATTGTGAGAATGACAATACTACCAAAGGCAATTTACCCATTCAATGCAATCCCAATACAACTAACTAAACCAGGCTGCTCCTTGGAGACAAAGGAGGAATATATGATTAGGTATTATTGCCATGACAAGAGTCCAAAATGAAAGCTGCTTAGTGGAGTGGACATCGGGGTGGGTGGGTGGGGTGGATGTATAACAACAACAGATTTTCCCCCCCTTACTTTTCAAAGAGAAAAGGGAACTGGGGGGAGGAGTGGGCAGGGATGAAATTGTGCAACAACGAATGACTAGAAATCCAAGATCTCTACAAAGTTTCATTAAAATAAAAAAAAAAAGGGAAAACCCTTGATGAAATGAATTGACTCACTTACTGGGGTGGGTGTGTCAGAGATAATGAAATTGGCTCAGTATACAGCAGTGTTCAGAGCTGTTATACATAGGGTCACTATGCGTCATAGGCGACTCAATGGCACATAACAACAGAAACACATGGTTTAAAATCTGGAAAGTTGTACCTCAGGGTTGTATTCTCTCTCCATTCCTATTTAATCTGTATGCTGAGCAAATTATTCATGAAGTTGGATCAGGATTGGAGGGTCACTCATCACCAGCCTGCATAACATGTGTTATGCATATGACACAAGCTTGCTTGATGAAAACTTGGAGAACTTGAAATGCTTGGTACAGTAGATTAAAGACTACAGCCTTCACTATGGATTGTAAATCAACATCAAGAAGATTAAATTTCCCACAACCAGACCAATAAGCAACATCAAGATACATAGAAAGAAGATTGCAATTGTTAACTACTTCTACTTACTTGGAGCCACAATAAACACCCTTGGTACCAGTAGTCAGAAGACCAAGATTGGACAAGTTGGCTGTCAGGGACTGTCACCAAAATACTGAACAGGAGTGGTATTTGAAATTTGTAGTTTGAGTTTGAAGACTGTAGTAAGGTAAGCCTGTTTCAGACCATGTTCGTTTCAATCACTTGCTATGCTTCTGAGAACTGGCCAATTAATAAAGAAAACAAGATATGAATTTGTGCCTTTGAATTATGATGTTGGAGAAGAGCACTAAATATCCCTTGAACTCAAAAGAAGAAACAGGTATGTCATGGGAAAAGTGTAGCCAGATTGGTTTTGGTACAAGGACAGCAAAGTTTCATCTCATGTATTTTGGGCATGTTGCCTGGAGAAACAGACATTCCTCAGAAAGTGACATCATACTTAAAAAGGTGGTTGTTATTGATAGATGTCGTCAAACCAAATATAACCCATAAGGACCCCATAAACAATAGATCTGTACCTTGTCCTATCCTGTGCTCTCCTCATACTTCCTGACATACTCAAACCCATTGCAGCAGTCACTGTGTTTGTTCATCTAGTTGAGGGTCTCTCTTTCACTGATGCCTTCACCTTTCCAAACATGACGTCCCTCATGAAAAAAGAATAGTGTTGCATTCACAGTTAGAATAATTTCAAGTTTAATCCTAAGTACAGTGTTGTGATAGGATATTATCCATTTGTATACAAGGAAGACCTGTTAAATGATTATTGTTTAAGTATACACTTCTACAGCTAAAGTCAAAGAGGAGGAAATTGAAAATATCTGTCAAAACTTGCAGTCTAAAATGGACCAAACATACAATCAAGATGTGTTAGTGCTAATTTGTGATTGGAATGCAAAAACTGGAAACAATGAAGCAGAAATGAGTCAGAAAAAACAGGTTTGATAACAGAAATGAGGTTGGAAATAGGATGATTGAACTGTGCATGTTCAATGATTTAATCTTTGCAAATTTCTTTAAAAAAACCAACTACAAATAGTAGATTTACACATGGATCCCACCGAATGGACTGATTACATAGGAATCAGATTGACTACATTTTATGAAAGAATCATGAGGAAAGCTCAATATCAGCATTTAAAACTAGGCCAGGGACAGACTGTGAAATAGACTATCAATTATTCAGGTGAAAGGTCAAATTGAAATAGAAGAAAATGAAAATAAGTATACAAATTAAAAAATTTATCTTAAGAAAAGGTTTTAAGCCTTGAACATCTGTAATTGAAGAGCAGATGTGTTCTGGAATCATCGGTGAAGAGAGCAAAAGGTCATTACAGAGGTGAAAGAAAACAACAAAATACATATTTTCACTCTGAAAATTGCACTACAACATTAGAAGCCAAAACAAGGGAAAAACATGCTGAATTAAAAGGGCTGAACAGAAAATGTCAAAGGGCAGCTCGAGAAAACAAAGCAACGTATCATAATGGAATATGCAAGCACTGGAATTGGAGAGTAAAAAGGGAAGAACTCACTCTGCATTTCTCAAGCGGAGAGAACTGGAAAAAAAATTAAGCCTTGAGTCACTTGGACAACATGTTGAAGATCCAGGAAGCATCAAATGAAGATGGAAAAAAGGAGGGTCAGTTAAAAAAAAAGGTGAAGGCCCTCAATGAGATTGATGGGCACAGTGACTGTTGCAATGGCCTCAAGTGTGTCAGAGATGATCAGAATGATACAACATAGGACAAGGTTCAGATCTGTTGTTCATTAGGTCAATATGATTCCTACTTGACTCCATGGCACTTAACAACAACAGCAGTGTTCAAACAAAGGATATAGCCTACATACATTCTAGAGTTCAGGAATGAGGGAGATAACCATGAATTTCAAAGATTGGAAAAGTGTCCATTACTTGAAAAGAATATACCAGATTAAAATTTACTATTATTTCTATATGTCTGTGCAAATTCTTGGAAGCAAAAGCCAATATAGAATGCTGCTATTGTTGTTGTTGTTATTATTTACCATAGTGTGACCTTCCAGAAGGTTTTCAAAGGTAGTTAATTGCATGAGAGGAGATTTCCCATCCTTCTCCCACAGAGCAGCTGGTTAACCGGATGACTGAGAATTGTATCATTTCCTGTGGGCTCTGTTTCTGTCATTAGCTAATTCCCTGAACTGACCTAAATTCAGCCTCTTTTTGTAGTCATTAATTTTAAAAGGCTCAATTGGCAGTTTGTTAAAATATACATCATTTATCTCATTGATAGCATCAATCTTAGTATTCAATTGCTTTTCACCTAAGCAGGTTAGGGGAACAGGAAGTGGAGTTGTTCTTCTGTTTTCATAATCATCTTGTTTTACTTGGTGAGGACTTGCTCTAGGCAGAAGAGACAGAGCCCTTTGCACCTAAGATTCCAAGTCAAGCCTGCCTGGAGAGCTCCCTGACTTGAAACAGAATTCCTAGTACTGGGTTAACTTCTCTGCCTAGAGGAAAACAAGGCTCTGATTTAACTCACAACTTAGTTCTAACTTAGTTAAAACTCTGTTAGTTGTAAACATTTATAAATGCTTCCTCTGTACATTACCATATTTCAGAAGTTTCAGGTAATCCATTATCTTTTACTTTTCAGGCCTCTTAGCCAATGACACAATGACAGGCCAAAACATAAAGGTAGGGATGTTATTCAGGGAATCCTATTTTCCCATTCCACACTTATAGGAACTCTGCTCTAAAGCATAAGACTATGTAGCCATGAGGTAGAATTTATTTTCTGAAACTTCTAAGTGTCTCCATGCTCACTGACATATCACAGGAAATTGTACATGTTTCCCTACTCTGATAGCTCCATGCCTCTCTGTCATTCTCTCACCAGCTGGATTATGATCCACTAATGGTGGTGGATTCCAAAGAGACAGAAGGCTGTTTTCAATCCATTTGTTATTTTAATGACAAAGAATTACCCTATAAGCCTTGTTAAAACCTCATTTAATCTTAAAAAAATAGAGACACCAAGACAGTTAGGCAGGGACATGGTAATATCAACATCCATCAAAGCAGAAATAATGGAGCGGAAAGTGTCTTCAAAAGACACGAGACCATCCCAGATGTATTAGTATAACCAGAGAGACAGAACATTACAGCTTCAAATAGAAGACTAATTCCCAAACATATTGGTTCTTAAACATTAGAACACAAACAGTTAAAAAAAAACAAAAAACAAAAATAACCCTTGACAAAAAAGGAAAAAACAAATTCTAGACCAGCATCTATGACAGGAATCGTAGTTATTATGTCATAGTCTTCTTATTTTGTTGATGTACAAATGGAATCCCAGACTAGAAAATTGAGGAAGGCACTCTCCACACCTTTTAGATAATTTTAATGTTATTTGAAATTTAATTTGGTGGTGATGTTACGTGTTCCTGAGTTAGCTCTGACTCATGCACAGCAGAAAGAATCCCTGCCCCAACCTATGCCATCTTCATGATTGCTGTTGTGTTTAATGCCATTGTTCCAACCACTATAAATTTGTGAAATTAAGGATATTTTCCTTTTTTAGGGACCCTCTACTTTTTCAAGCATGATATCCTTTTTCAGAGATGGATTCTCCTGATAAGATGTCTCAAATAGATGAGACACAGTTTCATGAATCTTGTTTTAAAATAACACTTCTTCCCAGATAGATTTTATAAACTCACTATTCTGTTCTTTGTTCTACGATTAATTAGTCACATGACAATGAACATCTTGCTGAATTTCATATCTCAGTCTC
Organism: Elephantulus edwardii; assembly: GCF_000299155.1. Lineage (NCBI taxonomy): Eukaryota > Metazoa > Chordata > Mammalia > Macroscelidea > Macroscelididae > Elephantulus > Elephantulus edwardii. Next base: position 2,128,319 of record NW_006399899.1, read on the forward strand.
TTCATCTGTAAAATTGAGGTCAATTTAAGTTCATGATGGTGCTGTGTGGAGTAAGTGATACGTGCACATGGAATGCTAATTTAACAGCAAGCATGTAATACATGACAGACATCAGTATTTTTGTGTGTGTGATGTGAAATTTTAGCAGATGGTAATAACCTAGGAAGAAGTATTGGCCATCCACTCCCAAAACAACAGGCCTTCAAAAACCCCCAGGTACAATAGAGCACATTTAGAGTAGACTAGCAGATATGGCAACTGAGGCTAAGCCCTCAAATATGAAAACATAAAAGAGGATAAACAGTTATAAACAGACACAAGTGATTGGAACACGGAATATGAAAAACATGAATGTAGGAAAATTTAACAAAGGTAGGAAATGAATGGAATGCATAAATATGGAAATATTAGGAATTGGCAAAATGCGACGTGCTGGCAACAGAACATTTTGAATCAGATAATCATACGCTCTACTATACCAGAGATGAAAGGTGGGGGGAATAGGGTTGCTTTCATAGTTAAAATGTCATTTCTAGATTCATCTTGAAATATAATATTTTGAGTGACAGAGTAATGTCCAAATGCATACAAGGAAGTTCAGTGATTATCACTTTCATTCAAATATATGCACCAACAATCAGAGCCAAATATGAGGAAATAGATGATTTCTATCAACTTTTGAGTCAGAAATTGATAGACCATGCAACTAAGATGCATTAATAATAATGTTACTGGAATGAAAAAGTTAGGACCAGGAAGAAGGCTCAGTAGTCAGAAAACATAGATTTGGTAACACCAATGAGGCTGGAGATAAACTGATAAAATTCTGAATATTTAATGATTTATTCATTGCAAATACATTTTATGGAAAAGATAAGCACAGACCATACATGTGGCTTTCACTTGATGGCATGTGGAAAGAATCACTGGAGAAGTTCAATATCAGCTATGAAAAGTAGGACAGGTGCTGATTGTGGAATTAAAACTAAAGAAGTATAAATCAAATCCACAGGAAGAAAAATTTGACCTTTTGGCCTTGAGTCTATCCCACTTGAATTTCAAAACCATCTCAAGAACAGATTTGAGGTCTTAAACACTAACAAGTGAAGCCTAGAAGGGCTGTGGGAGGATTTAAAGAATATCATCCATGAAGAATGCAAAAGGTTGGAGGAGGGAAGATGGCGGAGGTGGAGAGAGAGCACAGTGTGAAGAGCCAGAGGGATAGCAACCTGCATAGAGAGGATACCAGAGAGTACTTTACGCTCCACAGAGACTGACCATCACAGCGTGACGCAAACAGTAGGATTTTGAATCAGAACTTTTGCTAATACATTATTTTAGAAGCTTTTAAAACCAGAGCCCTGCCTGCCTACCCTGCAGCAGTCCCACAACGGTCCAATCGCGGACCCTGCAAAAGCTGAAATCCACTAGCTGAGCTGAGCTGCATTGAGACTCACCTGAAAGGACAAAGGTTAGTGGGGAAATCAGCTGAATTCTCTTGAGCCAACTAAAACCTGGAGGGTCTGAGGTGTGGCGTAGACAATAGGAATTGAATCATAACTTTTGTCGAAACTTTTAGTATTGAAACTGTGGGAACAAAGCCTTGCAGACTTGGCAAAAACCGGAAGCCACTAGATGAGCTTCTAAGAGACCCATTTGAAAGGAGAAAGCTTAGTGGGGAAATTGGCTTATTTCACTTAAGCTCCACTAAGGCCCAGTGGGTCTGTTGCATGACGTGGACAGTAGAAATTTGAATCAGAACTTCTGCTGGAGTGGACTCGAATGAGCTAATAGCCTCAGTGGCAATCCGGACCACTTTTCGGTTGCACTGCAGATCGGCAAATGCCGGAATTTGCAAGCCGAGCTTCTGAGGGACCCATTTGAAAGGGGTAACCTTTGGGGGGAAAGTGACTGAATTTTCTAAAGATCCACTAAGGCCCAATGAGTTTGTTGCATGATGGAGACAGTAGGAATTTGAATAAGAACTTTTGATGGATTAGAGTCAAAACTGTACGAAATCAGCCGGGGTTGCATTCCGGTCCACATTTCAGTGTACACTCTGGATCAGCAAAAGCCAGAAGCTGTTGGACACATTTGAAAGGTGAAAGCTTAGTGGGAAAATTGGCTGAATCCTCTTAAGTCCCACTAAGACCCAGTGGGTCTGTTGTTTGACGTGGACAATAGGAATTCTAAAAAGAACTTTTATTGATACAAATAGTTTTAGGAACCACAGAATCTTAAACCCGTATTGCTTTAC
>NW_006399899.1:2154374-2187055 GCF_000299155.1 Elephantulus edwardii
TCTCCCTTATAGTTTACTCTTTGTTTCTCTCTCGTTGCTTTTAATATTTTCTCCTTATCTTTGGTTCTAGCAAATTTGACAATGATATGCCTTGGTGTTTTTCATTTAGGGTCTATTCTATATGGCGTTTGCGCAGCTTCTTGAATATATATTCTGTGATTCTTCATTATGCCTGGAAAGTTTTCCTCTAGTAATTCTTCCACAACTTTTTCAGTGCCTTTACTTGCTTCTTCCTCTTCTGGGATTCCAATGATGCGGATGCTATTTCTTTTAACGGTATCCCACATTATTCTTAAGTTTTCTTCTGTTTCCTTCTTCTTTGCTTCTGCTTTTTTTCTCAGTTATATCTGTGGTGGCAATTCTATGTTCTACTTCACTAATTCTGTTTTCCATCTCTTCACCTCTATTTGTATGTCCCTCCATCATGTTGACAGCATCAGAAACCTTTGATTTCATATTTTGAATTATGATTTCTTGTTTTCCCAGTGCCTCTAATGCCTCATTTGTTTTCTCTGAATTGTTTTGGACTGTTTGTTTTTTTTTTTTCAGTTTCTCCTGATTTTTGACTGTAGTGTCCTGTAATTCTTCAGGTTTGTTTTTCATCCATTGAAAACATTCAATCATCTTTTTTCTAAGTTCTGCATCAGAAAGTTCCATCAAACTTTCTGGCTTCATGAAATCCATTGCTACTGTGTCATTTTTTGGGGGAGATATCTTGTTTTGGGCTTGCGTGGTGAGTGAGGTACCCTGCTTCTTTTGAGACATTGAAGTGGAAGAGTTGTTGAAAACGAAGGTATTAGTTGGTTCTTGATTTGATGTCACTATTTCTCTATAAAGATGTCCAGTACCTTCCTTTTGCTTAGGTTGATGGGACCAATGTGGTAGGGCCAAACAGCAGTTTGTAGTCTAAAGAAACTAAAACGTCAATATTGGACAACTTTTTCAAGTGCTGTTGAAATATGCTATAAATTTGGTCTATATTTTTTTGTTCTTTTGTGTGGTTTTTTGTTTCATTTTTGTTTTTGTTGGTTTTTTTCCCCTTTCCCAAAGTTCAGAGCTGGCGGGGGGTGGGTCACGAGCTGGGTCGGGGGGGAGCAATGCGATACCTGAAGATGGGGGTCGTGGGTCAGAGCTGTAGGGGTGTGTCCTGATTCAAGTCCACTCCCACCGTCCACTGGGTCTGTGCATGGCACCTTGGCCAGTCCCAAAGTTCAGAGCTGGTGGAGGGTCGCAAGCCAGGTCGGGGGGGAGCAATGCAATACCTTGAGAAAATATTTTTAAAAACCAAAACATATGATAAAACTCAGCTCCAAATCTTTAATTTCCAAGTTTCTCTATTTTTATTTGTTTATGTATTTACTTGTCTTTAATCATAAGACTTCTCTTCAGGACAAGGATGGGTAATCTCCTCCAAAAAACCACTGGAGTGTGAGCTATGTGTTGGCTCCAGTTCCACGGTACTCAACAACAAAAACAGAAAGGTCAATCAAGATTGTTAACAGTGTCAGTTTGCTTGGCTCCACAATCTAGACTCTTGGTACCAACAGCCAGGAAATAAAAAATATGAATTGCAATGGGAAAATCTGCAATCAGGGACCTCTCTAGAGTACTAAAGAGCAACGATGTCAATCTGGAAACTAAGGTATGCCTTCTCCAGGCCATGGTATTTGTAATTACATGCTATGCATCAAAAAGTTGGACAATGACTAAGCATGATAGAAAAAGAATTGATGTCTTTAAATTGTGGTGCTGTAGAAGAGTACTGAGTATACCGAGGACTGCTAGGAGAACAAACAGGTTCTTTCTGGAGAGGGTGAAACTAAGCCGCTTCTTGAAGGCAGGGATTCAAAAGCTCCACCTGGCATATATTGGGCATGTTTCAAGGAAGGACTAGTCTTTGGAAAGGGACATTATGCTTGAGAGGGTAGAGGGCAGCACAAGAGAGGAAGATAATTAGATGAGATTGAGTGACTCAGTGACAGAAGCAATGGGGGGTAGGTGTGTCAGAGACAATGAGGTTGTCTCATGATAGAACATTGTCCAGAGCAGTTGTCACTAAGAATTGCAAGCAACTTGACAGCCCACAACAACAACAATCACAAGACATTTTACAGAATTTATTGACTGTTTGACGTTGTTGTTGTTATGTGCTGTCGAGTCGCCTGAGACTCATAGCGACCCTATGTGCAACAGCCCTAAACTCTGCTCTGTCCTGTGCCCATCGCACTGTCTCTGACACTCCCATCCCGATTATCCCAGTCACTGAATCACTCCACCTCATAGAGGGCCTTCCTCTCCTGCGCTGTCCCTCCACTCCCAAGCATGATGTCCCTCTCCAAGGACCTGTCTCTCCTCACAACATGTCCAAAGTTTGTTAGACAGAGCCTCAGAATCCTTGCCTCCAAGGAGCCACCCGGTTTAACCCTCTCCAGGACAAATATGTTTGTTTTCCTAGCAGTCCATGGTATTCTCAAACCTTTTTGATGTATCTGTTAAAATACATTTCTTGAATGTATCAACTGTTTGACTCAACAATTCTGCTTTAAAGCATCATAGAAACATTTTTATACATGTACAAGAAATATGTCCTAGGTGTCCCTTGATGAATTGCTTAGAAACAAAAAAGTCAATCCAATTGTCATCCAGTCTTCCAATTAAGAGTGAGCTAACGTGTTACAGAGTACAACTGCTCAATAGGATTTTCAAAATTGTGACTTTCCAGAATCAGATCACCAGGTCTGTTTTCAGAGGTGTCTCTGGATAGAGGAAAACCACCAACCTTTCAGCTGGTGATCTGGCATTGAACCCTTTGCACTACCTAAAGACTTTGTATATATTTGTTTTAGTGCAGTTGAGTTTCTCCAACCCATAACAACATCATGTACAACAAGATAAAAAGCTCTTCCATTCTGCACCATTTTAACAAGCTCTACTTTGTTTGAGACCATTGTTACAGTCACTATGTCAACCCATCACATTAAGGGTCTTCATCTTTTTTACAAACTCATGACTTTTTAAATATGATGGGTTTTCCCCCTGCAGATAGCATGCACAAATTATGGGAAACATAGTCTCACCATCCTTACTTCCAAGGAACTCTCTGACTGCCTTTTTTTCAAGACAAATTTGTCTGTTCTTCAGTAATCTGTTATATTTATGTTTGTGTTCTTCACTAACACCAAAATTTGAAGACATTACTTTCTTTTTTCTTCTTGTTGCCATGTTCCATTGAGTCAACTATAATTATGACCCATAAAAACCCAGTTAACAACAGATCTTAATACTGTCCTATCCTGTCCATTCTCACAGTCTCCAACACATTTGAGACCATTTTTAGAGTAATTATGTCTATCCATCTTGTTGAGAATCGTCCTCTCTTATGTTTACTTTCTACCTTTCCAAGCATGATGTCCTTTTCCAAGATCGACCCCTCATAACATGCCCAAAGTATTCACTATCCAAGCTTCCAAGGAGCGTCTTTGTTTCACTTTCTCCAGTGCAGACTTCTGTGTTCTTTTGGAAGTCCATTGGATGTATATTTAGTACTTTTATCCAACACCACAACTGAAGGGAATCTATTCTTCTTCTGCCATCCTTATTCATTGTCAAACTTTCAGATGAATAGCCAGCATTTGAGAAAACTATGGTTTGCATCAGGAGCACCTTAGTTTTTAAACTAACATCATTCCTCTTTAGTACTCTGAGAGGTCCCTGACAGATTTTTCTCAAAACAATTCATCTTTTAATTTCTTGATTGTTAGTAACAAGTGTGTTAATTGTTGATAAAAATCATTGACAAATCAGATATTATCTCTATGTATCATGATGTTGCCTTGACCTAGTAGTGAAGATTTTTGCCTCATTCAGATGTAATCTATATTGATGAAACCTCCAGCAGAGCTTTGTGTCCTCTTCCTTTCGGAGAACAATGCTGTGTCCTCTGTATAATTCAGGTTGTTAATGAGTCTTCCTCTATTCTTTCCTTAGATAGCCATAAATATGAAATGCATGAAAAAGAATCAGACGATTCTGCTCTAGTCATCATTAAGGCTGCTAATGAAGAAGTCAATTGTTTGAACCAGAAACTGCTCTGTAAGAGAAGATGAGAGCCTTGAACATTCTGTGGAGAAGTTCAAAACTGTTCTATAGGGTTATTATGAGTCGGATAGCAGTGTATTGGTTAGTTGGAAAAGGTTAGAAAGATAAACCTGCTGACATCAGTCTTTTTGTCTTTGTTTAAAAAAGAATAACCTTTGGAAACAGAAGTAAAATTGGAAAATCATATGCCAAGGCAGACTTTTACCTTTATTGTTAGTGGTTTTTATAATAAAAACATGTTCATGTACTACTAACATAATTAAAAACGTAAAAGTTTAATTCCTTTGTACTTTATAGCCTAACTTGCTTTGCCAGGAATAGCTTAAAATTTATAATGCTGAATTTAGCTCTAGTGTCTAGAATGAAATTATGCCAGATTTGAACTATAATTTTAAAGCAGCATAAAAAAGATGGAAAAACTAGGTTGGGAGGAAAATATTCTTATTAAAATACTAAAAAATTTAATAGCCACAATGGGAACACTGACCTCTAATAAAGCTTATGTGTCATCAGTGAATTATTCTCACTTTTACATGTGTGATCAAGCATGAAAGTTTGCTTTTAATTTACTTTACAAGACCTTTTCTATATCATTCTCCTTAAACTACACAGTGCATTATTAGAGCAATAAAATAAATCAGATTCTACATAACTCAGCATTTCAGGCACACCTAAAGAACCCATACCATGAGAAGGGACTTGAGAATGGTGTTAAGAGAAATAAAATTTCAATACTTTGGGAACTCAAGGTATTCATCCAATCAAAAATGACAAATATTTTTTCAAAGTTCAGAAACAAAGTTTATTATACCTTGTACATCTTCTGTATAAGATTTATGAAATGCAAAAAAAGATTTATGAAATGCCACTACAACCATATAATAATAAAATGAAGATACTATCTTTTTTTTACAGTGTGAATTATTTCAACATAGTTCAATGGACACATGCTTTGAGACTACAGCTAACATAATTGAATTCTTGCATATAAGTGATCCTGAAATGATGGGTAACTTTTTTAAAAAAACATGCAGTTCAATGATTGTTCAACCTTTGATCTAAATTAAATGGTACAGATAGAATTAGTACAAGCTTTGAATGTACCCTGTTGTTCATCCTGGGTTCACCTTTCCAGGTTCTTATAACCAAACACACACATTGTCATTTATGCAAAATCAGTTTGCATCAATTCAGGGTATATGTCAGATGAAGTGACTGCTTCTAGAGAGATGAGCTTTGAAAGAACCAATTAAGTAATGTCTAACTCATTTGAAGACCTTTCAAACATTGTGTTAATAAAATAAGTTTGATGTATTTTGGGAAAATAGAACTCAGAAATTGCAACTCAAATCTGTTTTGCTTACCAGGGGGGTAAGTTTGGCACTCAAGGACCATTTGACAATGTCCAAATATATTTCAGATTGTCACAAGGGGAAGTTTTCTACTGGCATCTAGTGGGTAGAGTTCAGGGTTACTGCTAAATAAACATCCTGCATTGAACAAGACAGGTACAATTATCAATTCTTAACAATTATGTTAAGAATAGTAAGTTTAAAAAAACATTACTGCAAATTAGTAATTTTCCTATTTTTTTTTTTTTAGTTTATCTGGACAGGAAAACTCATGTGTTGAACACACTCTAGCGTCTGCATCTCTTACTGTCAGTATGGTCACTAACAATCCCATAATAACCAATCCAATGACATTTTTTTCATTTAGATGGATCTCTTTCTTGAAGATTATCTTCTCTTTCTTCAAGAAAGATTACATTGTGCTGATATTTTCCTCTCTTCCTTCTTTTTCTCATTTGCAGATTTCATCTTTGTTGGATAGTCATCATATATTGGAGTTCTTCAGTTCAGTTCAGTTCTAGAAATTCTCTAATCTGTTTTGGAGGAAGTTCAATCAGGGGGTTCTTTAGAAGCAGAGATGGTGAAACTTCCTCGTGTCTACTTTGAGTGTATTATCAGGAGGCACTAGTTATACTGGGAAGTAGAGGATTAGCAAAGGAGAACATGACACTCAAAGAGATGGAATGACATCAGTGACTGAAACAATGAACTTGAGTGTGGCAGAGTTCACGAGGATGGCATAGGACTGCCAAAGAAGTTGAGCTGCTAACTCAAACTTCTCTGATGGTTTAAATCCACCTGAAGATCCATGAAAGGAAGATGAGAAATCTCCTCCCATGTAATTTATAAGTTATGAAAACCCACTGAAGGGTCAGTGATGAGTTGGTTCTAACTCAATAGCATCGAGTTATTTTGTTGACTTTGAGTGTCACTATAAGTTGTAGTTGACTCAAAGCACCTAATAATCTAACAATTTACTTACTTTAACAGTTCTCTAACTGTTTTAGTTCCCTACTATTGCTTTACCAAATTGCAACTAACATAGTAGCTTATAAAATAACAGGAAAAAAAAGTATCTTATAGGTCTGGAAATAGGAAGTCTTAAATAGCTCTCACTGAGCTAAAAGCCAAGGTGTTAGTAGAATGGTGTTCCTACAGGAGACTCTAGAAGAAAAGAAATTGTCTTTTTCAGCATCTACAAGTTTTCTATATTCTTTGGGAAGAATGGAGGCCATCTTCCATTTTACATGCTTAAAATAACCTGCTATGTATTTCTTGCATTATATCACTATATGACATTGGTTTTTCTCCTTCACTTTTTTGCATCTAAGGATATTTGTGACTTCTTTTATGTTTTTATATGTCAAATTGTTTCAACTGTAATTCTCAGTAGTGTGACCAGATCCTAGCCTTGTTGTTATATAGTAAAATGTAATGGAATCACTTTCTATGTTGTAATCTGAAGTGATCAAACAGTCAGTTAAGAAGGGCGTTTCCTTGGGAATGTGGTCTGCCTCCAGCATATGGATATGTTGGCAGGATTCAGTTTCTCACTTGAACCTCTACTCTTCTTATAATTTGACTGCTAAATCTTGGGGATGAAGCCTAAAGCCTACCAACTGACCTGCAGATTTTTTTTTATTTACCAGCCTTTTAAATCTCATGATCCAGCAGAAGCCTGCAGCCTGCCACATCACCAGCAAATTTGGAACTTGCTACCTCCCAAATTCGATACTAAAGGGCTGAATAGAAGATTCCAAAAGGCAGCACGGAATGACAAAGCAAAATATTACAATGAAATGTGCGAGGAGCTAGAGTTGGAAAATCAAAAGGGCTGAACTCATTCAGCATTTCTTAAGCTCAAGGAACTGAAGAACAAATTCAAACCTAAAGTTGCTATAATCAAGGATGCTTTAGGCAGAATATTAAATGATCCAGGAGGTATTAAAAGAAGATGGAAGGAATATACTGAGTCATTGTATCGAAAGGAATTGGCAGATACAGAAGAATTTAATGAAACAACATATGAGCAAGAGCCTATAGTGATGGAGGCAGAAGTTCAAGCTGCTTTGAAGGAAATGGCAAAAAATAAGGCCCCAGGAATAGATGGTATACCAGTTGACATATGTCAGCTAACAGATGCTGCCGTGGATGTGCTCACCAAATTGTGCCAAGAAATCTGGAGAACAACCACTTGGCCAACTGACGGGAAGAGACCTATATTTGTTCCCATTCCAAAGAAGGGTGACCCAACAGAGTGTGGAAACTACAGAAAAAATCATTGATTTCACAAGCAAGCCAGATTCTACTGAAGATTATCCAAAAACGACTGCAACAGCACATCAGCAGAGAACTGCCAGAAGTCCAGGCTGTGTTTAGAAGGGGTAGTGGTACTAGGGATATTGTAGGTGATGTTAGATGGATCTTAGCTGAAAACAAGGAATACCAGAAGAATGTGTATCTGTGATTCATTGATTATGCAAAGGCATTTGACTGTGCGGATCATAACAAACTGTGGCTGACTCTGAGAAGAATGGGAATCCCAGAACATTTAATCATGCTAATGGGAAACCTATACTTGGACCAAGAGGCAGTCGTCAGAACAGAGCAGTGTAACACTGCATGGTTCAAAATTGAGAAAGGTGTACTCCAGGGGTTTGTCTTATCTCCATACCTTGTCAACCTATATGCAAAGCAGATTATCCGAGAGGCTGGGCTCTATGAGGAGAATTGTGGCATCAGGATTGGTGGAAGATCTATTAATAATCTGCGTTATGCAGATGACACAACCCTGCTTGCTGAAACTGAGGAGGACCTCATGCACTTGCTGCGAAGGGTCAAGGACTGCAGCCTTCAGTATGGACTGAGGCTCAATGTCAAGAAGACAAAAATTCTCACCACTGGACCTATTGGTAGCATCAGGATGGATGGCGAAGAGATTGAGATTGTTCACAGCTTCAGTTTGCTCAGCTCCATGGTCAACACTCTTGGCACCATCAGCCAGGAAATAAAATAAAAAACGTATTGCGATGGTAAAGTCTGCTATTAGGGACCTCTCTAAAGTATTCAAGGGCAACGGTGTTTCTCTGGAGACTAAGGTGCGCCTGATACAGGTCATGGTCTTTGCAATCACATTTTATGCATCACAGAGTTGGACAATGACTAGGGAGGACAGAAGGAGAATTGATGCCTTTGAGCTGTGGTGCTGGAGAAGAGTATTGAATGTACCCTGGACTGCCAATAAAACAAACATATTCATCCTGGAGAGGGTTAAACCAGGCTACGCCTTGGAGGCAAGGATTCTGGGATTTCATCTTACATACTTTGGACATGTATAAGGAGAGACCGGTCCTTGGAGAGGGACATCATGCTTGGTAGGGTGAAGGGACGGTGCAAGAGGGGAAGACCCTCTATGAGGTGGATTGATTCAGTGACTGGGGTAATCGGGATGGTTGTGTCAGAGGCAATGCGATTGGTACAGGATAGAGCAGGGTTTAGGGCTGTTGTACATAGGGTCTCTATGAGTCGCAAACGACTCGATGGCACATAACAACAACAACAACCACCTCCTGAAAATATGTGTGAAATATCCCGGAAGTAAATATGGTTTCAATATTAATCAGACGGTTTTGTTATTCCAAGTGTTCCTGCTATTTCAGAAGTGAACGTCCAGTCCTGCCTTAGTCTGGAAGTTCTGCTGAAATCTGTTCTTCATGGGTGACTGTTGCTTTTTGAAATACTAATGGCACAACTTTCAATATCAGAACTATCAACAGCCTTGGTAGTAACTACGAAGAAATAAAACTATGTCTTGTATTCACTGGTGGCCTCTTTAATGCACTAAATAAAGAATATCACTTTAAAGACAAAGATGTACCTGATTCAAACTATGGTATTTTCAATTGCTTCATATACATGTAAAAGTTGGACAATTAATAAAAATAACCAAAGAAGAACCGATGCCTTTGAACTGTGGTATTGACAAAGAGTACTACATAAACCACAGAATATATATATATATATATATATACATATATAATGATAAAGGGCATCCAGGATGCTCCTTAAAGGCAAGGGTAGTGAAACTTTATCTCAAATACTCTGAGCATGCTGTCAATAGGCTCTGCACTCTGGACAAAGGTATCATGCTGAGGAAAATAAAAGAGTCTGCAAAAGAAAAGACGACCCTAAAGGAGATGGACAGACATAGCAACTGCAACAATGAGATAGAACAGGGCAAAAATTGTGGGGATCATACAACTACTATTAGTTGAAATCAACTTGATGACAACTAACAACAACAATAAAACTATTTACTGTAGGGCTTTATAGTTTTTGGAGTTTGACATCAGCTGAGAATTTGTATTTCCACACCATATTCTGAATCAGACTTTATATTTTACTAAATTCTTATAGAGGTCTATAGATCTATTTTACATAATATTCACTTGGTGATCTTGCTAAACTATAGACTTAATATATATTAGGTAGATGTATATTTTCAACAGTGTGTGAAGCTTGGATGAAACCGTTTGAAGCCTTCTTTAACGGATTTTTCTACTCTGAAGACTATGAATAAGACATACTGCAACACTCAGATAATACAAGATAACCTCCTTATTTTCACCCAAAAACTCAAACTCACTGCAATTGAATCTGAACTGACCAATAGACCTCCACTGGGCTCCAAGACTGTAAACTGTATAAGAAGGAGTTGTTATTTTAAAGTCTCCTCAACAGAAATCTTAATTCCACCTGCTATGTTAATTACCATCTTCTAGATAATGTAATATTCACAGATTCTAGGGATTTTGTGAATCATCTTTGAGAGATCATTGTTCTGACTCCTACACTACCTTAAACCTTCAAACATATATATACTCAGATATAATTCTGTGTCTAGATCTCTCTTCTAAACTCTAGATCCAAACAGTCAGCAGTCCTGAAGATAACTTCTATTCTAAACCACATTGGCAGCCTTCCTCACCATAGATGATACTTTGACAGCATTTACTTATTGGTGGAAAAACATCACCACTCATTCAGCTAACAAGGGAGAAAGTATGAATTAGTCATCCTTAACAGGTCCTTTTACTTTGTGTCTGTTTCAAATCTATTATCAAGTCCTTTCTTATATTGTTTTCTAAGTAGTACTTCAGTTCCCTCTAACTCCTACCATCCTCAAGCTTCACAACATCAATTCAAGGTACCTTCAAGTTATTAGAACTATCATAGGAACTTCCTATCTGGTCCACTTATACCAATTTTGCCCTGTCTAGTCGATTGTTCACAAGAATTATTATTTTGAAATCCAAATCTAATCAATTTATTTTCTTGCTTATTATATCTTTGATAACATCTTGCTGCACTAAGGTGATGAAAAATCTAGGTCTTGTGATCCTCTCTACTCCGTATTGAGTGATACCACACTAATATTCTCTGGGTCTGAAAAAGCTCTGCCTCTCTTTCCTCACAGAGCCTTTCAATACTTCTTTCATTTCTTTCTCACCTTTTTTAACTTCTGCTCATTACTATCAAATGGAGAAGTCATGCTGTGGAAGAGAAGAAAACCCTCAACAAGATAAATTGACCCAAGGACTGCTACAATGAGCTTGAACATGACAGAGATCTTGAGAATGGTATAGGACAGAGAGGGTTCAGATCTATTGTTCATATGGTTGCTATGAGTCAGTCAGCTTGTTGACACCTAACAAAAATAGCAACATTACAATCGAATACTAATTAATGCATAGCTGATCCTCTAATGAATTTTCAGACCGCAAATTGAAAAAAGAGAAGATTAACCATCTTTCTTCCGAGAAGTAGTTGATGGATTTGAATTGACCACTTTGGCTTGGAAGCACAATCCTCTGTCCAAAAGGCCACCAAAGACAATAGGGTTTGTTTTGTTTTGTTTTCATCTTCAGCACATAATTAACCATAATTTCCTCAAAGTAGCCTTCACTTCTTGAGTAATTAGAGCACACATATCTCTCCCTTTTGCCCCATTTAGTATAATTTTCATGGCACAGTTAAACGATGCATTACTAGCTCAAAGTTCGGCAGTTTGAACACATTCAAAGACACCTCAGCAAAGACATTGTTACTGCATCAGAATTGAATCAACGTCAAGTTCCAACAGTAGCATAGTTGCAGGTTTCCATTCATTGATATGATTATATGAATAATGTCTCTCTCAATATATTTGTATGTACTGTAAGAACATAGTGTTTATGTTCATCACTGAATCTCTAGCTCCTAGCACAATGCTGCTACCAATAGGTACCGAGACAATGGATAAGTACATGAATTAGTAAAATTATTAAAATGTTTAAAACAAAGGAGCTCTGGTGGCCTAGTGGCAAGAAATTGCACTGCAATCCCAGAGGTATAAGGTTTGAATCCAACAGATGCTCTGCTGGAGAGGGAGGGGTAATCTCCTCCTGTACCACTCAGATATGATTTGACCGGTACACTCACACACAAAATAATAAAATTTTAAAAATTTTTTTAAAAGTTTAAAACATTGTTGCTGTTGTTAGAAGCTGCCAAATTGAGGACAACTCATAGTGACACTATGAACAAAAGATCTGAACTCTGTTATATCCTGAGCCATCCTCATACTACTTCCTGACACACAAGAGCCCATTGCTTCAGTCACCGTGTCAATAGAACTTTGAGCATTTCCTCTCCTTCACCGACCCTCCACTCTTCCTAACATCATGCCCCTCTCCAAGGAGTAGCCCCTCCTAGCAACATGCCAAAATATGTGAGGTGAAGCCTCATCATTCTCGCCTAGAAAGAGCACTCCAACTGCATTATCTACCAGACATACCTGTTTGTTCTCTTGGCTGTTCATGGGATATTCAGTGCTCTTCTCCAACACCACACCTCAAAGGTGTCAATTCTTTTTTGTCATCCTTATTCAGCTCTCAGATGCATAGCAAATGATCAGAAAGACAATGGCCTGAATCAGATGTACCTTAGTCTTAAAACTGACATCATTACTCCTCAATAATTTGGAGAGGTCTTAACTACAGATTTTCCCAGTGCAATGCATCTTCTTATTTCCTGTCTGCTGGTATGAAGGTGTTAATTATGAATCCAAGCAAGATAAAGTTGTTGGCAGTTTCAATTTCCTCTCCATCTATAATGATGGTACCTACTGGTCCAATGGTAAGAATCTTTGTTTTCTTGACACTGAGATGCTGAATGCTGAATCCATAATGAATGCTGCATCCTTGACTTTCTGCAACAAGTGTTTCAAATTCTCCTCATTTTTAGCAAGCAAAGTTGGACCCAACTTGCAATCTGCGTAATGCAGGTTATTGATGAGTCTCCCTTCAAACTTGATGTCACATGCCTCACCATCGAGTTCAGCTTCATGAATAATTTTCTCAGAATACAGGTTAAACAGGTATGTAGAAAGAATAAAATCCTGACACACTCCCTTCTCAGTTTGAAAGCTTGCAGTGTTCTGCTCTGTTCTCGCAACAGCCTCCTGGTCCAGGTATAGATTTAATGTGAGCACAATTAAGTGCTCTGGGACTCCCATTCCTCTGAATGTTACCCACAATTTTTTGTGATTTACACTATACATCTTCATAATAATGATCAAGTAGTTATCTTTCCATAAATTCAATCAATTAACTTTTTATTAGATTTGGCTTTACTTCATACTTAAAATTAAGGAAGCAGAAAATCAAGCCCATTGTTTTTAGGTCCAGTGTGATTCATAGTAACTCTCCACTAGATTTCAGAGGCTTTAAGTCTTCATGGAAGTAGACTGCTCATATTTCTCACGTAGGACAGCTGACGGATTTGAACTGCTGACCTTATAATTAGCAACTTGAGATGTTACACAAGATACCACTATGGCTTCTTATTTAATATTAGCAAACTTTTATTTGCTAGTTAGAATCTCCAAGTTCTATGTACAGTGTAACAAGTGTTCTATAGATCAAAAAGATAAGAAAATCTTATTTTTCTCTTATTTCACCTATAGCTAACTTTTCCTCTCCTGAGTTGGACTTGAATCACTCTAGATGAATGTGCTTGACTTCTGTGCTCTGCACCACTGGCACAATTCTCAAAGCTGCCAATGGCAGTTGTGGAGGCTTATTGTAAATGACAGCAGATTTCAGCATGGCATTGACTTGCATGAAGTTTTTCTAAAGCCTAAGGTGTTTGGTCATATGTCAGAGCTGCTTATGTTAAATGATCTATTAGATGTCATGATCTCAGAAAGGTCATCTGTCACATTCTAGGCCAGAAGTGTCACCTCTGTTTAATGTGATGTAAGCCCAAATTCTCAAACTAAGTGGAGGGGAATTGTCATATGTCACTGCTGACTGATCAAAAACCGATCTTAGTTTACACTCCCAATTGTGAAAATAAAAGCTCTCAACTTCAACCAAGATATAAGCATATATGAGTTTAAAACTCTGCCACTTAATAATAAATGAATTTTAACAGTTACGATATCACCGAATTAAAGTGACTTTATGCTGGTAGTTATGACTAAGAAGCTTTGGTGGTTCGGTGGTTAAATTGTGTGGCAGAAAGGCCAGCAGTTTAAATCTACTAGCCACTGTACTGGAGACCAATGTGAGAATCTGCTTATTTAAACATTTTAGCCTCAGAAATCATATGACTCAATTCTATCAGCCCTATAGGTCACTATGAGTCCTAATTAACTTTATGGCAATGACGTTTGATATTTCTATGTCTAAGACGAATAAAAGTTTTTGTGGTCTTTATAAAGAAAACTTTAGATAAGAGTGAATGTAAATGATAAACTGGATTTGCAAATAAGAAAAATTATTAAGCTTCAAATATCTTAGAATTCGTTTGCAGATGTGACTATGTAATTGTTGGAATCTAGAGAGATCTGAGAAAGTAGAAGACAATCTCACATGTAGTTAGACCAAGTTTGAGAGAAACACTATTCATTTGTTTGAAATCAAGGTTAGAGAGCATATGCTTGTGTAAAAGTCATAGTATTTTAAAGCAAATTTAGTCTCTAAACCTTCAAGTGAGAATATAGGGTGAAGTTAGATGATACGTAAAGATGTTATAAAGAGAATATATTAATGAGGAGCAATGAGGCTATCCCACATTGAACATAATTAATTCTCTGATATCCCACTAGAGGTTAGTGCCAAAAAGCCTGTTAACACACTAAAAAAAAAAGTCCTCATGGCCTATTACATAAGAAATCACACTACCTTGCCAAAACCAAATAGTTCAAATCCACCAGTTGCTTCATGGAGGAAGGTAGGGTACCCTTGTCTCATGTGATTCGTTTTCCTCTGAAAACACATTGAAGTATCCATTATGATTCATTTCTCATTCAATGACAATGGTTTTTAATTATAATTATAATATTGTTATTGTTATGTTGCTATGAATTGGAACTGACCTATAATTGACCCTCCAGAAGTTCTTAAAGGCAGTGAATTTCATGGTAGAATATTGCCCATCTTTTTCATACAGAGAAGCTGTTGGATTCAAATCACATGCTATTGGGTTGGCAACACTGCTCCTTACCAATAGGACATTAGACTTCCCTGTTGTATAGTATAATGTTATATAATACAATATAATGTAATAGATTAGGAAGAAGGCTTGGCCATCCACTTTTGAATTAACAGAGCTTCAAAAATCCTATGAACATCAGAGCACAGTAAGACAGTTAGACTATTAGATAGAGCACTGGAGACTGAGACTTCATATTTGTTGTTGTTTTTATGTGCCATCGAGTCGCTTGCGACTCATAGCAACCCTATGTACAAGAGCTCCAAAGGCTGTTCTATCCTGTGCCAACCTAGCCATCTCAAACACACTTATTCCCACTGCTCCAGTCACAGAATCGATCCATCTCACCAAAGGTCTTCCTCTCCTTCGCTTCCCCTCCACTCCGTCAAACATGATGTCCCTCTCCAAGGACCAGTCCCTCCTTGCAACATGCCCAAAATATGTCATACGAAGCTTCAAAATCCTTGACTCCAGGGAACACTCTGGCTTCACCCTCTCCAGGACAAACCTGTTTGTTCTCCTAGCAGTCCATGGTATATTCAACACTCTTCTCCAGCACCACAGCTCAAAGGCATCAATCCTCTTTCTATCAGCCCTATTCACTGTCCAACTCTCTGATGCATAGCACATAACTGCGAAGACTATAGCCCGAATCAGGTGCACCTTAGTCTCCAGCCTGATATCGTTGCTCTTCAGTACTCTTGAGAGGTCCCTCATAGCCAACTTTCCCAATGCAATTTGTCTCCTGATTTCCTGGCTGCTGTTACCAAGAGCGTTGACTGTGGAGCCAAGTAAATTAAAACTGTTAACTATCTCAATCTTCTCACCATCCATGCTGATGCTGCCAATTGGCCCAGTGGTTAGAATCTTTGTTTTCTTGACATTTAGCTTCAGTCCATATAGGAGGCTGTAGTCCTTGATCTTCTGCAGCAAGCGCCTCAGGTCCTCCTCAGTTTCAGCAAGCAAAGTTGTGTCATCTGCATAACGCAGGTTGTTGATGATTCTTCCACCAATCCTGATTCCACATTCCTCTTCATATAGCCCAGCGTCTATATTAGGAAAAACAAAAATGAGGATGAGTTTCAAATAACTACTAATACCAAATGAGGACTGTACAAAGTATTAGTATAGAAGGATTAGGCATTATTAAAAAGAAATTAAATGTATAAATGTTGACATACTAGACATTAGTGAGCTGATATGGACTGGCATGGGACACTTTTAATTAGGCAATCATATACTCTACTAAAGAGTATATGATTAAAGCAGGATTCTGTTCATTGTAAAAAAAACCAATTCCAACTCCATCCTGAAGTACAATGTAGTGAGTTACAACATATTAGCCATACATATACAAGGAAGAGTTATTAATGCCACTATCATTCAAATATATTCACAAACAATTAAAGCCAAAGAGGAGGAAATAGAAGAATTCTAGCAACTTTCGCAGTCTGAAATTGATCGAACATGCAACCAAGATTCATTAATAATAATTACTGATTGGAATGCAAAAGTTAGAAACAGGAAAAAGGACCAGTAGTAGATGTGAATGTGACAGAAATGAGGCTGGAGATAGAAAAGAATTTTGTACAATTAATGATGAATTCATTGCAACACTTTTTATTAAAAAAAAAAGCAGACAAACACAAATTGTGACTACACATATGGACCTCACCTAATGTGCACAGGGATCAAATTGATTACATCTGTAGAAAGAATCATGAAGAATCTCAATATCAGCTGTAAAATAAGGACAAGTGCTGACTGTGGAGCAGACCATCAACTACTTAAGTGCAAATTAATATCAAAGCTACAGAATATCAAAAAATCCACAAAAAACAAACTATGACCTTGAGTCTATCCAATCTGAATTTTAAAATCATCTTAAGAACAGATTTGAGGCACTGAAAACTAAACAATAAAGATCTGGTGACCTGTGAAATGATAGCAAGAATATCACCCACAAAGAAAGCAAAAGATCATTACAAAGACAGAGGAGAAAGAAAATCCCAAGATACACAATGTTGCACTAGAACAATGAAAAGACAAAACAAAGAGAAGGGTTGAAAAAACTAAGAGTTGGAGAGAAGATTGCGAAGGGTAACTCATAAAGAAAAAGCAAAGTATTAGCATGAAATATGTAAAAAGGTGGAGTCAGAAAATCAGAAGGGAAGAACTCACTTGGCATTTCTGAAGCTGAAGGAGCTAAATAACAAGATTAAGCCACGCATTAAGGATGCAATAAGCAATATAGTAAATGATCCAGGAAGCATCATGAGAAGATGGAAGATGGAAGGAGAAACAGAATCACTGTACCAAAAAGAACAGGCTGACACTGAACCTTTTCAAGAAGCAGCATATAACCAAGAAGCAATGATAATAAAGGAGGAAGTTGAAGCAGCTCTGAAGGTATTGAAAAAAAAGATAAGGCCCCAAGAAATGATGGAATATTAATTCAGATATTTCAACCAACAAATGCAGACTTTGATGTGCTCATCATGCTGTGCCAGGAAATCTGGAGGACAGCTACCTGGCCAGCTGACTAAGAAAGATCCATATTAATTCTCATTCCCAAAAAGGGAGGTGATCCTACAGAATGTGGAAGCTATTGACAATATCACTAGTATCACAGGTAAGCAAAATCTTGCTGAGGATTCTAAAAAAAATTTACTAGAACAGTACATTGATAGAGAACTGCCAAAAATACAAGCTAGATTTAGTAGAGGCCATAGCACAAGAGATATGATTCTTGATGTCAAACAGTTTGTGGCTAAACTTGAGAAGAATGGGCATTCCAGAACATCGATTGTGCACATGTGCACCTATATTTACACCAAGAAGCTGTTGTCTGAACAGAGCAAGGGAACACTGCATGGTTGAAAATCGAAAAAGGAGTGCTTCTTTAAAATCTATATACAGAACAGATTATTCGGCAAGCTGGACTTTACAATGAAGAATGTGACATCAGGATAGGAGGAAGACTCATCAACAGTTTGCATTATATGTAGATCATACAACCTTGCTCACCAAAACCGAGGAGGGCTTGATGTGTTTACTGCAGAAGGTAAAAAATTGCAGCCTTCAATATGGATTACTTCTCAACATCAAGAAAACAAAGATCCCCCTAGAGGCCAATAAGCAGTATGATAGAGGAGAAAGGTTTGAGGTTGTTAATAATTTCATCTTGCTTGAATCCACAATCAAAATTTTTGGCACTTTGCAGTCAGGAACTTAAAATTCAAGTTATATTGGGGAAAATCCACTGTCAAAGATCTCTCCAGAGACCTAAAGAGCAACGAAGTAAATTTATAGACTAAGGTACACCTGATCCAGGACACAGTCTTCTCAAGTGCTTGTTCGCACCTAAAAGCTGGACAATCAATAAAAATGATAAATGAAGAAGCAGTATCTTTGAGTTGTGGTGCTGGAGAAGAGTACTGAGTATATCATGGACTGCCAAGAAATCTGATTTGTCCTGGAGAGGGTAAAATCAGTTTGTATACCAGACTTGTAGACCACTCTATATAGCACTGTTATTCACCATTGCAAGAACATGAAAACAGCCCAAATGACCAACTACAATTGAATGGTTGAAAAATTGTGGTCATTCACATGGTGGAATACTACATAACATGCAGGAGCAATAATTTTGCAAATCATTACCTAACTTTGGAGGGACTGGAGAGTATTATACTAAGCGAACTGACTCAGTCCTCTAAGGAGAGATATTGTATGAGAACCATAACTGTAGAAAGAGATAACTAGTAAAACTTGTATGGAGGATCTAAGGGGAGCAGAAGAGAGGTGGGGATGGGCAGGGGGTAATCATGAGGTCACATGTTTTGATGGGTGGAGGGGCTGAGTTGAGAAGGTGGAGAAGAATCTGGTGTGAGAGACAATGTATACTGTTGCAGACCGAGGGTCCCAAATGATGGAATAATTTTATAATTACTAATAATGAGACAAACAGCCAGGAATGAGATAGAGCAGAGAGCATAAAACAGCGGGCCAGCAGTTCTTGACCGAAGACCCCAAGCCAAGCTTCTCTGTATCTTTGTTGAAAATTATCAGGAAGTAAATCACAAAGAGAATTCAATGCAAATGAAGCCAAGCTCTTTCTATTGAAAACCTTCTGCTTGACTCAGGAGGGAGGGGTTCACAAATGCAAGAATTTGGTATACCCTTAAGGATTGCCTGGGTGCCTTAGGGTGAACTCTAGCTCCAGAAAAACACTCCCTCTGTAGGGGGCCCCTTGCTGTCTCCAGTCTTCAGGGAACAAACAGCTCATTTTATGGGATCTGCCACAAGAGAAATCCTAACTTATAAATCTGTAATTCCTTCAATTCCTGAACAAAGGTTTTCATATAATGTTTGGTATAAAGTTTGGCTTCCCATAGTATACCAATATTGTGGGTAAACCAGTGTACAATATAAAAAGAAAAAAGAATTGCAAGAAATTAAAAAAGAGGGGGGAAAGGGCTAATTTGGGAAAATAAAGAAAATGGTATTTGCAATGAACTAAAAAAAAATCAACTGTCACCCAAAAACTTAGTCCTAAAATAGTTCAAAGGTAAAAATAAAATATATACTTTAGACTAAAAATGTATTTAGATAATCTCTAGGTATATGCAATTTGTTTTGTGTTGTTTTCATTTTCATAGCTACACCAGTAACTACCAGTCATCTAGAAAACTGTTAAGAGTAATTTCTTAATCTGAGGCACCAAATGCATCCTGTGGGAAACTCAAGGCTTTAGAAAACTTTAAAAATGGACTGGAAGCTTGCAGAGCCTCAAATTGTGATCCTTTCAGAGAAGTATTTGGAACCACAAAGCAGTTGAGTTATTTCTTCAAAAAACACAGTGGTGGGTAGATATGGCTGGTACTTACTTCAGTCTCCACACTTGGAGTTCTATGTCTTTCAGTGTAGCACAGAACCTGCTAAAGCAATATTTTTTTTTCCAGACATAGTTAGTCTTTATAGTCTTTTGGTCAAGTGGCATAATTGTCTCCTCACACTTAAAAGAGACACAGACCCAAAAAAGCACAAACCATTATAAAAGATTTGAGAAGTATACATTATAATGTAAAAGTTTAGCACAACAAAGGAGAACATAAGCAAAATATAAGTGTCCACAGTTCCATTCTGACACACGGTGGGTAGCCATGAGTCAGAATTGATTCAATGGCAACTTATTTTTAATACTATTATACTACTAAAAGTAAACATCATTTATACCTATATTAAAATAAGCCTGCTGTAGTTTAAATTGCATATATGTGTGTGTATAATATATGTATGTATATGTATAATATATGAATAATTTTTTAATTTCTTTTTTACTGGTTTGAGGACAAATGAGGCACAGGAGGTGGGAACTCAGCTCCTCCCCCTCCACAAAACACATGCGCGTCCCCCAGAAGCCCATGCATCAAGGCAGATTCTGCAATTCTTTGGGATCTGAGGGCTTGCAGCAACAATACTATATATCAAATTTATAGGACACATCTGGCAATTGTTTTCTTTCAACTTACTATATATGCTGTCTCATTGTCTTCTAGCTCATATGGTTGCTACTGAGAAATCAGAACTTAATCTAATTGTTTCCCCTTTGTAGGTGATTCTATGCTTTTCTCATGCTCTTTATAGTTTTTTATCTTTGTCTTTTAATTTTGAGAATTGAACTAAGATACATCTTGCTGTTTTTCTTTTTGGGTCTAGTCTATTTGATGTTCACTGTTCTTCTTCATAATATCAGGGAAGTTTTCTTCTAGTACTTCTTCCACAATTTTCACAGTGACTTCCTTGTCACTCCAGTATTCCGGATTTCCAATCATACTTAAGTTATTCTTTTTGATGTCATCCCACATGATTCTAATGTTTTCTTCTTTTTTTTTTTTAAAAAATCCCACTTTGATTTTACTTCTAGTATTTTTCCATTGAGGCTTTTGTCTTCCAGCTCACTGATTCTCTGTTCCATCTCTCCAGTTCTACTTTTTTGTCCCACCAGTGTGTTGGACACTTCTGCCATTTCAGTCTTCATATTCTGTACTGCATTTTCATGCTTTTCTGTTATTCCCAATATTGTGTTCACTGTATCTTGTGATGATTTTTTAAGTACTTTTACCTCCTTATCTGTAATATTAATTCTTTCTTCCATCTTTTGTGTTTTATTTCATAGCTGTTCAAGTTACTCTTCACTAATATATTTCTTCCGGATCACTGTCTCTGGGGTAATTGCTCTCTGAATGACTTCCATTTGCTTCTTCCATCATTTGTATCTTCTTCTCTAGCTGTTCAAGTAACTTCACATCAACCTATTTCTTCTAATTCTTTCTCTTGGGTATTCACTGGATCTTCTTTTTTCATGGAAGGATTATTTTGGTTTTTATTGTTAAGTGAGGAGACTTCTGCTTTCTTGATATTATGTGAGTCTTTTCTTAGTAAATAGGACGCTGTTGTAACTACATACTGTCCTACAGTATTGAAATGTTATGTGAGGTTCCTGCATTTTGGTGCTCCCCTTTTGTTTTCCTTATGCAGGATGACTCTTGTCCTCTAGAAACCTAGGTTCCACTGGATCTTTTATGCTTGACCTTAAGAAATCCCATGTGATGTGACTAGACAGCAGTGTTCAAGGCCAAAGTACCTCTCTTCTCTACTCTGAGACAATTCAGTGGCAGGTTCTTGGTTTCATTCTTATAACAGATGATAAGATTTTAGATATTGGTTATCTCCCCCCCCCTCCCTTTTTTTTCTTTCATGAGGGCCCTAATCATTATGGAGGTGTAAGGCAAGGTTTGGTGGTGTAAGGCAGGGTTTGACGGTAGGCATTGCCCAGTTGAAGAGGGCAGGATGACCTCTCTGCAGGGTTCAACCCCATTCCAGAAGCTGGCAGGAATGGAGATGTGGTGGGGCGGGTGTACATCACTCCCTTCTCTGTGAAAGAAAATGGACCAATCTAGTTTGAATTTTTAGAAATAAATTTTACAAATAAAAAACATTAGTACTGAACACAACTAGAATTTATCCATTTTCAGAATAGAGTTCACAGAGTTAAAAGGGAACTGAATATGAAGAAATAATTTATAAACTAAGAATTCCAAATGACCAGTTGTTGTTGTTGTTATGTGCCTTTGAGTCATTTGCGACTCATAGCGACCCTGTGTACAACAGCCCTAAACCCTGCTCTATCCTGTGCCAATCGCATTACCTCTGACACATCCATCCCGATTACCCCAGTCGCTGAATCAATCTATCTCATAGAGGGTCTTCCTCTCCTGTGCTGTCCCTCTACTCTACCCAGCATGGTGACCCTCTCTAAAGACCTGTCTCTCCTTACAATATGTCCAAAGTATGTCAGACGAAGCCCCAGAATCCTTGTCTCCAAGGAGCAGCCTGGTTTAACCCTCTCTAGGATGAATCTGTTTATTTTCTTGGCAGTCCATGGTGCATTCAATACTCTTCTCCAGCACCATAGCTCAAAGGCGTCAATTCTCCTTCTATCCTCCCTAGTCATTGTCCAACTCTCTGATGCATAACAAGTGATTGCAAAAACTATGGCCTATATCAGGCGGATCTTAGTCTCCAGAGAGATCCTGTTGCTCTTGAGTACTTTAGAGAGGTCCCTAATAGCAGGCTTTCCCATCTCGATATGTTTTTTTTTTTTTATTTCCTGGTGGCTGGTGCCAAGAGTGTTGACTGTAGAGCTGAGCAAACTGAAGCTGTGAACAATCTCAATCTCTTCACCATCCATCCTGATGCTACCGATTGGTCCAGTGGTGCGAATCTTTGTCTTCTTGACATTGAGCCTCAGTCCACAATGACCAGTAGAAAATGAAAAACTTTTCAATCACATGATAGAGAAAAATTCATTTCTATCAAGTTAATGTATGTCTTATGATGATCCCACATATGTCATTTCATGTGTGGTGAAGTTGTAGAGCTATGGAGACACTCTCATATATATACTGTAAGAGTTAAAATTGGTACAAGGCTTCCATAAAGGTAACATCCTGGGATTTCTATTGGGACAATTATACTCTGTCCTATAGTACTGCAATATATCCCACTCATCTCAATAGCAATTGGTTTGGGTTTGGGTTTATATGGTATAATAGAGTTCTGTTGAGCTAGTGGGTAAAGAGTCATGCTATAATTTCAAAGGTATGTGGTTCAAATCTACCAGCTTCTCTGTGGGAGAAAGATGGGCAGTCTCTTCCAGTGACATTACTGCCTTGGAAAACCCACTGGAGAGTTAAATACAAGCCATTCCCAACACAGTGATATGTAACAACAACAACAACAACACAAACACCTTGAAGGAAACTTTGGTGACTTAGCCCAAAGAGTTTCGTGTCATTAAACATAAAGGCATATCTCAGGTAGTTTGAATCTAGCAGCAACTTCAAGGAAGAAGGTCAGGCAATCTCATACTATTTGATTTATGGCCTCAGAAACTTGATAGAATGTCACTATGAGTTGACAAAGCAGTGGATTTGAGTTAAGTTTTAAACGCACATTCAAGAAACATTGGTCATATGATTATTAATTATTCTGCTACTAAATGAAAAGAAGTTCAAACCTACCCAGTGGGTCCAAGGTAAAAAGGCTTGGTGACCTGCTTATTTAAGAATTATAACCAAGAAAATTCCACAGAACAATTTTACTCTGCCACATAAGTCAGTTATGAGTCAAAAATTCACTCTAACAACAATAGACTTACAGCTCTGACAAACTTGTATAAGTACATGAGAAAAATTACACAAAGTCAGCCAGTGATGCACTGTTCATTATATTGTTGTTGTGTGCTGTTTGACACTGAGTCGAAAACAAGCTATAGTGACCCTACGAACAATAGGCCTGAAGCTATTCTACAATTATCAGCATTTATCAAAGTTCAAAGAGTTTCCAGAGACACGTTTTTTGCAAAGTGGATGCCACTGGAAGCAACCTAGCTCTATCAGAGAAGATTTGATAAATAATTTACTTAGAGTTCTTGTTATTGTTTGGTACCACTGTGTGGAGTATGACTCATAGTAACCCTATTAATAATAGAGCTGAACCCTGAACTATACTGTGCCATCCTCATAATCTCTGACATATTTAACTCACTGCTGCAGTCATTATTATGTCAATCTATCTGATTGAGGGTCTTCCTCTCTTTTCTAAACACAATGCCACTTTCAAAGGAATAGCCTTTCCCAGCAACATGCAAGTTTTGCCATCTTTGCCTCCAAAAAGTGTTTTGACTGCTCTTTCTCCTAGTTATGTTTGTTTGTTCTTTTGGCTGTTCATGAGATAGTTACTACTCTAACATCCCAGCTCAAAGATATCAGTTCTTCTTCTGTCATACTTACTCATTCAGCACTCAGATGCATATCTAGTAATTGAAGACTATGGCCTAAGTGCACCTTAGTCTCAAACAGACATGATTTGACTTAAATAATTTGTAGAGGTCCTTGATGACAGATTTTCCAAGCATAACACATGTTCAGATCTTCTGACTGCTAGTACCAAGGGTGTAGACTGTGGATTCAAGTAAGACAAGTCATTGACAGCTTCAATCTCTTCTCCATCTATCATGATGTTGTCTATCGGTCCAGTGCTGAGAATTCTTTTTGTTGTTGTTGATGTCGATGTGTAATCCATATTGAAGGCTGTAGTCTTTGATCATCTGGAGCAAGCACTTCAAGTCCTCCTCACTTAGAGTAAATGAGTTTGTGACTGCTGCATAATACAGGTGGTTGATAAGCCTTCCTCCAATCCTGATGGCACTTTCTTCTTCCATAGTGTCCAGTTTATCAAATAATTTGCTTAGCATACAGATTGATTAGTTATGGAGAGAGGATGCACCCTTAATACACACCTTTCTTAATTTTAAACTATATAGTGCTCATTTGCTCTGTTCACTCAAAAGCTTCTTGGTCTAGTTATATGTTTCATATGAGCATAATGAAGTGTTCCAGGATTCTCATTCTTCTCAACACTAATAATAATTTGTTATGATCTAAACAGTCAAATTTTTTTTACATATTCAATAAAGCACAAATAGATATTATACTTGTATTGTACTTGGCTTTCAGCTAAGATCCATCTAACATCGATATTGATAATCCTGGTGTCATGAACACTAAAAAACCCAGCTTGAATTTCTGAAAGTCCTCTTTCTACAGTTCTTGTTGTTTTTGTTTGGTCTTCAGCAATATTTTTCTTGCATGTGATATTAATGATATTATTCAATAATTTACACATTCTTTTGGACCACTTTTCTTGGGAATGGAAATAAAAATGGACCTTTTCCAGTTTACTGGCCAGGCAGCTCTCCGCCAAATTTCCTCGCATAGTCTGATGAGCACATCCAGGGCTACATTTATTAGTTAAGCCATATTAATTGGTAGGCCACTTATTTCTGGGACTTTATTTTTTGCCAGTGCCTTCAGGAGAACTTGAACTTCTTCCTTCCTTACATTGGCCCTTGATAACATAATATTTCTTGAAATAGTTCCATGTCAGTCAGTTATTTTTAGGACAGTGACTCTGTGTATGTCCTCCATCTTCTTTTGATGCTTCCTGGATCATTCGAGATCTTGCCCATAGTATCTCTCAGTACTGAAACCTGAGACATGAAATAGTTTTGTCATTCTTTCAGCTTCAAAAATACCAAAAGAGTTCTTTCCTTTTTATTCTTCAGATTCAGTTCTTGCACGTTTTGTTCTATTTTCTTTGTCTTTTCATGATGCTTTTAGAAATCTTCTGTTCAATTCTTTTACTTCAGCATTTTCCCCTTAATTTTGGTTTCTTAATGTTCTAGTGAAATTTTCAGACTCTCTTCTGATATCTATTTTCTCTCTTTGTGGATGTTATCCTTGATGTCATCCCACAATTCATCTGGTCTCCAATCACTGTTGTTCAATGCTTAAAATCAAAACAAAACAACCCAAAAAACAATTAGTAAGATGATTTTTAAATTCAGGTGGGATGGACTCAAGATATTATTTTGTTCTTGTTCACTTGTTTTTTATTTTCCTCAGCCTCAATTTTTTCCTTTTTAAAATTTTTTAATTGTGATTTTAGTGAAAGTTTACAGAAAGAATGAGTTTTCATTAATTCATTGTTACACATTTTCCTTCATCACCCTCTCCTTCCTCCTCTTCCACTTCACTTTTTAATGCAAAACATATAAAACATTAGAGACCATGGTTGAGTCTGGAAGATATTATACTGAGTGAAGGGAGAGCAGGAAAAGAATTGATAGACAATGAACAATGTATGGATAAGGTTGAGAGGAGGACTAGCTGGATAGAACTGGATAGTTAGGCATTATATATATAATTAACAGTCTGGAATAAGACATGCATTGGACCTCAGTTTGAATTTGCTCATAAGTCCATAGCCATCACCTAACATGGCTTTGAGTGATGATGTTGAAATTCTCCAGAGATTTCTTTCACAGATGCAGTCAATCTGATTCCTATGCAGTCCATCAAGTGAAGTGCATGTGTAAAATCTCCATTGGTGTGTTTTTAAAAAAAAGTATTTGTGAGGAGTAAATCATCAAAAGTAAAAAATTTTTAAAAAAGTACAAAATTCAATAATTCTATTCCCACCCTCAATTCTGTCACCAAGTTTCTGTCTACTGTTCTTTCTTCACTGTTTCCAACTTTCGCATTCCAGTCACAAGTTATTATCATCACGTCTTAATTGTGTGTTTGGTCAATTTTACTCTACAAAATTTGCTAAGTATTTTCAATATCTTCCTCTTTGACTTTAGCTTTTGGTGCATTTTTTGGAATAATAGTCATATTAGCAGGTCTTCCTTGTATGTACACAGATAATATCACAATAGTCTACTTCAGGACAAAACTTGATATCGCCTTTTTAACTATGAACACAATGCTATTCTTTTGTTTTCATTCCTGACATAGTACAACCTGTCTCATTCAAAGTGGCCAAAGCAGTCCATTTCATCTCAATAATGCCTATTGTTGTGTGTTATTGAGTCAGAACAAACTCATAGCTGGCCTTTCAACAGATTTTCAAAAGTAGGCAATTGCATGAGAGAAGATTACACATCCTTCTTCCAGAAGAAGAAGCATCTGGTAGATTTGAACTGCATGCCTTTAAGATTGTAAAGCAGTTTCTTATCAGTAAGTCACTAGAGTTCCCTCACTAGTATCTAGAATGTCAACACTCATACATTCCATTACATTTTTCTTTTAAATGTGCAGCTTAAAAAAAAACAAAACCATGTGCTGCTTAATGCTCTATAGTTACAAAAGTGAACTGAAAGAAAATAAAACTCAAACTAATTGTCATTTAGCCAATTTTTACTTTCTGACACCTCAGGCTTCCAAAATTGTAAATAGGAGGATATGGTCCATCTTTCTCCTGTATAACACCTGCTAGACTCTAACCATTGGAGATGCAAACTTTGAGTTCACAGTGTGACACACAAAGGACTGCCAGCACAGTGTCTCTAAGTTGCAATGTTCAACATGAATTAATTATATTTAAGAGATTGAGGTTGTTAACAAGTATAGCTTGCTCCGCTCCACAATCAACTCTTAGCACCAGCAGTCAGGAAATCAAAAGACGAATTGCACTGGAAAATCTGTTGTCAGGATCCAATCCCAAGTACTGAAAAGCACTGATGTAAGTCTAGAGGCCAAGGTGTGCCTACTCCAGACCAGTCTTCACAATTACTTGTTATGCATCAGAGAGTTGGACAAGGACTAAAGATGACAGAAGAATTGATGCCTTTGAATTGTGGTGCTGGAGAAGATTCTTGAACATATCATGGACCACCAGGAGAAGGTGAAACCAAGTTTCTCCTTGGAGACTAGGACTTTGAAGTTCCATCTCACATACTTTGGGCACATGGGAAGAAAAGACCAATCATTGGAGAAGGACATCAAGCTTGTAAGGGTGGAGGGACAGCACAGGAGAGGAAGACCCCTGGTGAGATGGGTTGATACAGTAACTGGGGCAATGGTGGTGGTGTGTTGGAATTAGTGAGACTGGCTCAGGACAGGGCAGGATTCAGAGCTGCTATACATAGGGTCAGTACGTGTCACAAGCGACTCAATGGCTCTTAAAAAACAACAACAATATATGTTGCTGTTAGGTGCTGTCGAGTCGAGTACAGCTCCTAGTGAACCTGTTTCAGCCTGCACCATCCTCACACTTTCTGACACACAAGAGCCCATTGCAGCAGTCACCATATCAATCTACATAGTTGAGACTCTTCCTCTCCTTCACCAACCCTCCACCCTTTCAAGCATCATGTTCTCCTCCAAGGAATAGTCCTCCTAGCAACATGACTAAAGTATGTTAGTATTAAGCACCACAAAGTACTAAGCACTTACAAATTATGTAAGTACTAAATTGTTGTTGTTATTGTTGTAATTGTTATATGCCGTCAAGTAGCCTGCAACCTATAACAGCACCAAGCCCTGCTCTTCCTGTGCCAATCTTATTGTCTTTGATACACTTATCCCGATTACCTGAATCACTGAAGTACTAAGAAGTAGTCTCACTGTCTCTGACACACCTACCTCGATTACACCAGCCATTGAATCAATCCTCCTCATAGACGGTCTTCCTCTCCTGCGCTGTACCTCCACCCTCCCAAGTATGACGTCCTTCTCGAAGGATTGGTTCCTCTTTGCAACATGTCCAAAGTATGTCAAATGAAACTTCAGAATGCTTGCCTCCAATGAGCAACCTGATTTAACCCTATCTAGGATGAACCTGTTTGTTTTCTTAACAGTACATGTTATATTCAATACTCTTCTCCAACACCACAGCTCAAAAGCATCAATTCTCCTATCTTCCCTAGTAATTGTCCAGCTCTCTGATGCATACCAAGTGATTGCAAAAACCATGGCCTGTGGCAGATACACCTTAGTCTCCAGAGTGACACCATTGCTTGGATTTACAATCACCACTCTTAGAACCAGCAATCAGGAAATTGAAAGAAGAATTACCTTAGGAAAATCTGCTGTCAGAGACATCTCCAGAGTGCTGAAGAGAAATGACGTAAAAAAGCAGTCTAGAGACTAAAGTGTGCCTGATACAGGTCATGGGTTTCACAACTACTATGCATCAGAAAACTGGATAATGAATAAGAGAAGAATTGATGTCTTTGAGTTGTGGTAATAGAGAAGCATGTAACATACCTTGGACTGTTGAAAACACAAAGTTTTGTCCTGAGACGGTGAAGCTAAATTGCTCTGGAGGCAAGGATTTTGAAGCTCTATCTCATATTTTAGACATGTTGCTGGGGGATGTGGGGTGTGGGAAGTCCTTGTATAAGGACATTATGTTTGGAAAGGTGGAGGGACAGTTCAGTAAAAAAAAACCCTAAATGAGATTGATTGGCAGATATGGGAGGCAAGTGTTTTCGGAGACAATGAGATTGGCTCAGGATAGGTCAAGGTTCAGAGCTATTTGCTTTGAATAGCTAAGAATCACTTATTATATCACTTATCACTTGTTATGCATCAGAGAGCTGGACAATGATGAGGGAGGATAGGAGGAGACTCGATGCTTTTGAGCTTTGGTGTTGGAGAAGAGTATTGAGGGTACCATGGACTGCTAAGAAAACAAACAGATTCATCCTGGAGAGGGTTAAACCGGGCTGCTCCTTGGAGGCAAGGATTCTGAGGCTTCGCCTGACATACTTTGGTTATGTTGTAAGGAGTCCTTGGAGAAGGACATCATGCTTGGGAGGGTGGAGGGCAGGAGGGGAAGGCCCTCTAGGAGGTGGATTGATTCGGTAACTGGGGCAATTGGGATGAGTGTGTCGGAGGCAATGAGATTGGCACAAGACAGAGAAGAGTTTAGAGCTGTTGTACATAGAGTCGCTATGAGTTGCAAGCAACTCAACGGCACATAACAACAGCAACAACAGCTAAGAATCACAGACAAGTTGACTACATATAACATCAGCAAACAATTTTTAAATTTCCTTTCTTTTCCAGGCTATTGGGTTTTCTTACTGTTCTTTTTCTATTTGTTGGAGATGTTCTGTTAAATAATTTCTTTTCATTCTTTTTTCCCTTCTGATTTGTTTGCTTAGTGCTATGAATTGACCTCTAAGCACATCTTTTGCAGTATTCCAGGTGTTTTGGTTGTTGTTGTTGTAATGCTGTCAAAATGTAGGCTACTCATAGCAACCCCATGAAAAAAGACCTCAACATTTGTATAAATTTCATCCTTTCTCCAGGTTCAAAGGGTTTCTGGAGGCAAACTATTTCGGAAGTGGATGCCACTCTTGCTTCCAAGCTTGTTTTAGTTGGGGAGCTCTACCAAACACTGTCTACCATGGGTAACCATTATCACATTTGACACATCAGTGTCACAACGTTCAGTTTCATAGCAATCATGAGTTACCTCTGTATAGCAAGTGGACAGACCACGGCTATATGACCTAGAAGAATGTTTGACCGAAAACAATTAAAAATAGGCCATTGGATCCTACAGTATTTTACAATTCCAGCATGTCCAAATGCTGGCGGACTCTGGACCGGAGATCTCCAATTCATCTGGCAAGTCCTCTCTGCTGAAACTCACTTGGGATGAAAAGAAAGCCATAGGGGAGCTCTGGTGGCCTAGTGGCAAGAAGCTGTACTGAGATCCCAAAGGTACATGGTTTGAATCCACCCTATGCTCTGCCGGAGAAGGAGGGACAATTTCCTCCTGTACCAGTCAGATCTGATTTGACAGTACATGCACAAAAAAATAATAAAAATAAATTTTTTTTAAAAAAAGAAAAGAAAGCCATAAGAATCCTGAGTGTTTCATATGTGTCCCTCCTCAAGACACGAGAGGTCATCCTAAGGTCCATCTGGGACAGAGATTCACAATACACTAGTCGTTGGCCCTCAGCCAAAGCATGGCCAAACATTTCAGTATTTTACAATTCCAGCATGACCAAATGCTGGCAGACTCTGGGCCAGAGACCCCCAATTCATCTGGCAAGTCCCCTCTGCTGACACCCACTTGGGATGAAAAGAAAGCCAAAGAGCCCTGAGCATTTCATACATGTCCCTCTCAAGATGTGAGTGGCCATCCTAAGGACTGCCTTAGAATTCTAATATAAATGCACCCTAATTTACTCAACAAGTGCCCCACTGCTCAACATTTAGCTTACTTCATGTCTTTTGAAATTTCAAACAATGCTACAGTGAAAAACTCCTCTTTCATATTAGGGAAGTATACCCATAGGATAAAGTTCTTGAAAGATAATTGCTAAGTTAAAAGGAATATGTGTTTGTGGTTTTGCTAGATCTTACTTAGTTGCTTTCCATAGTGATTTTACCAGTTTATACTCTCCCCAGAAATGTAAAAAAGTGACTATTACTCCATATCCTCATCACTAAGTTTATTAAAATTCTTCTTGCTATTTGCCAATCTGTTAAAAAAAATCCCATGATGTTTCAATGTTTCTTTGCCTCATTATGAATGAGATTGAGAATCTTTTCATATGTATAAGAGTTTTATATTTTTTTATCCATAGTCTATGCCTATTTTCTTGTGGATGGTAGGCTTTTCCTCTTACAGAATCCTCTGTTTCAGGGTATTAACTCTTTGTGTGAGACATGAGTCATTAATATTTCCCCTACTTCTCATTTGCCTATAACTTTGCTTACTATGTTAGTGCTTTGAAGAAGTTTTTGGTTTTGGGTTTTTTTTTTAATTTTTTATTTGCTAATCTGGGGGCTGGAATCTCCCTCCATTCTGGCAGTTCGCTGGCTGCTGAAGTCTTGGTGGCAGTATCGTCTTAGTGGCAATCAGGCAAGGGAAGTTTTGGGGGTCCTTTTTGTTGTGTGTTACTGTTCTTTTTCTCCCTCAAAAGTGGGTTGCCTTGAATGTTAAACTAAGGATAAGATTGAAGCCACTTGAGGGTAGGACTTTAAAATCCTGTAGGATTTATTAATTTTAGAAGAATGTTCTTTTAAAGACACAGTAATCATTTGTCTATTTGCTGTACTGAACAACTTGGAGTTGCTGTGATGCTGAACACTATTCCATAGTCATGTCAAATACCATAATAGTTACCCATTATGTAGAGTGGTTGGATAAGCTTCCAAATTGATTCATGTTGAGACACAAGAGTGGCATCTACTTCCTAAACTATATGCCTCTGGAAACTCTACAAATTCTCTTATAAATGTACAGAAATGACATTAATTACAGAACAGATTTCAGGTTTTTTTGTACAAAGCTTGCTCTAGGTCATATTCAACTCAACAACACTTAGCCACTGCTAAGTGAGACTAGTGCTATTACATTTGGAGGAACATTCTTCCACTTTGCACATCACTCTTTGTCTTGTGCTATATGAGATGACCTGGGTTTGCTATGATGCTGAACCTTGTGCCGTAGGTTTATCAAATACCATAATGGTTTCCAATTGTGGACAGTGTTTGGTGGAGCTCCCAGTAGTAAAACAGGTTAGGAAGCAGGAGTTCCATCCACTTCCTAAACCATATGCCTTTGGAAACTCTAAGAACTTGGAGAAACAGTAATAACTATGGAAAGGCGTTAGGTCTTTTGTTCATAGAGTTGACCTAGACTCAATGGCAATCAACAACAACAAACTTTTTTAAGAATATACTACTGGGGAGCTCTGGTGGCCTAGTGGTAAGGAGCTGCAACTACAATCCCAGAGGCGCACGGTTCAAATCC
>NW_006399899.1:2187365-2229263 GCF_000299155.1 Elephantulus edwardii
ATGCCACTCCTGCTTCCAAGCCTGTCTTAATCTGTGAGCTCTACCAGACATTATCAACCATGCATAACAATTACGGCAATTGATACACCATTGACATGCCCTCTAGTATCACAGGAATCCTAAGTTATTTAAGTACAGTAAAATTACAGAAGAGTGCTGTACTTCACAGGAAATGTTCATTTGAAATACAATTAAATCAATTAAATAAACGACTTGTTGGGTTTGTTTTCTGGTTGTGGTTTTGTTTGTTTTTTTTTTAAAAAAACAGCCTCAGTTTCCACCCCAGTCTCTTATTGGCTCCAAGGAGAGGTGCCCAGCCCACACTCACCACCGACCAAGAGGCCAGTGCCATCTTCCACTGCACAAGAGAATGGCCCTTCCACAAGTTAAAGGACTTGATTTTAAAAAGTCTCAGCTCCTGTCCCAGTCTCTCATTGGTTCCAAGAAAAGGTTCCCAGACCACTCCCACCACTGACCACGAGGCCAGAGCCATCATCCATGACACAAGAGAACTTGCAGGTGTTTTGTAAGTTATAATTTTATTCTCACTTGTCAAGAAAATTTTAATTTCTTTTATTACCCTTTCATATTTAATCAGGGTGTTGTTTAGTTTACAGATGTATTTTTTTTTCCTCTCTTTTGTCCTCTTGTTGGCTTCTAATTTTGTAGCATTGTGGTGAAAAATGCTTTGTGTTATTTTGCTTTTTTTTTTAAATTTATTGAGGTTTGATTTGTTACTTAAAATATTTTCTATTCTGGAGAATATTCTGTGCATGTTGGAGAAAAATATAGAGTGATATTTCTAAGGGTATTTTTAGGGTATTATATACTAGCCTGTATATATCTATGAGATTGAGCTGGTTGTGTAGTTTAATTTTTCATCATCCTTATAGAATTAATTTCTAGTTGGCCTATGTTTCATTGGCAGTGGTCTGTCTACTGAAGTCTTTTGTCTGTGTCTTTGTTCCCCATTTTTAAACGTTTGTTTTATATATTTTCAAGCTCTACCATTCAAGCTTCTCTGAAGAAATTTGCATAAAACAAAGTCTCAGAAATTTATAGACTACCAATTGACATATTTCAATAAACAGATACTGTTCTCAGTGTGCTCACCAGGTTGTGCCAAGAAATCTGGAGAACAACCACCTGGCCAACTTACTGAAAGAGATCTGTATTTATTCCCTTTAAAAAAAACCAACATGATCTGATTGAGTATGGAAATTATCAAACAATATTGCTAATATAGCACAAAAGCAAGTTCCTGCTGAAGATTATCCAAAAATGATTGGAACAATACATTAGAAGAGAACTGCCAAATATGAAAGCTGAATTTAGAAGAGGCCTTTGCACTAGGGGCATTATAGTCAATGTTAAATGGATTTCAGTTAAAAGCAGACAGTGCCAGAAGAATGACTATTATGTCTCACTAACTATGCAGAGGAATTTGATTGTGTGGATCACAACAACTTGTAGCTAATCTTGAGAATAATAGGAATACCACAACACTTGATTGTATTCATGCAAAACCTGTGCTTGTACTGGGAGGCAGTCATCAGAATACAAAAAGAAAATACTGCTTGGTTAAAATCAGCAAAGGGGTACATCAGTCATGCATCCTATTTGCACAGCTTTTTAATCAATATGTGGAGGCTGAACTTTACGACAAAGAATGTGACATCAGGATTGGAAGAAGCCTCATCAACTACCTGTGTCATGCAGATGTCATAACCTTGCTTGCTGAAACGGATGAGGACCTGAGTAATTTGTTGCAGAAGGTCAAGGACTGCAGTCCTCAATACAGATTGAACCTCAACAGCAGGAAAAGGATTCTTGTCACTGGGCCAATTGGAAGCATCATGACTGACAGAGATGATATTGAGATTGTTAACAGTTTCATCTTGCTTGTTTCCACAAATTACATACTTGGCACCAGCAGTCAGAAAATGAAAAGATTAATTGCATTGGGGAAATCTGCTGTGAGGGACCTTTCCAGAGTACTGGAGAGCAATGATGTCAGTCTAGAGACTAAGGCACACCAGTTGCAAGCCATAATTTTTTCAATTACTTGCTATGCATCAGACAGCTGGATAATGAGGATGATAGAAGAATCAATGTCTTTTGAGTTGTAGTACCAAAGAAGTGTATTGAGCATACCATGGATTGCCAAGAAAACAAACAAATTTCTCCTGGAGAGGGTAAAACCAAGCTGCTAGTTGGAGGCAAGGAAGGAATTTGAAGCTCTGTGTCACATAGTTTGGGCATGTTGCCCAGTGGGTCAATTCTTGGAAAATGATATCACACTTAAAAGGTGAAGTGACAGTACAGTAGAGCAAAACACTGGATTAAAGGGACTGCTGGGGAAATGGGCGTAGGTGTGTTGGAGACAAGGAGATTGGCTCAAGATAGTGAAGGGTTTAGAGATATCATCCATTGAGTCGTTACAACTTGCATACAACTTGATGGCACATAATAACCACATCATTTTGTACATAGATATGTATTATAGTTGTTTTCTTATTTGATTGTTGTTATTATGTGGCATTGAGTCACCTGCAACTCATAGTGAACCTATCTATGTACAACAGCTATAAAACCTGCTCTATCCTGTGCCAGACATATCTACCTCCATTTCCCCAGACACTGAATCAATCCATCTCATCGAGGGTCTTCCTCTCTTGCGCTGTCTCTCCTCTCTCCCAAGCATGACGTCCCTCCTCCAGGACTGGTCCCTCCTTGCAACAGGTCTGAAGTATGTCAAACAAAGCTTCAGAATCCTTGCCTCCAAGGAGCGGCCTGGTTTAACACTCCCCTGGATGAGCCTGTAAGTTCTTTTAACAGTCTATGGTATACTCAATACTCTTCTCCAATACCACAGCTCAAAGACATCCGTTCTCCTTCTATCATCCCTAGTAATTTTCCAGATCTATAATGCATAGCAAAGTGATTGCAAAAACCAAAGCCCGTATCAGGTGCACTTCACTTTAAACATTATCTAGTGTCCTTCCTTGCCCTTTGTGGTAGTTTTTATCTATTTTGTTGAGGATTAATATTTCTAGCCCTGATTTTGTTCCTGGTTTCAATATACTTTGTATCGAGGTTGGAGGTTTTTTTTCCACATTTTTATTCTTAGTCTGTATTTATCTGCACTTTTCAAGTGTCTAGTAGACAGAACAGTGATGAGATTTTGTGTTTTGTTTTGTTTTAATTTAATGTGCTACTTCTTTTCTCTTTACTGGTCCTTTTCAACTATTCATATTCAGTATAATTATTCAGTGGCACTGTTTTATTACTATCATTTTGTTCAGTTCTTTTTTGGTATTTGATTCATCTACCTTTCTGTGTTATCTCTGTGGAAAGGACTTCTTCCTTCAGTATTTCCTACATTGGTCTTCACAAGCAAACTTAGTTTCTTTTCTTCTGAGAAAATCTTGATCTCTCTATCCTACTTGATGGCTGGTTTTGCTGGGTATAATATTTTTGGTTGACAGTTGTGTTCTTTGAGTGTTTGATATATATCATTCCACTATCTTAGGGCTCACATGGTTTCTTCTGATAAATCAGCACTTAATCTTATTTATTCTCCTTTATAGGTTTCTCTTTGTTTTCCCCTAGCTGCTTTAAGAATTCTCTCCTTGTCTTCAATTCTAGCAAATTTGACTGTGGTGTATCTTGATGTTTTTCTTTTGCAGTCTATTATATATTGAGTTTACTCAGCTTCTTGGATGTGTAGTCACTAATTCTGCATTACATCTGGGAAGTTTTCTTCTAATAACTCTTCCAGAACTTTTTCAGTTCGTTCATTCATTCATTCATTCATTATTTCTTCCTTTTCTGGAATTCCAATTATGTGCATGTTATTCCTTTTTACAAAGTCCCACATTATTTTAGACTTTCTACATTTTCCTTTCTTTCTGATTCTTCTTTTGCTTCCACAGATCATTGCTGATAGCTCTATCTTCTGTTTTCCTGATTTTATGCTCTATCTCTTCAGTTCTGCTCATCTCTCCCTCCAACATGTTAACAGAGCCTGAGACACAAGTCCTAATAATCTGGATTGCTGTTTCTTCTTTTTCTAAGATTTCCAATGCCTCATTGGTTTAAGCTGCATTGTCCTGACTTGGACTGTTTAAGTTAATTTGGGTTTTTACTTATAGATTTCTCCAGTTCTTTGAGACTTTATTTTACCTGTTGAAAATGCTTGACCACTATTCTTTTGAATTCTGTGGTATAATGTTTGATTAGACTTTTTGGCATCTGAAATCCACTGTTTCTGTGTTTTAGTCACTTTTTTTGGGGGGTGATATGTTTTTGTTAGGTTTGTGTGAAGGTGTAAGATTATCTGCCTCTTCCATGTCAGTGTTGTGATAGAGTTTTTCGTTGTCTGTAACACTCACAGATCCTTTATCTGACAATCTTGGGTAGGGAGCTCACTGCTCCAGAGGAGAGGAGGACAACTCACCCTGTCTGAAGATCTCTCTGGTATCTGGGCTCATGTAAATACTTTCTCAGTTGGGGAGCTCAACACTCTAGGAAAGTAGTGGGGGGCAACTCACCCTACATCTGGTCTTGGGATAAAGTTCACTGGGACTGGGGAGCCCACTGTGAAGGGAATTTGCTCTGCCTCTGGTCTTTCCTCTCTGGTCTCCTAGCTGGTGGGAATGTTGACTGCAGCTGGGGAACGCTCCAGAAAGGGAACTGGAGGAGAACATTTCCTGTTTCTGTTCCTATCAGATTCTGTGGCAAAGTTCTCTGTGTTTGTGGAGCCCACTGAACTTGTCAGTGTTTAACTCTGTTTTACATAGAGTTGCTGTGAATTGGAACCAACTCTATGTTATCTAACAAAAAAATGGTTTGATTTAAAGACGACTTCAGGGAATCTATTTAGTTTAAGGTTTGAAGATTATCTCAGGTCAATAATTTCAAAGGTTTATCTAATCTCAGTGCACCCCAGAAAGTCTCAATTACATTATAATCTGAAGTTATGTTTTGCATTTTACCAACTTCTGATCCATCCATATACTCTTTGATAAACATATTCATAATGGTAGCCTTATAACATTCAATTCTGGTATCATAACAATGGTGGTAATTGTTCATAGAAGCAATTTAATCACTTATTTTGGCCTCCTATACCAAACTTTCCTTCTTATGCTGTTTATCTGTTTACCCAGATGAATAGAGACCCATTATTTGAAGATTGAATATGGGAAGCAATAAACTAGACTACAAAACTACAAACTACACTAAAGTGAGAATGTAAGGGCATTAGCATTTGCTCTTTTAATAATTGACAGCTGGCCTAGAGATTTGCATCTGTGAGTTTGACGGAATTTGATTTGGATGAATGGCAGTTATGATATTTTCTATCTGACCTATATGGAGTCTTCACATACATATCAGGCTTTCTGTGTTCTGGCCGTGGGGCTTCTCTAGGAAGTCAAGGAATGCTGAACAGTGTAAGTATACTTTGTGGACATGCACAGCTTATGATTGTGTTAAAGTCTAAGTACAGTTCATGTTTATGAATTTAATCAAAGTATACAAATAAAAAAGTTAGAGAAAGTATCTGATGGGAAAAGATAAAAAGCTCTACTTCTGGTACATGTAAAAAAAGTCTGCCAGATTGGCAATAATATTTTGGGAAGCAGACATCCAGATTGCTTAACAGTCTAAAACACCTAGACAATTGTTCATCTCTTCCTTTCATATAATCTCTGGTGGCAAGGACTAGATCATGGTAATTGAATGATTGACTTCAAATAATTAGGAGGAAAGTGATGTAACATCTGTTCTTTTGGCTATAACAACTGTTA
Organism: Elephantulus edwardii; assembly: GCF_000299155.1. Lineage (NCBI taxonomy): Eukaryota > Metazoa > Chordata > Mammalia > Macroscelidea > Macroscelididae > Elephantulus > Elephantulus edwardii. The sequence goes on from NW_006399899.1 coordinate 2,193,179, forward strand.
GGAAGGAACCACTTAACTCATGAATTTTTATACCACACAAATCAATTACAAATGAATGCAAACTAGTTAAGATGCTATTCCTCAGAATTTTTTCAAACTTAAAATCTTACATTAACATTTGAATTTCATTATCTTTCTTTGCCCAGTGTTTATAAACACCTCTAAACCTTTAAATAAGAAATGTGTTATGCAAATGACACAACCTTGATTGTTGAAAGTGAGGAGTATTTGAAAAGCGTGTTGCAGAAGATCAAGAACTACATTCTTCAGTATGAATTACATTTCAACATTAAGAAAACAAAGGTCCTCAGCTCTGGGCTTTAAGCAACATCATGATACATGGAGAAAGGAATGATATTATCATTGATTTAATCTTATTTACATCAACAGTCAACATGGTAGCAGCAGTCAGGAGATCAGGAGAGAAATTGTATTGGACAACTCTGCAGTTAGGGACTGTTCTAAATTATTAAGGAGAAATTATATCAATGTGGAGACAGATGCACTTGATTTTGCCAAAGTCTTTTCAATCATTTGCTATACATCTGTGAACTGGAAAATGAATAAGGATGACAGAAGAAGAATTGATGTTTTTGAGTTGTGATGTTGGAGAATGAATACTGAATATCCCATAGAATGCCAAAAGAACAAACAAATGTGTCTTAGAAAAAGTGTGGTCACAGTACAACTTGGAAGCAAATATGGTAAAGCTTAATCTTTCATACTTTGGGCATATTGTCAGGAAAGGCTACTCCTTGAAAAGATACATCATGCTTGGAAAGGTGGAGGTTCAGCCAAGAAGAATAAGACCCCAAATGAGATGAATTGAAACAGTGACTTCAGCAATTGGCTCTAGTGTGTTATAGATGATGAGGATGACACAGGACATGACAGAGTTTGGGTCCATCGCTCAGAGGTTTGCTATGAGTCATACTTGACTCAATGGCATCTAAAAAGAACAAGTGGTGCATGATGATACTGGTAGTTATAATAAATTAAAAGTTCATACAGTATAAAGTACAAGTATGGAAAGGTATGCGCTACTGAATCCATTTCAAGTCATTAATCTTAAACTTCTTATATTTGTATAAAATATTTTTATGCTAAAACCAAAGATAATGAACTTATAAAATAAGTCACAAAAATACAAACATGAAGACCCTGTGTTCAGGGGATTCTGTTAGAGGTAATGAGTATTTTTGAGGAAAGATAGGAAGATGGTTGAACAAATTATGAACGTTATGAATTTGACTTATCAGTACATGTGACAATTGGTTGAAATGTTATATAATTCATTGCATATATATTTAGCACAATTTAAAAAATAATAGATACCCAAGGGAATTCTTGTTGCCTACATTCTTTGTTTAAGTAGAAGTATTTGTGTTGATTTTGGTACTTTTGGTCCCCCCCACCTCCTTTTTTTTAACTTGAGTCAATTTTAAAAACATTCTCGCATTTCTCATTCATTTTGGCAACTTTCATGATTATTAAATAAAAATTCCAAATGTTCAGACAATCCAACAAATGGTGGGTTTTGTTCAGTTTGATGTTCAAAGAAGTCTGATTGCCAGAGGCTTTATTACTTGAGCATGGAATTGAAGAGAGAATAATTAATGTTCCTTTAGGACATAACTCATTTCCTGCTGCCCAAATATATATGTATTCCGCAGTATACTCTGCTTTAAAATGAAGCTTCTCTCACCATCATTTTAGCATGCCATTCATTTGCTTTGTAGTATTCATAATAAATATGGGAACAAATAATGGTAATGATTGCACATGAGGAATATAATTAAGAAATATTCAAAATCCCTAGCTCTAAGAGAGAAACAGCTATGAGATATCATTTCACCCCCTGAAGAATAGCAAAATTTAACAGAATAGCAAACAACATATGCTGGCGAGGTTGTGGAGAAACTGGAACTCTTACTGTTGGTGGGAGTGTAAAATGGTGCTATCACTATGGAAGGCCAGTATGGCACTTTCTCAAAAAAGTCTCAAATAGAAATGCCATTTGACCCAGCAATTCCACTGGGAATATAACCCAAAGAAACCATAACCACCACCCCAAGCAGATATATGCACACCCATGTTTATTGTGGCTCTGTTCACAATAGCAAAGAGTTGGAAACAAGTGCCCATCAACAAACGAATGGATTGAGAATTTGTGGTATATTAACACAATGGAATGCTATGCTGCATTAAAAAACAAGGAACACATGCAATATTATACAAAATGGGTGGCCCTGGAGGACACTATGCTGAGTGAAATACCTTGGTCACAAAAGGACATATACTGCATAGTGCCACTGTTGTAAAACGGGACTGACATTGAGGTTGAGGGGAGATGGAATGTCAGACCAGGAAGCAGGATTGTCTGTCAACTTCTGAAATAACAGGTCTCTGGAAACACTGTGTGTGTGTGTGTGTGTGTGTGTGTGTGTGTGTGTGTGTGTGTCTGTGTGTCTGTGTGTGTGTGTATTCCACTGTTTTCATTTCCACTCGTAATTAGGTTCTAGTCAGGTTTCTAAGGCTATCAATATTTGTGGTAGAAGATTGCTCACCTTTTTCTCACATTGGGGAAATGCTTTGCTGGTAGAGTCGAAGTGCCCACCAACTTTTCCACCAATTTTTAGTTAAAAAAATTCACATTCATTGTTTTTTTGTCAGAACAAGCTTTTACTGACCCTCCAGCAAGTTTTAAGGAGGCTAAATTGCATGAGAAGAGATTCTTTCTCTTCCTCCAATGTATAGAGGTGCCACCTTTGGGTTAGAAAAGCCACATCCTATGGATTATGACACCAGAACTCCCTAAGCTTTTAGTTAGCACTTTAGTCTGTTGTGCACTACCACCCAAAGGCCCCCATATTGATGTATCTTTATCTCTAGCAACATTACAATCTCCTGTGGTGTGATTTATTGCCACTGTAAACCTACTGGAGGGTCATTGACTAATCATTACAGACTCCATGGTCCAAAACAACAATATTATCTTAAAGAAATTTAAAAGAAATAAAAAGTAAAAATTATTGAAGATTAAAAATTTATGAATATGTTATTTAATCTAGATCCCCCAGTAAACAGTTTACTTTTCCATGATAAAAAAGAGATTAATTTTTATCCAACCATTTGTTTCTCTGCATTGAGCCCTATGTCTTTCACATAATAGGCATTTGATAAGTATTTTTAATGGAGAAATGCTTCTTCATTACAGTAATTAAATCTTCTGTATCTTTTACCAAATTCTGAGACTCACCCTTGCCTTCATTATGATCTCTAAAATTGACCTCATTTGATGGTCAGATGTTACAAAAAGCCATTTTGGCATTGCTTGCACATCCTCTGAGTTCTGCATCACAACCACGGACAGTATAGCTACATTTTCTTGTGCCAGAGCTGAATGAATCCATAAAGGGAAATGAATGTTGTCAATGACTTCCAAAAATTCCTTTAGATGATTGGCAAAAAAGATAATAAAATAATCCTTGCCAAGCCAACCAGTACTTGTATCTGAAAAAATACCCAGTATAGTTGAGTTAGCATCCAGGAATGTTTCTTTAAAACACCCAGTTAGGTAGCTTATGGTGCTATCCTACCCAGTGAACCCAATACCCCAGGGGTGGAGCAACTCATCTTCCCTCTACAGAGGGCTGAGCCTGTCTCTCCTGTGTCTGTCCTCCACAGCTCTCAGCAGCGTCCCTCTCACCTTGTTCAGGGTGAACACTGTCCTCACCATCTAATGATTTACACCCTAAATTTCCCACCCACCTTGACCAGTTGATAGGCTGAGAGTGCTATGATGAGTGACTGCACTGGGACATGTGATAATCTAAGTGGTATCATTAATTTAGTGACGTCTTCCTTCTACAATGTCAACCCCTCTGCCATTCGCCATGGAGCCTGGGGTCATTTTTAAGTCAGGGAGTAGATTCCATCTTTGCTGTGTTCGCCTAGTGAAGAATCTGACCGTGTTTGCTGTTGTTATTCATTGTAATTCATAATGACTAATATGCAGTGCTAGAGGGTGTAATAGAAAAAAATAACAGGAATCTAATCATTGTTACCTGTTATGAGCTGCTTCTTGCTAAGCCCCTTACATTTTATCTGAACAATGATCTTTTCCACATGGTTGCATAGCTTAGGTCATTATCCCATTTACATTTCTGGAAAGGGTTTTGGACAATAAACTGAGAATGTTTTATAGTCTTTAAAATAAAGTCTGTCAGAAAACACACTGTCAAAAAAAAGTCTATGATATAAATCTTTGTGTTGGTTTTAAATTTAATAACTCTTCCTACATTCTCATCTTCTAGTCATTTACTCAGGGTATATAGGGAAGTGCATTATACTCAGTGGACCTACTGGCCATTGAAGAATAAATTGGGGAGGTGCATTAAGCCTTTTAGGCCATTAGGATACCATTTAGTGCATTGGAGAAGGTCGTTTACTTAAAGCAAGGAGCCAAGGTGCCTCTCAAAGATGAACCATTTAATCCCAGCTCACCCATATGAGCCTGCCCAATGTGCATTTACTGGCTTAATTTCCTCCATAGGTTTTCTTTTATTTGTCCTATTTTATTTCTCCCATTTTATAGTCACTTTGTCTAATTTAAACTTAATTAAAACTTTCGATTAAAAAAAAAAGAAAACCAGTTCCAGAGACCTCTCAGGAATCATTCTATTAATGGGAACTACCTATTAAGCAAAATATCTCACTGGGCAGATTAGGCTTAAAACTGTGGTTTCAAAGATCAATTTTTTTTTCTCCCCCCCAAAATCTACCTCTAGTCGGCCAAAGTAACTAAATACAACCATGTTGGACAGTTAGGAGAATAGTATCATAAAGTTTTGGCCTGAGGTATTTTCAGTAATATTCTCGAAATATTTTAAAAATACTGTTGCAGAAAGGCCAGTGTATCCCAAGCGCTAGTAGGAAAGGTTGAAAAATTGTACTGATATCCTGATGAACCTCTTTTAAGGAAGTTATCTATTTTTCCCTAGTACTTCTCAGCACAATCCTATAAGAGCTGTTGATAGCTAACCAATTCACTCAACTATGGTCATATGGATTGTCTATGACATTTATTATGATTGATTAGTATCTGTTCTCAAACTAATAAATATTTCTCATACACTTCTTCCTAAGTAAAATAGATAAATATTCTTGATTTGACCTCCGCAATATTTTTTGTTTTGGTAAAAATATCAAAGCTTGAAGAAAGTCTCCTACTCCCTCATTCTAAGTTCATATGAATCAGTGGCACTAAACCCTCCTTTCTGGATTCAACCATGTACATATGTCTGGACATTCAGAGTATTACATTTATCTGGCCACAGTGATTGAATCAGTTAGCTCTTGTCACTTAGTTGGTAAAGAGTTGTTCTGCCAACCTAAACACAGGCAGTTCAATCTACCAGCTGTTCCTAGGAAACAATTGATCACTCTCCTTCAGTATGATTTAAAGCCTCTAAAAATCTACTGAAAGATCAGCTATGAGTCAGTTCTGACTCTGTGGCAATGAGAATGTGATCCAGGTTTTAACCAAAATCCAAAGTACAGCAAAGTTAAGTCAATGAAAGTTCTATATCTTACATTTTTGGGAAAGAGGCTTCATTTTCTCTGTGATTTTTCAAATAAACAAAATACAATACCATAACTTCTGGAAGCTTATGAAACCAACAAAAAGAATAATAAAAAATTACGAATAACATTGAGGAGGATGGGAATCCCAGAACACTTAAGCGTGTTCATACAGCATCCATACTTAGATCAAAAGGCTATTGTATGAAGAATCACAAGTGATTCTTCACTTGCGAAGATCACAAGCAATCACTTCGTAGTTTAAAATTAAGAAAGGTGTTTAACAACAACTATCCAATATGTATGCAGAACAAATAATTCGAGAAATAGGACTATATGAAGAAAATTGTGGCATTAGGATCAGACTCATAAATAACCTATGTTATGTGAATGACAACCCTGCTTGCTGAAAGCAAGGAGGACTTGAGGTACTTGCTGCAAATGATCAAAGACTATAGACTTCATTATGGATTACATTTTACCATCAAGAAAACAAAATTCCTCATCACTGCATCAATAGCAACACCATGAAAGATAGAGAAGAGATTGAAAATTACTTCTTCTTATTTGGATCATCACCAATTGGCATCTCTGGCCTAGAAGCTAAGAAATAAAGTTATGTTTCACTGGGGATATCTGCTATCAAGGACCTCTCTAAGGTGCTGAGTGATGCCAGTTTGAAGACTAAGGTATGCTTGGTCTTTTCAGTTATGGTCTTTTCAGTTATGGTCTTTTCAATTACTTGTTGTGCATATGAAAGTTGGATAATAACTAAGGATAACAGAAAAAGAATAAATACCTTTGAGTTGTGTGGTTGAAGAAGAGTGCTGAATATCCCATTAACTGTCAAAACAACAAAAGTGTATTGGAGAAAGTGCAGCCATAGTGTTCTTTTAGAGGCAAAGGTAATGAAACATCAATTCACTTACTTTGGGCATGTTGTTAAGAGGGACCAGTCCTTGAAAAAGGACATCATGCTTCAAAAGATGGAGAGTCAGTCAAAGAAAGGAAGAACCTCAATGAGACAGATTGACAGTGACTGTAACAATAACCTCAAATATATCAGGGATAATGAGGATGGTTCAGGACAGGATAAGGTTCAGATTCATTGCTCACAGGATTGCTATGAATTGTAGTCTACTCAATGACACTTAGCAACAACAAAAAAGAAAAATACAGTCCAACAATGAAGAAAGGCAAATTCTTGAAAATGCTCTTCACATACATGGAGCAAGTATAGCACATAAGCAAAAATAGTAACCAGTACCTCTGATATTTTATTGTTTGTTGTTATGTGCTATCGAGTCTCCTGCAACTCACAAGAACAATAGCTTTTAACTCTATCCTATGCTGCACTCAGTCTTACTGTTTCCAATACATCTAACTCCATTACCGCAGTTACTGTGTGCAGTCCCTCCAACCTTTCAAACATGATATCCTTCTTCTTCAAGGACTTGCTACTCCTGGAAACATACCCAAAGTATGCAAGGCAGAGCTTCAAAATTCTTGTGTTCAAGAAGTAAGTTGGTTTTACTCTTTCAAGGACAAACCTATTTGTTCTCTAGATCATCCATAGAATATTAACATTCATCTCTAGCACCACAACTCAAAGGCATCAATCCTTCTTCTGTCACCCACAGTCATTGTCCAGCTTTCTGATGCACAGCAAGTAATTGCAAAGATCATTACCTGGATCATACACACTTTAGTCTCTAGCCTGACATCATTGCTCTTCAGTACCCTGGAGAAGTTCCTAACAGCAGATTTTCCCAATATAACCTGACTTTTGATTTCCTGACTGTTGGTGTTTTCTCTAAATACCACATTGTTATTGTTGCTATGTACTGTCAAGTCAAAACTTAACTTTTAGCTGACGCCAGTGAATTTTCAGAAATTGTAAGCCACATGAGAGAGAATCTTTCTACCACAGAGCAGCTAATGGTTTCGAACAGTGTGTTTTGGCTCGGCAAGGAGCCCTTTATCACTAGGCCACCAGATCTCCCTAAATTCCACCATAGAGCTCCTGAATTGGAATGTACATTTCAACATGCTAAATGATAAGCATGTCTACTCAAATATTGATTTAAACCCATTTGCATTTCATTCTATAACTTGCAACTGAAATAGTTTTATTGTATATAAATCAGTTTTACTGTCATCTGTGTCCTATAAAATAAGGACTTAGAGAAAGTTTGTTATCATGCAGATATGTAAAACATTGAAAATGAATTAAAAGTTTAATTTTTCTCTTCAAAGTCCATCTTCTTAATCAGTGGAGCATGGAAGTTCCATTCAGTTGGATCACCTTTATTGGGAACGGGAACACATATGGACTTCTTCCAATACATTGGCCAGACTGCTGTCCTCCAGATTTCCATGCATAGACTGGTGAGTGCATCCCAGGCTGCATCTATTAATTGAAACAAGTCAATTAGTATCCCATCAATTCCTGGGGCCTTGTTTTTTGCCAATTTTTTCAATGCAGCTGCGACTTCCTCCTTCATTACCATTGGCTCCTGTTCATATGGTACTTCCTGAAATTTTTCAGTGTCAATCAATTCTTTCTGGTACAGTGATTCTGCATATTCCCTGAATTTTCTTTTGGTGCTTTCTGGATCATTCAATATATTGCCCACAGCATCTGTTAATATTGCAACGTGAGGCTTAAATTTGGTTTGTTTGGGGTTTTTTTTTCCGTTCTCTCAGCTTGAGAAATGAAAATTCTTAGCTTTTTTACTCTCCAGTTCTAACTCTCTGAACACTCCATTATAACGCTTAGCTTCGTCCTCCCAAGCTGCCCTTTGAAATCTTCTGTTCAGCTCTTTTACTTTGGCATCTTTTCCTTTTGTTCCTGCATTATGCCGATGACACAACCTTGCTTACTGAAAGTGAGTAGGACTTGAAGCACTTATTACAGAAAATCAAGAAATAATAGTCTTCAGTATGGGTTGCATTTCAATTTCAAGAAAACAAAGATTCTTACCACTGGACCAATAGTCAGTATAGTGATGGATGGAGAAGAGATTAAAATTGTATATCTTGCTTGGATCCATAATTAAAAGCCTAGGTACAAGCAGTCAGGAAATAAGGAAATGCAGTGCACTGGGAAAATCTGCACTTAGCAACCTCTCCAAATTATTGAGAAGTAATGATGTCAGTTTGAAGACTAAGGTGCATTTGATGCAGGTCTTTATGATCACTTGTTATGCATCTTAGAGCTGGACAGTAAATAAAGATGGCAAAAATATTTGACACCTTTGAACTGTGTGTTGAAGAAAAGCACAGAACATTCAATGGACAGCCAAGAGAACAAACAGATATGTCTTGGAAAGGGAACAGCTAGAGAGCTTTTTTGGAGGCAAAAATGATGAATCTTCACATCAGATACTTTGGGCATGTTGCTAGGAGATGCTATTCTCTGGAGAGGGACATGATACTGGAAAGGGCAAAGGGGTGGCAAAGTAGAGGAAGACCCTCAACCAAGTGGATTGACATAGTGACTGTTGCAATGGTTCTTGTGTGTCAGGAAGTGAGAGGATGGCGCAGGATAGAACAGGATGTGTTCAGACATTTTGTTCATGGAGTCACTATAAGTCATACTTGACTCAAAGGCCCCTAACAACAACACTGGTGGTAATCCCACTGCCTCTGGGGAATCTGATAGATCCCACCATATAAGCAAATTCTGATAGTAAGACCATCTAAAGACTAGCAGCTAACAATCTTGTACTGGAATAAAATAATTCTCTAAAGAGTTTTCTAGATTCATAGTTTTAGTCTGTTGGATTCTAACTACTAGAATTAATATATGCAGGCATACCTTGCAGACACTGTGGGTTCAATTCCAGATATCCAATAATAAAGCCAACACTGCAATAAGATGTGTCACATTCTACCTGATGCATTTTAAAGTTATGTTTACACTATATTACAACCTCTAATTACCTGTTAAAGGATCACCTATGAACTGCTTTTGACTTGACAGCACATAACAATAATAATAATCTAATGAAATGTGCACTAGCATAATGAAAAAGTTTGAAATATTGTGATAATTACCAAAATGCAATACAGAGACATGAAGTGTGCACATGCTGTTGGAAGAATGACAAGGACATAATCAACAAAGAATTGTCACAAAACTTCAATATGTTTCTAAGCAATAGTCAGACCATGTAACAAAGCAAACACAGTAAAATGAGGGATTTCTGTAAACATTAAAGTCATATCAAACACTGTGCCATCCAATCAGAACTGATTATAGCTAACTCTTGGTGGATTTTCAAGAGGCAGTAAATGCCATATGAGGAGATTACCTGTCTTTCTCCCTTAGAACTTCTGGTGGAACTGCCAGAGAAGTGCCACTTTGGCTTAGCAACACCAATTCAGAAGGACTAGCTCATAAGAACTTACTATATATAGACATGTAAACAAGCCTCCTAACTATGTATTACTTCATTATGACACTATGATTCTTTCATCATTTTCTATAACTTTTGATACAAAAGATTCATTTTTAAAAACACCTTCATGATCTTAAGAAAAAAAATACCTTACTTACACTTTGGTTTTTTGGAATGTAAGAAGGTGATAGACTTTTTCCTGTCCATCTTAATTTAAATGTGATAATTTATATACAGGCAATCCCTAAGTTACCATAAAAATATTTTCCTAACATGTCTTTAAAAGTTTGTTCATCAGGGTAGGTCCTTAAGGTCTTATTTAGGCCTATTTTAGTGTAAGAAAAGAATGGAAGACTTTCTGGTGATCTAAAAGTTCAACATTTAAGGCTATTTTAAAGAATCTATTGTGAATAAATATTGGTTCAATCATCTGGAAGTGAGAGCAAATTTTTATAACATTAAAGAGTAAGTTAAATCTGCCCCTAAATCAGACCGCCTACAGTAAAAATATTTTGTAAATCTTATAGTACAGTAGAAAATAAGCTACTTTTAAAATCTCCAAAACCCAAACTCAAAATCAAAATGGACCACTTAATTTTCTCTATATAAACCCTTAAGCAGTAGAGAACTAGAAAGAAGTCTGGACAAAAATACATGACTAATAAGGAACAGATTGAAGAACATTTCATAAAACAGATGTCTAAAATTCTATTCAGAGTGCAGAATGTTCTGAGGGTTCTGTCCTGTAATTCTCTATCATCTGATGTTGGTATTTCTTCCAATAGTCTGCAGGAGTGGTTAGCAAACTTTTATTTCAAATGGCCAGATAGTAAACATTTTAGTTTGTGGATTATGTACTCTTTGGTGCAATTACTCAACTCTGCCATTATAATGTAAAGACAGCCACAGTCAAAATGTTAAAAGAGAAAAGAAAAATGTGTTATATTGAAACATTTACAGAAACAAAGAAAAAAGCAGATTTCAATTGGACCATGGGTCAATTTGTTGTTCTCTATTCTACAGTAACCCTAAAGGGACCTTTATTTCTATTGTAGGTTGAACTTCCTGAAAGCAAACCCAAGGGTAAAAAATTGTGACAAAAAAAAATTTGTAAGCAATGTTCTTAGGATTTCATGTCTGTGTAATAGAAGGGAAAGTAGCAAGACTAAGCAGGGTAATCAAACTTAGTTTGATTGTAGTTGCAGCCAAAGCTTCTTCCACCCCCTCAAGAAGCTCATGGACTGAGATTGTTCCACATCTCAGATTGTCTCAGGTACCTATAGTTTCAGAGAACCTCAACTCTGTCAAAGAGTTACAATTTATTGGACGGAGGCTGCTGTAAGAAGAGGTCCATAGGAAAAGAGGTTCTTTTCAATAAGGCAAATGTCTGAGGGAATGACTGATGATGAGGCCTTTCTGCCAGCAATGTTCTTAGAAGCTCAAAGACGCCCTTCATTCCAAACGAGAAGATCTGGAAAATGCAATAAAACATTCACCAAACCTCTGCTTGGGATTAGCTCTATTAAAATGTTACTATTTATCCCTTTGAATGTCTCAATAATGCAAAATGTCTATTTAAGAGTACTTCTCATCTCTGCATCTATTCATTGTCATTTTTCTCAATTTTCTCTCTAAAAGAACATAGGAACATGCCAGATCATTCTGATTCTTGCTTTCTTGAGATAGGCTCCAAACACAGAAATCTCTGATTGACAAAATTGGCCAGGTGCCTAGAAAACTAGTCATGCATAAGAGATCTTTAAAACATATTTTGATGTTCACCCTAAAGAAGGCAAGGTTTTGGTGACCATGTTTTATTTGCATAAGCTCCATCAGTAACGACCTTTTCTCCAAGCACTGATTATAAGAGAGAATTTTTTAAGAAATCATTGCAGATGGTGATACAACATGAGAAGTTTAAGGATTATGTTTTAAAGAGGATTGAGGCACATTAAGGTGTGAGTTGGGGTAGGTGACTTGTAGGATTTGTTCTAACTCCAATTCCAGGAATTCCAAGACCTCCTACAGGGTATGTTCCATGTTTTATAAATTTTTACTTCACTAAATATACACACTGAAATGTTTTTATAAACTGGCCCTTAGCAGTTTAATGTACTTCAAGACCATCAAAATTATTTCTAAGTGAATTCATAGAAACAGTTGGTGGCAGACAGCAGTGCAAATTATCTTCAAAATAATCTGTGTCCCAAAAAAATTGCATCTAGAAGGGAGAGCATATCCGAGGACTGTTTTTATTAGAATGGATTTAGAACACCTGAATTTTCTAGAAAAGGATCAGAGTCTCAGCCTTTGGTTTGACACTTCCCTTCTAAATTTCATTTTTTTCTTTGCCAAAGTGAGAGGAAAGATAAAAATTTAAGAATACCCACATCCCGGACACCATCCTGTCTTGTGCCTGTTATAGGCTTTATCTGAGGCTGAAGAAGGCTACTAGCTATCATATTCATATGCCTTATTGTCTTTATGGTCTTTTGTTAGATGTACATGTATCTCTCCAATTGTTGTATTGAGGGGATGATTTGCATATTGCTAATTACTTTATCCTTATCTTTTCTGATGTACTCTAGACCATTGCATCAGTTAGTGCATCAAACTATAGAAAAGGGTTCAGATCTCTTGCTCATATGGTAGAACTAGATTCAATACTTAAAAGTAACAATTACTTTATAGATCTGGTGTGTGTATGCTTGCTTGTTTATCATTTGCTCTTATTAGTACAGCACTTTTTTTTCCAGTTCACATACTGGGGTAACTTGTGGGTTGCTATAATGTGGGAAGTTATACTGTCAGTGTTTCAAATGCCAGATGGATCACCCATGGTGGACGGGTTTTGGCAAAACTCCAAGATTAAGATAGTCTAGGAAGAAGGATTAATCATCTTTTACTAAAATAGCAGGCCTGTGAAAATCCTATGTGCAATAGAGGACTATAGTAGCAGGGGAATATCCATACTGGAAAGAAAATAGTAATAGGATAAAAGTCCAGATTGGAAGTCACCCAAAATGACAGCTAGAAGCATAGTTTAATAAATGAAATGTATAAAATATAAATGAAGTAAAACTAGAAGTTGTCAAAGATGAAATGAAACACATGAACATCAACATTCTAGCTGTTAGTGAACTGGCATGGACCACTTTAAATCAGACAATCATGTGATCTGTTATGTTGGAAATGAAAAACTGAGGAAGAATGGTGTTCACTATGGTTCATAATGTAAAACATAATTTCAATATCTATTCGAAAGTACAATGCTGTGTATGATGAGATATTATGCATACACATACAAAGAAGATTTGTTAATACTACTATTATTCTGATATATGCATCAGCAACTAAAGCCAAAGAAGAGGAAATTGAGAATTGGTGTAAAATATTACAATCCAAAATTGACCAAATGTACCATTAAAAGTCATTAATTAATAACCGGAATGCAAAAGTTGGAATGGAAACATATGGATCTCTTCCAGACAGTTGGCCATGCCACTGTCCTCCAAATTTCCTGGTATAAACTAGGGAGCACCCTTAATTGAAACCTGTCAATTGGAATTCAATCCATTATTGGGGCCTTACTTTTTTGCTAGTGCTTTCAGGGCAGCTTGAACATCTTCTTTCATTACTGTTGGCTGTTGTTCATGTGGTACTTCTTGAAATTTTTCAGTGTCAACCAATTTGTTGTCCAATGATTCTGCATCTTCCTTCCATTTCTCTGGATACTTCATGGATAGTTCAAGATTTTGTTCATAGCATCTCTCAGTATTGCAATTCTTGGCATGAATTTGTTTTCCGTTTTTGCAACTTTAGAAATGCTGAGCAAGCTCTTCCCTTTTAATTCTTCACTTCCAGCTGTTGCATTTCATTATAATCCTTTGCTTTATCTTCATGAACTGCCATTTGAAATCTTTGTTCATTTTTTTCTTGGGAATTTCTTCCCTTTGTTTTGGCTTCTTGATGCTGTAGTGCGATTTTCAGAGTCTCTTCTGAAATATATTTCGGTCTTTTCCTCCTCTTGTCTTTACAATGATCTTTTACTCTCTTCATGAATTGTATACTTTATAGCATCCCACACACATTTGGTCTTAAATTATTAATATTTAATGCCTTAAATATTTTTAGTTGATTTTTAAATTCAGGTGGAACAAAGTCAATTGTGTTTTAATTCTTATGGAATTATTTTCATTTTCTTCAGCTTCAATTTTAACTTGTACATGCATATTGATGGTCTTTTTGTCAGACGGTACTTGGCCTAGTTTCAAATGCTTATGTTGAACTTCTCCAATGGTTTTCCCTTAAATAAAGTCAATCTGATTCCTGTGCAATCTATCAACTGAGGTCCATTTGTAAAGACTCTTTTTGTAATAAATATATTGTTGAGCATATAATTCAGTCATTAGATGTCCACTGTCATTTCTGTAACCAAACCCATATTTTCTGAGTATTATTCCTTGTTATTTTGCATTCCATCAATTTTTCACCAAGAAAAGTGATCCAACAGAATACAGAAATTATTGAACAATATCATTAATAACATATATGGGCAAATATTCATGAAAATCATTAAAAAACAATTAGAAAAGTACATAGTGAACTGCCAGAAGTTCAAACAAGGGTTAGAAGATGCTTAATAACCAGGATATCATAGCTGATACAGCATAGATCCTGGGTGAGAGTAAATACCAGAAGAATGTGAATTTGTATTATATTGACTAGGCAAAGGTATTGTGTGGATCATAACAACTCGTAACTAACCTTGAGAAGAAGGGAATCCCAGAACACTTAATTATGTACATATGAGATCTCTACCTAGACCAAGAAGCTGCTGTCTGAACAAAGCAAGGGAACACTGTAAGCTCAGGAAAAGTTTGTGTCAGGTCTGTGTCCTTTCTCTATACATATTCAATCTCTAAGTATATAGTTTTAGAAACTGAACTCTACAGAAAAAAATGTGGCATTTGAGAAGACTCATCGACAGTCTGTTATGCAGATAACACAATATACTTGCTGAAAGTGAGGAGAACTTGAAATGCTTGTGGTAGAAGATTAAAGACTATAGTCCCCAGTTGGATTGAATCTCAGCATCAAGAAGACATAAAGCTTCACCATTGGATCAGCAACAACATGACAGATGGAGAGAAGTTTAAAATTGTCAATGACTTCATCTTATTTGGATCCACAATCAATACCTTTGGTACAAGCAGTTAGGAGAGCAGGAGACATTGTATTGTGAAAGTCTGCTGTCAGCAACCTCTCCAAACTATTGAGGAGCAATGGTATCAGTTTGAAGAGTAAAACGTGATTGATTCAAGTCATGGGTTTCCAATCATTTTTATGCATCTGAGAACTCAACAGTGAATAAGTATGATAAAAGAAAATTTGGTGCCTTTGAGTTCTGGTGCTAGGAAAGAACACTGAATATTTCATAGATTGCCAAAGAACAAACAGATATTTCTTGGGAAAAGTGCAGCCAAAGTACTCCTTGGAGACAAGGATGAGGAAGCTTTAACTCACATTCTTTGGACATTTTGGCTGTTGTTATGTGCCATCACGTCAACTACAACTCACAGAAACCCTATGAACAATCGCTCTGAATACTACTTTATCCTGAGCCAATCTCACTGTCTCTGATGTGCCATTATCCTAGTTACTCTGTTAGTCCCTCTCTGCCGGGGCATTCCTCTTCTGTACTGACCCTCCAGCCTTCCAAGCATGATGTCCTTCTCCAAAGACTGGTTCCTCCTGGCAACATGTCCAAAGTATGTGAAACAGAGCTTCAAAATCCTTGCCTCCAAGTAGAAACATGGTTTGACCTTTCCCAGGACCTATTTGTTTTTATGGCAGTCTATGGTATGTTCCATACTCTGGAAACTCTATGAACTTTGTTAAATTATGATAGTTATAGAAAGTCTTCAGGCCTTTTATTCATAGGGTCACTATGGGTTGTGTTCAACTCTATGGCAATCAATTACAACAACAGAGGTCCCTGACTGCAGACTCATGAAATTCGTCATTTGATTTCCTAACTGCTGGTGACAAGAGTGTTGATTGTGAATCTGAGCATGATGAAATTTTTACAATCTCAATCTCTTCTCCATCTCTCATGGTAATGTCAATTGGCCCAGAGATGAGAATCTTTGTTTTCTTGATATTGAGCTTCAATCTATACTGCTGACTGAAGTCTTTGACCTTCTGAGTCAAATGCTTCAGTTCCTCTTCAGTTTCAGCAAGCAAGGTGTGTCATCTGCATAACACTGGTGACTGAGTCTTCCTCGAATTCTGATATCACATTCTTTCTCATAGAGTCCAACTTCCTGAATAATACATTCTGCATATATATTGAAAAGGCATGACAACAGAATGCATCCCCAATGCACCACTCCTTTTCTAATTTTGACCCATGCAGTGTTTCCTTGCTCTGTTCTGACTTCCTGGTCTAAGTGTAGGTTTGGCATGAACATAATTAAGTGTTCTGGGACTTCCATTCTTCTCAATGTTATGCACAATTTGTTGTAATAAACAATCAAATGTATATATATATATATTCAAATGCCTTTACGTAATCAATGAAACACACAAATAGACCATTTTCTAGTACTGTCTGCTTTTAGTAAATATTCATTTGACATTGGCAAGGACGTTTTAGTGCAACAGTCTCTTCTAAATCCAGGTTATAATTCTAGTAGTTTTCTATCAATGTATTGTTCCACTCACTTTCGGATAATCTTCAGCCGGATTTTGCATGCATGTGATATTAATGATATTATATGATAATTTTCACACTATTATATCATCTTAGAGGAAGGGGAATAAGTATAGGTCTCTTCCAGTCAGTTGGCCAGGTAGTCCTTCTCCAAACTTCTTGGCACAAGCTGATGAGCAAAGCATGTCCAGAGCTGAATTTGTTTGTTGAAATATGACAATTGATTTATTCTTTGGAAAAGGCTATCATGCTTGGAAAGGTGGAGGGTCAATGAAAGACAAGGTTCTCAACAAGATAGATTGACACATTGCCTCTAGCTAGCAATTGGCTGAAGTATGTGAGAGATGATGAGGAAGGCACAGGCACATGAAAGGACTGGTTTGTTCATGATATAGTGCAGTTGAATTGGACTCAATGGCACATAACAACAACTTGACCCTTAACATTATTTGATAAAATGCAATTGCTCCAGTAATTTGCCTTCCATATGTTCCCCCCAAACTATTATATTAAAGAGAATTTACTGAAAATTTTTTCAACGAAATTTCATTTGTCTTTTGCTTTATAGAAGGCTACCATCAAGATTCATCCACACTCTGTGTTATGCAGATGGCACAACCCCGCTTGCTGAAACTGAAGAGAACCTGAAGTACTTGTTGAGGAAGGTTAAGGACTTCAGCCTTCAATACGGATTACTTGAAGCTCAATATCAAGAAGACAAACATTCTCACCACTGGGCCAATTGGCAGCATCAGGATGGATGGTGAAAAGATTGAGATTGTTAACAGCTTTCGTTTACTTGGCTCCACAGTCAACACTAATGGCACCAGCAGCCGGGAAATTAAAAGACGTATTGTGATGTGAATGTCTGCTGTTAGGGACCTCTCCAGAGTACTGAAGAACAATGGTGTCACTCTGGAGACTAAGGTGTGCATGATACAGGCCATGCTCTTTGATCACTTGCTATGCATCAGAGAGCTGGACAATGATTAGGGAGCATAACAGGAAAATTGATGCCTTTGAGCTATGGTGTTGGAGAAGAGTATTGAATATACCATAGACTGCTAAGAAAATGAACACGTTCATATTGGAGAGTGTTAAACTAGGCTGCTCCTTGGAGGCAAGGATTCTGAAGTTTCGTCTGACATACTTTGGACATGTTGCAAGGAGGGACCAGTCCTTTGAGAGGGATATCATACTTGGGAGGGTAGAGGGACAGTGCAGGAGACAGTGCACCACTTTGAGGTGGATTTATTCAGTTACTGGAGTAATGGTGTTGGTATGTCAGAGAGACTGAGATTGGTATAGGACAGAGCAGTGTTTAGGGCTGTTGTACATAGGGTCACTATGAGTCACAGACGACTTGACATTACATAACAAAAACAAGAACAAACATCAAAGGAACAATTTTCAGTATTCTCCATGAGTGGTGATTCAGGATTGCATTTCTTTATGAGTTTGGGTGGAGAGATGGAAAAAAAATAAAAAAGCTCTTTTAGTCTAACTAAACACATCTCTTTAAAGAGTACAAGCCCTGAGCTCCCTTGTTGAATCACAGCCTTATCTAGAATTAAGTAAATGAACTAGGTAAAGTGTGTAGTCATTGTGGTGGTGAAGGAGCTATGTTAGCAGAAACAAAAAGATAGAAGTTAAACAATTCACAGAAATAGATTATAAAAGCATATCCTCTGTCACAATCTGAGAGAAAAAAATATTTTAAAGTTATTTAAATTCTGCAACCTTTGACTGAAGTGCTAGTACTTATGTCTGAACACTCATTATCTCCTCAATATCAGCCTCTGCTTCCAATAATATACTGCAAGTCTGGGACTTCTAATTGAGCATCAATCAATTTGTACTTCTAACAATGAGACACTGAGATGTCTGTGGATGTATTGAATAAAGTAAGCTTAATAGATTGTGTAGATTAGCTCCAGTTCTCTACATAAAGGCCCATGAGGGAACTATTGATGACTTGTATCAAGGATCTCTTAAATCATTTCTACCCATTCAAAACTGAATATCACATGAAGAATTTGAGTATGTTGGAAAATAAAAACATAGAAAAGGGAGAATAAGAACAAAAAACATCTGAATATAGCCAGGGTGTGTGTTGCAGTCATCTGTTTATTTTAATTGAATGGTTTGTGTCTTCAGGCAATCTCATTATTCTCCCCAGAGCAGAAGTGCTGAATGAAGGCACAAACCTCATTAACCTTTGAATGTAGAAATCAATAATCTGAAATAAATCTAAGCTAATTTGTTGCCAATAAATCTTACAGAATGCTGTGTTTTATAGCCAGAGACATTGGAGGATGTTGTAAGAGCTACCATATGCACAACAAGATGATATCTGGTGTTTATAAAACCTCTAAGCATGAAACAAGTTATTGCCATGTATATCAAAGATAGTCTTCCAGTGGGGTTAATAGCCCATTTTGTTTTATCTATTCTTTATACAAAAGAGCCTTTTCTCTTTTTATAACTACTTCTAACAAGTAAAGTGAATAGAGAGAAAGAGACAAGCATCTATCTGTTGAGATGTTATTTCTAAAATATTTTTCCTGGAAAGGGGAATGAGGTCTACACTGAGGATCTGGAGAGGACATTCTTTGAGTACAAAAGCTGGTTCAGATGTTACTGTCACTTATTGACTAACACATTATTGTGGTTTTATCTGCCTTTAACTCAGCCTCAATTTAGAACAATCCCACATACAACATAACCAAACATTACCTGGTCCTATATCTTTCCAATGATAATGGTGTAATTCACACTGTATTGGTCCATAAAGGTTTTACTTGCTGATTTTTGGCAGTAGGTCAACATGCTTTTCTCTACTATGCCTTAGGAATCTGGCAGCTTTCCTGAAACCTGTTCAGCATCATAACAATACCCCCCCCCACCTCTTAGGAAAGGTGATGACTGTGCATTGTAGTTTTGCATCATAAGGCATCAAATATGGATCTCCAGCATGGAAGGTAATAATTACAATACTTTCCCAAACACAGAGTAGGTCCCCAAAATATCTGTTGGAGGAAACAATAAATGATGGTCTCGATCTTTGAAAATCATTTGTTGATATGTTGTCTGAGAAGGGTGAGATATTTGCCTGTTTATCTTAGAAAACAATTGAAACTTCAAAGTACCTAAAGTTATATAGAATAATTGGAGAACAAGCTAGCAAAATCAATTAGGACAGCAAGTCTATGGTACAGTGGAAACCTCATGAGAGCAATCTCTTCATTGTGTCTCAGGCTAAGTCACTAATGTCTCAAATAGCATTATGCAGGATATGTAGCAGGTGTTCTGCAAGTGTTGGATTACTGTGATTACACAGCAGGCATGGATAAATGAACAGGCAGATGAGAAGAAGGAAAAAGTGTAGAATACTACTTGCATATTTTCTGTGAGTAGCATCCACAGTAAACAGATTGTGTGTATATTAAAGTAGCAGGGTTCGGGCCATGGTGTTTTCTACCACTTGACATGCATCTATAAGCAGAACAATAGACAAGGATTACAGAAGAAGAACTGATGAGTTTGAGTTGTGATGCTGAAGAAGAGTACTGACTACCCTCACAAATTGCCAAACGAACAGACACCTCTTGTAGAAAGTTCAGCTGAAATGCTCCTTAGAGGCAAGGATCACAAAGCATCATCTCACATACTTTGGCATGTGTTTGGGAAGAATTGTTCCCTTGAAAGGGACAATATGCTTGGAGAGGTAGAGGGTCAACAAAAGAGAGGAAGACCCTCAACAAGATGAATTGACACAGTGGCTGCAGTAATACCCATTGTGTCAGATATGATGAGGATTGGAAAGGGCTCAGATATGCTGTTCAAAGGGTCGCTATGAGTCTTACTCAACTCATTGCCAACAATAAAATAACAGAACCAATCATATACACATATAAAGAAGTGTAACCTGATTGAATGTCTCTATCCTAAACGTTTGCATAAGCCAGGGAAAGAAAGACATTGGTGTTCTAATTCATTGCATTAAAACGACAGTGTTAAAAGACAAATATGGAATAATGCCATTGTTATGAAACAGGACTGACATGGGGACTGGGGAGAAAGTAAGAAAAGAGGGCATAAATAGTCTACATGGCATTGAAATAGACGAGGGAGAGAACTGTATAAAAGGAATATATGATTAGGAATTGTTGACCTGACAGGAGTCCAGAATTAGGGCTGCATAGTAAAGTGATCTGGGGTGGTGGTGGTGGTGGGGGTCTGTATAACAATGAAAGAACTTTTTTACCAAACAAAAAAGTGATGGGGGGCGGGGAGAGCAGGGAGAGAAATGTGCAACAATGAACAATTGGAAACTCAAGTTCTTTATAAACTTTGATTAAAATTTCAATTAAAAAAAAGTATGCACAAAAAAACTCCCACCGAAAATGACCGTGTCTAAACCTAGAAGACTAGGACTTACACTCTATTTCGCTGATGTCTCCTCTTGTGAGTCAGATGAGACCACTTCATGTATCACGAAGCACTATTGAGCCTTCTCACAACCAGGGCCGATAATGAAGTGCTCCTAAGAGGAGAGGCCACCCTGCTGCTACTGATTGCCTCATATCCAAGGGAGGGCTAATTATGCTTGCTAATGTGCAGTAGCTCAGGGTTCAGTAGCAATCATTTAACCAGATGCTGCTCACCCTATTGGTTTTGCCCCCAGCCCATTAGAAGACCTTTGCATTAGCCATTGTGATTTAATGAGCCAAAGTAGGGGGAAACGTAAGTAGCAGAAGCACAAAAGGGAGAAATTGATACATCAGCTCACACTTTCACCAAGTGGAGCATCGTTGTTCACGTGGATCTGGTTAATGAACTTTTAAAACTATATTTCATAACACATCATCCCCAAACTATCTCCCTCAGTATTCACTGGGTGGTTGTTAACCATGCAGATTCCTAGACCCAACTGTCAGTGATTTTGGAAATAGGTTTGGTGTAGATTAAAAAAAATTTATGTTAACAAATACCCATGGGGTGGAGGGAGGGAAATCACAAGTCCACTAAAGTTAGAGAGCTTCTGATTGAGAAAGAAATTTAGTTTGCTCCTCACAAGAATTTCATAAATACCAAGTGGTCATTGACAATCTTAGACAGTGTTTTCAGAGTAACACATTGTTACTCCTGTTAGCTGCTGTCAAGTCAGCCCCTAAATCATGACAATCTCATGTAAAATGGAACAGAGTTGTTGCCAAGTTCTTCCCTATGACCATGAATGGCTGTAGAACAGATCATTGTAACCTCCAGAGATTATACTGGCTGATTCTCAGAAGTAACTTGTCAAGTCTTTCAAAGTAGTCCTCTTGGTCCGGAAGCTCTCCTTTATACAGGTAAAGAGCATGCAGTGGCCCCACACAAAGTACATTAACTGAGACTTGAGTCTTCCACATGAGAGCTAGTATTCTACCATTGAACCACCTTTGGATAACATTGTAATATCATTTAGTTAACTTGTACTCACAGTGACCCTTTAGGACAAAGTAGGACCTCCCTATCAGGATTCCAAGACTGTAAATCTTAATGGGAACTGATTGCCTCGTCTTTCTTTATGGATAAGCTATTGAGTTAAAAATTCAGACCCCTCAGTTAATGTCCAGTACTTAATACACTACACCACCAGGGCTTATAGACAAAAATAAATCAATTAGTTAATAAAGCATTGAGTAGCTATGTATACTCACTCAGTCTAAGATGGTGGGTCAAATTATGTCCTGCATATCGTTATTGTTACATGCTCTTAAGTCAGAACTGTTAGAACCAGCAACAACAGCAGTCTTGGGCAAAGTAATTCCTTTTCCAGTTCTATAGCTCTGTATTGAGGAATGAGGGCACCATGATCTTGGAGAAGTTCAAAAACTGCCGCAACCTTGGCCAGCACTCCTTTCTCATTCTATTTTCCACATGTGGAACTGAAGGGCCATGATCTTGGAAGAACATCTATGAACACTAAGTAAGAAAGAGTTACCTTTCACTACCAATTAGAAATAGAGTCAGATTATAAGGACAGGAGAGTTACAATTAGGAAGAAGATCCCGTGGATATTGGAACTCTTCCCCTAAACCAATGTTGTTCTCCCTCTAGAGAAGATGCACTGTCTGTTCCTTAGACAGTTTACTACTTTTGATAAGCTTGGTATTGCTCAGTTTTAATGAGTACCTGTAAATGGTAACCTCTTCTGGAGGGACTTTGCTAGTCTTCTGCAAGACATTAGATCCTGAGCATTTTCTATAAAATTACTGGAACATAGCAACCAGAATCTAACAAGAACCAACTTACAGCTAACACTCCAGCAGGTTTTTAGGGGCTGTAAATGGCACCAGAGGATGTTGCCAATCTTTCTCCCTTAGAGAGCAGTTGGTGGATCTGAACTATGTACCTTAGAGTTGGCAGTGCAACTTCTTATCCACTAAGCCACTTAAGACCGCTCAAATTTGAACTCCATATCTTCCTTTGGAAAGTTAATTAACCTCTTTCAACTTTAGTTTCCTATTAGAAAAACTGGTATGATAATAGCAATACATGTCTAATCAGGGTATCGGAACCCTTGAGACTTGGCTTTTCTACCTATTGTGTTAGCCTCCATTGGAGGCATGATCTCCTAAACTATGGACACATGGTCCTGAAAACCATCGACAGCTGTGCTGCCAGTTTAAGAGAGCACTTTCTATACTGTGAAAAATGGCACGGATTGTGGTGGAGAGAAGGTGAAGACTGACACTTCTGTAAAGTGAATGTGGCAAAGTATAACCAGAAGGACCTTGGAGATGTAGCCACAGTTAAAGGTTTGCTTGCTGGATTATTGAAAGAGAAGCTGACTTGTAACTGCTCTGAGACCAAGCTTACTGTATGATAGAGGAAACTAGAGACTTCTTGCATTTGTGCTGCTAAACTGAAACCTGGACTTTCACTGATTGAGGAATTATCTTGCTACTAATCTGGTTTAGGACTGTTGGACTAACTCTGGACAAGAATTGGTGATATCCTTTGCCTCCTCCACTCCACAACCTATCTCCTGAATAAACCCCATAACTTTAAGTAATGTCTGTGAGTCTTGCAGTGAACATCTGACCCAATGATTGGTAGAAAAATATGCAGGAACATAAGGATTGATGTGTCTGGCTTGTTGCTATTTTGCTACTATAGATATTATTGATGTGGAGAGTCTCCCTTTACAAAGTGGGTAGAAGTCAGACTCAGTGATCCCCATGTTATTACTGTTTCTTTTACACTAACAGAGTTGTTATTATGATAAAATAAATAAAAACAAATGATATATTCAGAATGGACTCTGTGCCCAGTAAGTAGTTGCTGTTATTATTTTCATAATAAGAACTTGAGACAAGTGTTGAGAAAAGACCAAACCGTGATTTTATAGATTTTATAGTGCTTGAAACTAACAGGAAGGCTAAAATTAAACACAACTTTTCAACAATGCATTAACTAGTGTGAGAAGACTTTGAAGAAGTTGTTGTTGTTGTTGTTGTTGTTGTTATGTGCCGTCGAGTCGCCTGCGACTCATAGCGACCCTATGTACAACAGCCCTAAACTCTGCTCTGTCCTGTGCCAATCGCACTGTCTCTGACACTCCCATCCCAATTATCCCAGTCACTGAATCAATCCACCTCATAGAGGGCCTTCCTCTCCTGCGCCGTCCCTCCACCCTCCCAAGCATGATGTCCCTCTCTAAGGACCGGACTCTCCTCACAACATGTCCAAAGTATGTTAGACGGAGCCTCAGAATCCTTGCCTCCAAGGAGCCACCCGGTGTAACCCTTTCCAGGACAAATCTGTTTGTTTTCCTAGCAGTCCATGGTATTCTCAATACTCTTCTCCAGCACCACAGCTCAAAGGCATCAATTCTCCTTCTATCCTCCTTGGTCATTGTCCAACTCTCTGATGCATAACAAGTGATTGCAAAGACCATGTCCTATATCAGACGCACCTTAGTCTCCAAAGAGATACCATTGCTCTTCAGCACTTTGGAGAGGTCCCTAACAGCAGCCTTTCCCATGGCAATGTGCCTTTTAATTTCCTGGCTGCTGGTGCCAAGACTGTTGACTATGGAGCCAAGAAAACTAAAGCTGTGTACAATCTCAATCTCTTCACCATCCATCCTGATGCTGCCAATTGGTCCAGTGGTGAGAATCTTTGTCTTCTTGACATTGAGCCTCAATCCATATTGTAGGCTGCAGTCCTTGACACTCTGCAGCAGGCGCTTCAGGTCCTCCTCAGTTTCAGCAAGCAGGGTTGTGTCATCCGCATAACGCAGATTGTACCTAGGGTTTTCAGAGGCCTGCTATTTCAGAAGTGGATGGCCAATCCTTCTTCCTAGTCTGTCTCAATGTGAATGTTCAGATTTAGAGAAGTATTCGACAGACCAGCAAGTTAAAGGTATATCCCTTTTTGCAGAATTGAAGAAGTTGAAGAAGTGCCAGTTTTAATTATTGTTGTTGTTAGGTGTTGCTGAGTCTAGTACAAATCATGGAGATCCTAGGAGCAAAGGACCTGAACCTTTTCTTGTCCTGTGCCGTCCTCTTCATCTCTGACACCCTTGAGCCCATTGTTGCAGTTACTTTGTCAAGCCATCTCGTTAGTGTCTTCCTCTCTTTTTTCCCCCAAATAACCCTTTCCAAGTATGATGTCCCTTTCCAAGTAATAGCCTCTCCTAATAATATTTCCAAAATATATATGAGATGAAGTTTTGTCATATTTGTCTCAAAGAGCATTCTGGTTGTACTTTCTCCAAGATATATTTGTATGTTCTCTGGTAGTCCATAGGAAACTCAGAAATTTTCTTCAATATCACAGCTCAAAAATATAAATTTGTTTCCTTTCCTATAATTTTTCATTGTCCATCTGTCAGGTTCATAGCAAGTGATGGAAAAGATTATCTGAATCAGTTTTAATTATCGTTGTCATGTGCTGTCAAGTTGCTTGCAACTAATAGCGACCCTATGTATAACAGCTCTGAAACCTGCTCTATCGTGTGTCGACCTTACTGCCTCTCACACACCTTCCCCCATTACCATATAAAATGAATTGATGCATGAAAAATGAAGTCTTAACAAGGGTCTGTAAAGGAATCCTGGTGGTATGTCAAATACTGGACTCCTAACTGAAAGGTCTATAGTTCAAATAGACCAACTCTTCCTATAATTAAGATGTTCAGACTTAGAAATCCAACAGGGTGTCACTTGGAATTAGAATTGACTCAGTACAAGTGAATTTTGGTCTAGATTTGACAAGTATCTGTGAAGATAGTTATCTGAGACAAGAACAGTTGGGCAAAATCCATATTAGTAGTCTTCATAAAACAAGTCCTTAAGAACTCAGAATCAGAATTCTAGTCTCAAATCTGCCACTAAACTATAGTAAGTGAAAATAGGGCACTCCCTTTTCTAAGACTTCGTTGTCTCAATCATAAGACATGGATTCTGCCTCAGATGATCTTAAAAGGATCAGAAATTGCTCTCTGAAAAGGAGAGGAATAGGAGAGGGCAGGTGAAAGTGAACTAGAACTCAGGATCCCAAGCAAGCTTAGCAAAGTCCACCTCAGCTTGGCTCTGCGGACATGTATTGTTTACTTTGTATGTTCATTTCCCCCTTCCTGCCTTTTCTCATAATTTGTAATGTGTAAGAAGGGCAAAAGAAAAGAACAAAACCAAACAGCTATGTGATATATGAAGAGAATAATACATAACTTATTCTTTGGGTCTGTGAAAATAGAAATGTATATTTTCAGGTTGACCCAAGTGATAAAAAATTACATGAGAAAAAATGGAGAAAAGAAATGGAATGGGGAAGAGATCAAATGAGGACTAGAGAAATGAGAGAGAAAGTATAATAATAGAGCAAATAGAGGAGAAGGAGAAAAACTGGAGAGAGAAACACAAAGGGATGAAAGATGAATCAGTTAAAAGTTTGTGTGGTGTAGTTAGGATGCAGACTTGGCAATTCAATAGCTCACTCAATCTTGCTCTCTCTCTCTCTCCCCCACCTCACCCTCCCACCTGCAGCCTAGACTCTATTCTAACTACATTACAGAACCTTTCAGCTGCTTCATCTCTCCTCATGTATTTCTCTGAGTAGCAATAATAAATGAATGACAAGAACTACCAACCTACTTCCAAAGCAGAGATTGGAAACTGCCCTTATGTAAGTGAGAAAAATTTTTAGATTAACCTGTCTGCCTACATGAACCCTTTTTCTGTTATAAACGTTACCTCAGGCTAGAAAGCGAAAACAAAGAGTAGAAAGATAAAGTGTTAAGAAGCTGTATCATTTTGAAGGCATGAAAGAGCTGTGACTTGCTGCGGGTCACAGAGTGAGGAGGTGGTAATGTGGAGAGTATGCAGGATCACTTAGACATCCAACCCAACTCAAAGGAACTCTGTGCATTTTAGTTGTTACATATACATCACAGTACATATTAGTAAAATAAGTATATTGCATGCACAATTTGGTGGTCAGAACTTTTTTTTATTAATTTAGTTTGTTTATTTTTCATTTCAGTGAACATGTACAGGTCAGAACTTCTTAAGGTAAAGGTAAATTTTATATCTATGTTTAAAATGAGAATCAAGAAAAAAATAGATCATTAATAGAAGTCTTAATACACATAAAACCGATATATATATAATAAAATAATATATATTTTATATCTATTTTATGTATATTTATATATATATAAGAAAAAGGAAAGAGCAAGACATCTATTCAGCTTGCAAACCTCCTAGGCATCCTCTAAAAAGTCAAACAACTCACCTTGGGGTGTCTCTTCCCTCCTGAGTCAGTCTAGGAAATGAGAGTTGGGTGTTCAAAGGAGTCAGACAAGCATAATATTATATATACACTCGACATCCATCTCCTGTATGAAATCTCATTGTTCCCGCGTAGCAAAAAGTAAATATTTACTGTGAGCCAGGAGAGGTACCGAGTGATCCGCATCTGGGCCATCAATCACTGTGAACCACACTCCCATTTTAATAACCCTCAGAAAGAAGGGCGGGCAAGGAAGGCAGAGACAGCCCAGGACATAAGGGCTTGTCAGGGAAGGCAAATGGCTCCAAGTGGAGAATATAAGGTAAGTCATTCAAGCATGGAAGTTTTAAAGCCCTACAGAAGGAATTTCTAAAGTTAAGGCAAGAAGGGCAAGCAGAGTGGTCAGGAATAAAGTCTCTGAAGCTGGACTGCCTGCTCCTCCACTGATACGCTCTGTGGTTTAGGACAAGATACTTCTTTGGAGGCTCACTGTTAAGATTCTCACCTTTTGTGCAAGAGACCCATGTATGATCCCCAGCCAATGTACAGACACTATCTGCCTATCAGTGGAAGCTCAGGTGTTGTTTTGATGCTGAACAGGTTACTTAGGAGCTTTTAGACTACAATAGACTAGAAAGAAAATTTTGATGGCTTATTTCTGGAAACCAACTAATGGTTTCCAACTATAGGTCAGTTTTGACTCAAGGATACATAACAGCAGCAAAAATGTTGTATTGGACAAATATACTGCGATCCAAACATGGATCACAACAATCCAATCCCCAGCCAATACTGGGGATAGTAAAGTGGGGTAACACTTCCTTTTGTTGTGCAAGGAGTCACCATGATTAGGTGCTTCTTTGATAATAACTAACAATAACACCACCAAACAAAATGGGGATAATAGCAGTATTCACTCTCTAGTATTTCTGTGACGTTTCAATGAGTTAATAAGGAGAGTACTTAAACAGTACTCAGAGCCTCCTAAATGCCCAGTGAGTGCTGTAGGAGTACCAGAAGAAAATAGCCTTTCTTAACTACGAGTAGGTGGTAAGGGTATGGGACCAAGATTCCTGTGAGCTCAGCTAGACAGGAATCCAATATGGTGATAGAATATTTAAGCAGTTTTTCAAGATCACACTGCTAGTAGGTGACAGAACTACAATTTATACTTTTGCAGACTAGCTCCAGATCATCTCTCTTTTAATTTATCTTTCTCATTTCTTCCTCCTCTGACATGCATTTCAGATTTTTCTTTCTCCTCTGTCTTTGTAATGATGGTTTGCTTTCTTCATAGATAACATCTTTGATATCATTCTATAGCTCAAAGGTCGTCTGGTCTTCAATCATTGACATTCAATGATTCAAACCTATTTTTAAGATAATCTTGAAATTCAGATGGAATACATTCAAGATAATATCTTGGTTCTCACAAACATTTTTTTTTCATTTTCTTAAGCCACAATTTGAACTTGCACATGAATTATTTATGGCCTGGCCTGATTTTGACTGCTGATATTGAGCTTCTTCAACAATTCCTTCCACAGATGTATTCATTCTGATTCCTATGCAACCCATCAGGTGAGGTCCATGTATAAAGTCATCATTTATGCCTTTTTAAAAAGGTACTTGCAATGAATAAATGATTGAAAATACAAAATTCAAGCATTCTATTTCCAGCCTCATTTCTATCACCAAGTTTATAGTTTGGAACCACTATAGGGACCTCTTCAAATTATTGAGAAGTAATGATGTCAGTTTGAGGAATAAGGTGAATCTGATTCAGCCCATGGTATTTCTGATCATTTGTTATGCATTTGAGACTGGGACAATGAACAGTGATGACAGAGAAGAATTGATGCCTTTGAGCTGTGATGTTGGAGAAAAGCACTGACCATTCCACGGACTTCCAGAAGAAAAAAATATGACTCGTAAAGGGTGCAGCTGGGTGCTGGTACACAGAAATTCTTTGGAGGCAAGGTTGATGAGGCTTCATCTCACATACATCAGACATGTTCCTAAAAGGGGCTATTCTTTGGAGAGGTGGAGTGTTGGAAAAAGAGAAGACCTTCAACTAATTGGATTGACGAGGTGACTGTTGAAATAGGCTCAGTGTGTCAGGAAATGTGAAGATGGCACAGGGTAGGCAGCTTTCAGATATGTTGTTCATTGAGTGGCTATGAGTTCTACTTGACTCTTGTATTCCAGTTACAAATAATCATTAATGGGTCTTGATTGAATGTTTGGTCAATTTCAGACTGATTTAATACAAATTTTCAATGTCTTCCTCCTTGACTCTAGCTATTGGAGTATATATTTGAATAATTATTATGTTAATGGGTCTTCCTTGTATGCATATGGATAGTATGTCAATTTGAGTACTAAGGTGTGGTTAAATCAAGCCATAGTATTTTTAATCTCTTCATATGCATGTGAAAGTTGGACAATAAATGAGGAATATTGAAGAATAACTTATAATCTTGAATGTAGTGTTGGAAAATATGAAATATAACTTGAGCTGTTAAAAGATCTAATATGTCTTAGAAGAAGTGAGGATGGCGAGACTTTGTTTCACACACTTTGGGCATGTTATCAGCAGGGTCCTTGTAGGAAACCATCAGACTTGGTAAAGCAGAGGGTCAGTGAAAAAAGAGTCAGACTCTCAGATAGTTGGATTAACACAGTGGCTATAATAGATTTAGGCATATCAGAAACTGTATAGATAGTATGGTCTAACATTATATTGTTTTGTTGTAGTAGGATTTTTTATTTAATTGGAGCCTACTTGATGACACCTAGCAATATGTCTTTAGACATCATGCTGGGAAAGGTAGAAGGCTGGCTAAAGAGGAGAAGACTGTCAACAAGATGGCTTAACAGTGACTGAACCAATGAAATTGAACATAGCAGAGATTGGAGATGGCATATAATAGGTCATGGTTCCCATCTGCTGTTTGTAGAGTTGGTATGAGTCATAGTTGACTTGATGGCATCTAACAACAACAAAAACCTTATCGAAGGAAAAAAATAAGTGAGCAATAGACAAGTCTGCATACTCAAAAAGGCGATGATGAAAGAAGAATGGACTATTTCTCAGATGCATATCTAATTCCTTGAGGGAGAGGTTATCAAAAGAGAGATCAATGTAAAACAGAACATTCTGGAAGATAATGAACTGCAGCTGAGCACTAAAATTCAAAACAGACAAGCCTTGTCTATTTATGCGACCTTAATCAAGTTATATAATATTCTCAGCTCCATTTCTTCATCTATTTTCATAAGAGATGTGTTAGCATATCCACTATATAAGATATTAAATAAGATATAGTATATAAAGACATTAACCCAGCACTTTGCTTATGAAAGCACTCAATGCATGGTGGCTATAAAAATGATCTAGATTATGAGCGAATAATAATGACCTGAGTAAAGAAGAGTATTTCTTTATCTTTTATACCTCTTTAGAGACTTTTGTATTTAAAATCCTGAGCAATGGCTAGTTGCAAAGCTATAGGATCAAACATGAACAGTCCTAGAGCTCATGTCACTCCTACTTCAGTAGAGGAAGCAAACATAAAGAAATAAGGCTACTTTAAGCTGCCACCGAAATATTTAAACAGAGGACTACTCTAGGCACAGAGTGTGTGTGGCTCTCCAAAGAAGTAAGTTTTGAAGTTAATGAGGTTCTGTGATGTGTGGACCAGCCAAGGATGATGAGAGCCTACAGAAAAGATTCACTTGTAGGGCCTATGAATGTTTTGCAAGCAATTGCATTTGAGCTAAGCTATGAATGACTAACATTTCCTTAGAGAAGAGGAAAAAGAATGTTTGTGATATAGCAAACAAAGGTAGGAAAGAGCTGAAGAAAAGCCTTGGATCCAAGACTCAGCTAATACAATTTTTTAATAAGTAAAACATTATTACCAAAAATAAAAAGTAAAACCCATTCTTTAAACAGTTTCATTGCAATGTTATTTGTCATGAAAAACTTAAAATAACATTATTATCCAACAAATGGGGAATCTTAAACTAAATTATATCCACCAGACTTTCTCCAAAATATCATCCATACATTTAATGTTATGTTCTTAAAGAGTCTGTGATACTGTGGGAAATCTACTTACGAATTAAAGTAGAAAGATATAAAATTACATTTATAGAAAAATATAATTTATTTGTGTGTGTATAAATTGTACTTAGAAAAAGAAATGGAAATAACTATAGAATAAAATGAAGTCAATTTATTTGTGGGATGTAGAAATTTGGGTGGTTTTCTCCATTTCATATGCTAAATTTTCTATAACAAAGATTTGTTATTGTTTTTAATATTGATAAAAATAAATGCTTTTCCCTCCTCTATTTCCTGGGAAAGCCCTTTTGATCAACTTTACTTCATATGGAAATATAATTTCCTGTGCTAAGATGAAGCCTGAAAGGCAACATTATTCTCTCTTTAACAGTTAAGGATTCATTTAAAATGGGGAAAAAATGAATCTTGAAAGTATCATCAGTTAAACCAATCATTCTTGAAACAATTTATCAGATCAGCTTTATAATATGAGCATGAACTAAAGTAGAGGAACATATAGGAACAAGTTTTGACAGAGAAGAGGGAGAAAGTTCATTTTGGAGTACAGGGAAGAGAAGAAATTTTTGACATGATGCAGGATGTAAAACTCTAGTTAAGAAACAAGGCATAAATAAAGGAATAAAAAGAAATAGAAAAATACATAAAGTAACATTTATTAATTTGACAATCTTGGCTCAGTTGCCCCAATCATGAATGCAATTCCCAGGATGTCTAACAGGTCTCCTTATCCATGTGATAGTCTGCCTTCCTGTCTTTGTCTGTGTTTCTCTCTGTTTTGAATATGTGTACATATACATTCACATAAATATATGTGCATTTAGTTCCACTTTTACTTCTCAGTTATTACATGTAAATAATTAATAAAAGTCCTTAAGAAAAAACTGGTTCCCAAACATCAACTTTGGGAAGTTTTGCCATTAAAAACAGTCTGAAAAATCTCAGAAGAAAATGAACAAAGTATAATAGAGCGAATTGTCAGGCAAAGTGAGAAGCTCACATCTTGCCTTTAATCATCTCCGAGCCAATTCAGAGTCAAATCATGATTACATGGGTGTCACAAGATTAGTGCTTAATGAAGTCAATGAGGCTCCCCCACCACTTGGGTACCACTGCCCATCCACAGCATGGAGACTTTTGTCTTATAGCCCCTGCCATTGAGACCTCTGCCCCACAGCCCCTCTCATGGAGGCCACTTCCCTGCTGCCACTGTGTGGACATAGTTTCTTGCCACTTGGAGACTGCCCTGCTGCTACCCTGATGTTTTGTGCAGGAGCAAGAATACCAAAGGTGAAGCTGTATCTTTCCCAAATACCACCTTGGTTCCCTTGGATTCTCCCAGGGCTATAGTATTTGAACTGAGAACCCTTTGGACCCCACCTAGCTGTAGCAGTTGCCTGACAGAGTAGGCTGCTAACTCACAGGCCATCTCTTTCTCCAAATGAAGCAAGTCTTCCCTTGAGTTAAAAGATCAGAGCAAAATTAAGGTAGAGTGAGCTGCCCTTTTCTTCTCTGGAGCAGTGAGCTCCTAAGTCAAGGTTATCTCAGCATGGACCTGTTAAGGGCTCAAGCACAAAAAACTACCACAGCAATGACACAGAAGAAGCAGATTACCTCACAGCATACACAAAATCAAAACAAGACATCACTCCAAGAAAGTGATCAAAACATAGAATCAATGGATTTCCTGACGCCAGAAACTCTGATGAAACTTTCTGACACCGAATTCAAAAGAAGAATGAATATTTTCAAAGAATTATAGGATCTTGCTAGCAAAACCCAAAAGGAACTTAAAAAAAACCCATCCAAGATAATGCAAACAAAATAAAGGATATATTAGAAAGTCTGGAAAAATAAGAAACTGCAATCCAGAATATGAGGACCAATGTTTCAAATGCTGTCAACATATTAGAGGAACATATGAGCAGAATATTAGCAGAGTTGAAGAGATGGAACATAGAACCAGTGAAATGAAAGAATTCTCACCAATGATCTACTAGAATAAAAGCAGAGTGAAAAAAGAAAGAAAAAAGAAGAAAGCCTAAGAATAATGTGGGACATCATCAAGAGCAAAAACATGTGTATAATTAGAATCCCAGAACAGGAAAAAACAAATGATGTCACCAAAAAAGCTGTGGAAAGATTATTAGCAGTAAACTTCCCAGGCATAATGAAGAATGAGAGAACATATATACAAGAAGTTGAGTGAACTCCATATAGAATAGCCCCAAAAGAAAAACACCAAGGCATATCATAGTTAAATTTGCCAGAACCAAGGATAAAGGGAGAATTCTAAATGCAGTTACAGAGAGACATAAAGTACCCTATAAGGGAGAACAAACTGGACTAAATGACAATTTCTTAGCAGAAAACATGTAAACAACAGGACAGTGGAATGACATGCATCAAACACTCAAAGAATACAATTGTCAACTAAGAATATGGTATCCAGCAAGAATATGATGAAGAGATCAAGATATTCTCAGATTAGTTGACCTAAGGGAGTTTGTAAAAACAAGACCAGTGCTGCAGGAAATACTGAGGGAAGTCCTTTTTATAGAGATGCCACAGAAAATAAGATGAACCAAAGAAACCAATAACAACATCAAAATGATAGCAACACTCAACAAAATGATAATAAAATCTTGACTCAATAATTACACTTAATGTGAATGATTTAAATGTACCAGTGAAGAGGAAAAACAGTAGCAATTAAATAGAAAAATAAAGCTCATCAGTATGCTGTGTACAAGAGAAACAACTGAAAGGTGAAGATAAAGAAAGACTAAAAATAAAAAGGTGGAAGAAAATATACCATGCAAATGGCAAACAGATAAAAACAAGAGGAGCTATATTAATCTCTGATGAAATAGATGTCAATGTAAAAACCATCACAAAGGACAATGAAAGTCACTGTATAATTTTATAGGTTCAGTAGAACAAGAGGACATAACCATAATAAATATCTAAGCATGAAATAGGGAGCTCTGGTAGCCTAGTGGCAAGAAGGTATGTTGCAATCCCCAAAACACACAACTGATTTTTACCCGCTGCTCCACAAGAGATTGATGGCCAATGTCCTCTC
This sequence comes from Elephantulus edwardii, assembly GCF_000299155.1. Taxonomy (NCBI): domain Eukaryota; kingdom Metazoa; phylum Chordata; class Mammalia; order Macroscelidea; family Macroscelididae; genus Elephantulus; species Elephantulus edwardii. Next base: position 2,227,837 of record NW_006399899.1, read on the forward strand.
ATGTGGTTAAGTGGCTCTGTAAACCCCACAGAGGGTCCACTATGGGTTGGTTCCAGCTCAATGGTACACAACAACAGCAACATACACCAAATGATAGAGCTGCAAAATATACAAAGCAAATATTAACAGAACTGAAAAAAGAAATAGACATCACCACAATAGTAGGAACTTCACTACACTACTCTCAAGGAAAGATGAAACTACCAGAAAGAAACTCAAGAAAGAGGCTGAAGAATTAAACCACACAATAAATCAATTTGAACTTATAGATATATACCAGTTAATGTACCCTGAAAAAGTACAGTATACCTTCTTTCCCAATGTGCATGGAACATTCCTCAGGACAAATCACATTTTAGTCACAAAGCAAGCATCAACAAATTCAACAACATAGAAATAATACAAAGCATCTTCACAGACCACAATGCTATGAAAATGAGAAATAAAAAACAAGAGGATAAAGGAGGGGGGAAAAAACCCATATATTTGGAAGCTGAACAATATCCTGCTTGAATATGAGTGAATAAGAGAAGAAATTTTTTAAAAATGAAATAAAAAAGCTCTTGAAACAAATATTAATTAAAACACAACTTACCCACACCAACCATCAACAAGACCAGGAAATGGGTCTTCAAAAAGGTCAATAAAATTGACAAATCACTAGCAAATCTAACAAAGGAAAAGAAAGAAAATATGCAAATAATTGAAATTACAGATGAAAGGGGCAAGGTCACAACAGAACAAACTAAAATAAAAATGTTAACAGTGGAATATTATAAAAAGCTACACTCAAATAAATATGAAAACCTAGAGGAAATTGACAAATTATTAGAAACTCACAACCTACCTAAACTAGCACAAAATGAAGTAGAACACTGAGCAGATACATTATAAAAGAAGAAATTCAACAGGTAACAAAACAACTTAAGACAACAAAGACAGCAAAGTCCTGGAGCAGTGCGTTTTACCAGTGACTTTGAGCAAACATTCAGAGAAGAATTGTTACCAATACTACACAAAGTATTTCAGAAAATAGAAAAATAAGGAATTCTCCCAGACTCATTCTAGGAAACAAACATATCCTTGATACTAAAGTAGGGTAAAGATGCCACCAAAATAGAAAACAATAGACCAATATCTCTCAGGAGTTATAGATGCAAAAATCCTGAATAAAATCCTGGTGACAAGAATTCAACAGCACATTAAAAAAAAAAAAGTTTACCATGACCAAGTGGGATCCATAACAAATATGCAAGGATGGTTCAACATAAGAAATAGAATCAATGTAATTCATCACATTAACAAAGAAAAAAAAAAAAAAAGAACTACCGAATCATGATTATTCAATTGATGAATAAAAAGTCTTTGACAAAATCCAACACTATTTCATAATTAAAACACTCAAAAAAAATGGGAATAGTGGTTAA
>NW_006399899.1:2230073-2249792 GCF_000299155.1 Elephantulus edwardii
ATTTTTCAGGAAGATCAAAAGGATGATTTATTTGGAGAGGAAAGAGACTCCAAATAAACAAAGAACTTCTGAAAAACAAAATGAAGTGGGAGGCATAGTACTCCCTGACCTCAAACCACACTGCACAGTGGTGATAACCAAAACAACATAGGAGTGGTACAATGAAAGGCACATAGAACAATGGAACAGAATTGAGAAACCAGAAATGGACCCAGCTGTCTGTGGTCACCTGATACTTGACAAGAAAATAAAACCTATCAAAGGGGAAATAGCAACTTTTTCAACAAATGGTGCTGGAGAAACTGAACTGCTACCTGCAGAAAGCTGGAACAGGATCTACATCTCACACCATACACAAAAATTGACTCAAGATGGATCAGAGACCTGGGAGTAAAGCCCAAAATCATAAAATTTATAAGAAACAAGCTTAGATCAAGCTTCGAAGGTCTAGTCTACTGTATAAAGAGACTACCAAATATAGCCAGAAATCTACAATCTGGAGAAGATAAAATTGAAGAATGGGACCTTCGGTGTGCATCAAAAATGTTTTTCACCAGAATGAAAAGAAAGCCTAGTGACTAGGAAAAAACATTTGCAATAAAAGGTCTCATAAGAAAAGTTTACAGAATCCGATAGGGCCTCCACAAGGAAAGCTGAAATCACAATTATAAAATGGGCAAAAGAGTTTTCACAGAGAAAGCTATTCAGATGGCCAACAGAGACATGAAGAATGCTCAAAATCACTGGCAATAAAAGAGATGCAAATCAAAACTACAATGAGATACCATCTTACTCCAGTGGCAGTGACAAAGATTAATAGGATAGCAAGTAATAAATGTTGGAGAGGATGTGGAGAAAGAACTCTTATACACTGTAGGATTGTAAAAGGGTACAACCACTCTGGTAGGCAGACTGGCATTTCCTCAAAAAGCTGAATATAGAAATTCCATATGACCCAGCTATTCAACTGGTTGTAATATAACCTGAGAGAATGAGAACTGAGGCACAAACAGGGATTTGTACACCAATGTTCTTAGCCGCATTATTCACCATCACAAGAACATGGAAAAGGTCCAAATTCCCAACCACAGTAGAAAGATTGAAAAATTATGGTATATTCACATGATGGAATACTATGCAGCATGCAGGAGCAATGATTTTGTAAATAATTATGTAATTTGGGAGGGACTTGAGAGCATTATGCTTAGTGAATTAACTCAGTCCCATAAGGACAAATATTGTAGAATATCATTACTGTAGAAATACAAAGCTAGTAATCATGGATGAGGATCCAAAGGGGGGAGGATGAAAGGGGGGATAATTGTGGGATCATGAAATTTGATAGGTAGAGGAAAGGGTGGGTAAAGGAAATGGGAAGGATTTGGTGTGAAAAATAATGTATGTGGACTTTGTAAGTAAATTAGTCAAAATGAAAATTTTATTAAAATAAAAATTATAAGAGAAGGAAATAAGAGGTGTGAAAATTGGCAAAGAGGAGGTAAAATTATCTCTATAAGCAGATGATATGATAGTATACTTAGAAAACTTTAAAGACTCTGTGAGAAAACTACTGGGCATAGTTGATCAGTTCAGCTAAGCGGCAGGATACAAGATGAACATACAAAAACCAAGTGGAAAGAAAAACTCCCTCATGGGAGCGGTGAGGTGGGGTGAACTGGACGAAGTGTGCAACAATGAATGAATGGAATTCCAAAATCTCTGTAGATGTTCATTGAAATGAAAAATAAATTAATTAAAATATTTAAAAAATACTCATACAACAATAAAGTCTTTGAAATTAAAAAAAAGTGGAATTTTTTTTACAGTGACAAAAAGAATATAGAAATGGAGCTAAGAAAAACAATACCCATCACAATAGCTAACCACAAGAATAGATATTTGGAAGTAAATCTAAATAGAAACATAAGAGACTAGTCAAATAAAATTACAGGACATTCCTACAAGAAATAAAAAGAGAACTAGGGAAATGGAAGAATATATCTTGCTCATGGAAAGGAAAACTCTATACCAGGAAAATGACAATCTTGACAAAAGCAATATATAAGTTCAATGCAATCTCAATACAAATACCAATTCCATTCTTCAATGAGATGGAAAAGGCAATTTCCAATTTCATGTGGAATGGAAAGAGACTCCGAATAAGTAAAGCACTTCTAAACAAGAGACAAGGTAGGAGGCATCTCATTCCCTGATCTCAAATCCTACCACTCACTCAGGTGTAGCAGTCAAGACAGCATGGTACTGGTACAGTGACAGACATAGTAGACCAATGGAATAGAATTGGGAACCCAGAAATCAGTTCATCTACCTGTGGTCAACTGATTTCTTACAAGGAGATGAAATCTGCCAAGTTTGGAAACAAAAGCCTCTTAATTGGGTTTGGAGAGAACATTGTTCTAAGTGGCACAGCACTTATCTGTCATTTTGCTGTACTTAGATAGCTTGGGGTTGCTGTGATACTAAAATCTGTGAAACTTGTGTGTCGAATGTAGTAAGGGTTACTCATGTTAGACAGTTTTTGATAGAGCTTCCTGATTAAGATAGACTAGGAAGTAGAATAAGCCATCTACTTTATAAATAAAAAGCCTTTGAAAAACTTAGGAACACAAAAGAAAGAGGATTGTTAAAGTAGCATAGTGGTAGAGCCCAGATTGGAAGTCAGTTGAAATGAGGAAAAATAATAACAAACATCACTTGGAACATGGAATGTATGTAGCTTGAATGTTGAAAAACAGGATATCATTAAAAATTAAAAGAAATGTGTGAATATGAACATTCTGGACATCAGTGAGATGATATGAACCACCTTTGGCCAATTTGAAACAGATAATCGTACGGTATACTTACTGTGCAGGGAATGAAAAACAGAAGTAGTGTTGCTTTCATAGTAAAAAAGTCAATTTCAAATTCTATCCTGAAATACAATGTTGTTAGTGATAGGATAATCTCCATACGCACACAAAGAATATCTATTAACACAACAATTATTCAAATATATGCTCCCATATCTAGAGCCAAAGAGGAAAAAATTGAGAATTTTTACCAAATCTTGCAGTCTGAAATTGACTGAACATGTAATCAAGATGCATGAATGATAATTGGTGACTAGAATGCAAAACCAGAAAACAGTGGAGAAGGAATAGCAGTTGAAAAATATGGGCTTGGTGGTAGAAATGAGCCTGGAAATAGAATGACTGAATTTTGTATTTACAATGATTTATTCATTGCCAATACTGTTTTTAAAAAACACAAGCGATAATTTTACATGTAGATCTCACCTGATGGGCTGCATAGGTATTAAGATTTACTACATTTGTGGAAGAAATCGTTCAATATTGGCAGTCAAAACTAGGCCAGAGCATCAGTATCGATTACTTTAACAAATGGTGTTAACAAAATTGGAAAACTATCTGTAGAAAACTCAATCAAGACTCACACAATAAACTAAAACCAACCCAAAGTGGAAAGTGGACCAAGGAGTAAAACCAAGGACTATAAATTTCATCAGACAAAGTTTGGAAGAACCCTAAATGCCTTAATCCACAATATGAACAGTCTTCCATGCATCTTGAAAAATCTACCACCAGGAGAGAATAAAATTGATGAATGGGACCTTTTTTATTTTTCTTCATTGTTCTTGTATACCATCAAATTGGATCCGACTGGCACAAGAAGAGATTGTCCCTCCTTCTCCAGTGGAGCATCTGGTGGATTTGAACTGCGCACCTTCAGGATTACAGTGCAGCTTCTTGCTACTAGGTCACCAGAGCTCCCTATGAATGGGACTTTCTATTAATCAAATCCCTATGCACATCACAAAACTTCTCCAACAGAGTAAAAAAGAAAGTCATAGACTGGGAAGAATATTTGGTAATGATTTATCTGATAAGAAACTCACATTTTAAATTTATAGAATACTCCAGCACCTCAACAAGGAAAAGGTAAACAACTCAATAGCAAAATGGACACTGGATATGAATAGGTACTTCAGCAAAGAAGACATTCAAATGGCAAACAAATAAATGAAGAAATATTAAAAATCCCTAACTCTCAGAGAGATGCGAATAAGAACAACTATAAGATATCACTTCACCCAAGTGACAATAGCAAATTTTAACAGAGCAGCAAAGAACAAATGCTTATGATGTTGTAGAGAGACTGGAACACCTATTCATTGCTATTGGGAATGTAATATGGTTTAAACACTATGGAGAACAATAGGGCACTTTCTAAAAAAAATTAGAAATAAAAATACTACTTGACCCAGCAATTCTACTACTAGGAATATACTGTAAAGAAACCAGAACTTCCACCCTAACAGATATATACACACGTGTTTATTGCTGAGTTATTCATGATAATAAAGAGATGGAAGCAATCCAAATGCCCATCAACAAATAAATGGATAGAAAATCAACGGTATGTTCACACAATGGAATACCATGCAACACTGAAAAACAAGGAATGCATAAAATATTACACAACATAGATGACCCTGGAGGACATTATGCTAAGTGAAATATCTCAATTACAAGAGGACAAACACTGCATAACACCACTGTTAGTAAATAGGACTGAAATGGGGGGAGTAACAGAGAAACTAATAAAAGAAGGGTTAAATAATGAACACTGCATTGAAACAGATGAAAGAAAGAGCTATTTAAATGGAATATATGATTAGGCATTTTTTGCATGACCACAGTCCAGAATAAGAGATATATAGCAATGTGGACAGAGGGAGGAATGAGGAGGGAAGGAGGAAATTATGCAGCAATTCATTCATGAATATTTTTTAAAGTGAACTGGAGGGATAGGGAGGAAAATGTGCAACAATGAGTGAATGAAAAACTAGCTTTTCTGTAAATTTTTGTTCAGAATCACAATTTAAAAATTTAGGAAAAAACAACAAAAATAGTCAATGAAACTCACTAGAAAAAAGTAGTTTGTATGAATACAGCTTATTAACAGCTACTTAGAGAAAAACCTTCACTAGATTCATGATTCAGTTGTCATGAGGCAACCTGACTCTAAATTGTATTGCTAAGCATAACTAATTGTTCAAGGGCCTTCTGGAGGCATAGGCCAGAGAAAGTTTCCCTGCTGTCCCAAAGGCATCTCTCTCGTGCTTCACATTGACTCCATGGGAGAAAGATGAGCAATCAGTTCACATGCAATTTACAGGCTCAGATATCCAGTGCAAGGTCAGACCCAAAGACAGTGAGAGAAAAAGAAAGATGGCAGCTGAGTTTCCCTAAGTTTTGAGTCTGTACATGTAAAAGTTCCTTAATTCTTGATAGGCTCAATCTCATGCAGTCACATATAGTCCATGTAGTCCCACATATTCTCTCTTAATCATCAATGATTAAAGATGACAGAGGAAGAACTGATGCCTTCGGAAAGAGTATTAAATATGTCATGAATTGCCAAGAAAACAAACATGCCTTCCCTGGAGAAGGTGAAAACCAGGTTGCTCCGTGGGGGCAAGGATTTTAAAACTCTGCCGCACACACTTTGGTTATGTTGTCAGGAGGGGCCAGTCTTTGGAGAAGGATATCAGGATTGGAAGGATAGAGGGTCAGGACAAAAGAGGAAGACCGTGGATGAGATAGATTGATACAGTGATTTTGCCAATGGGGTCAGAAGTGTTGGATATGTGAGATTGATTCAGGATATTTAACGGTTCTGAGCCATTATTCTTGGGGTTGTTGTGAGTCACAATAGACTCAACAGCATGTAAGAACAACAAGAAGCACTCTCTATTGTATAACACCACCAACATACCTCAGAACAAACCCCTTTAAAGATATGGGGGGAGTTGCATGAGTGCCCGCATGCATATATATACATGTGAATTTTGATTAAGCAAATCAATTCAGCCTTCATTAAACTAGAAATTTTTCCGGGGGAAAGAAAGCAACAAAATATAGACTCTGTTTTTGGAAAACACATATACACTTGAGAAAAAATACAGTTGTTATTAGGTGCTGTTGAGTCAAGTATGACTCGGAGTGACACTAAGAACAGCTGACCTGAGAACTGCCCTGTCCTGTGCTGTCTTCATTTCTAAATTGCTGAAGTCACCATGTCAATTAATCTTGCTGAGGGTCTTCCTCTCTTTCCCCCCTCTTTTTTATTTTTTATTAATTTTAACGAAAGTTTAGAGACTTTGGATTTTCATTCATTCATTGTTGCACTTTCCTCCCTATCCACCTCTCCCCCCAGTTTGCTTTTCTCTTTGAAAAGTAAGAAAAAATTCTTTCATTATTATACAGTCCCCACCCACTTCCAGTCCACTCCACTATGCAGCTTTCATTCTGGACTCTTGTCATGATAATATCTAATCATATATTCTTCCTAAACAGTTCTCCCTCATCTGTTTCAATTCAGTATACATTATTTATTCCCTATTACTTTTCCCCCAACCCTGATGTCAGTCCCGGTTTACAACAGTGATATTGTGCAGTATTTGTCCTTTTGTGACTAAGATATTTCACTCAGCATAAAGTTCTCCAGGGTCACCCAATTTGTATAATATTTCATGAGTTCCTTGTTTTTCAATGCAATGTATTTCATTGTGTGAATATACCACAGCTTCTCTATCTATTCGTTTCCTGATGGGCACGTGGGTTGTTTCCAATTATTTGCTATTGTGAACAAAGCCACAATAATTATGGGTATGCATATATCTGCTTGGGTGGCAGTTATGGGGTCTTCCTCTCTTAACCATTAGGAGGAAGAAATGGTTTGTGTTCTTTTAAAGAGGAGTGGTTTGGGAACAGCTTTCTTAGAAGGCAATTGAAGTAGTATATCTAATACTTTGTAATATATTCATGTGCTTCAATAAACACAGGAAATATTAGACAGTAAGTGCCACTGAGGGAATTTAATTAACCTCACTGATCATTGACCATGTACACAACCCAAGACAATAAGTTTTATGGGAACACTATGACAAAGGAAGTTGTTAGGGAAAGCAAGGGCAGGAAGTGAGGATTGTAGTGGTGGCAATAGGAAGATAATAATCCTTGGGCAAATGAGAGCAGCACAGAATAGTGGGCCAGTGAGAAAAATGACCAAAAGAGGGTTGGCTTCAGAGTTTGAGGGATAGGAAGGGAGTTCAATACTATACTCCTACTTTCTACCCTTAGCTTAGACAAAAGTTTCTTGATTTCAAGACCCATATATCTATGAAGTTTGGAAGCAGGAGTAGCATCCACTTCCTAAATAGCATGCCTCCAGAAACTCTATGAACTTTGATAAATGTCTATAGTTATAGAAGGGCTTCAGGCCTTTTGTTTATAGGGTCACTATAAGTCGTGCACGACTTGAAGGCAATCAACAGCAACAACATGTCAATGAATGATGCCCCTCCTCAATTTCCTACAGGAAATTTGAAGTCAACCTCTCAAAAGCCATCTCTATAATCATTGCTGTACTTGAACCCTTTGTTTCAGTCACTGTTTCATCTTTCTCATTGAGTCTTCCTCATTTTCACTGAACTTCTCTTAGTCTTTTCTCACATACTAGCCTACCCTGATAACATCTCCAAAATACATAAGACAAAGTCTTACCATCTTTGCTTCTAGGTAAAATTGTGCATATCTTCCAAGACAGATTTCTTCTGTTGTTGTTCATTTGGCAGTCCATGGACTGTTCAATATAAACTGGGTGTGGGAGGGGAACCCTCCAGAATACAAAGTCTTTTGCCCATGAGTTGATCCTAAGTCATGGTCATCCTCCATCAAGTTTTTGAAACTGTAAAAATTTATGGGAAGAGATAGCTTCATCTTTCTCCAATGGTGCTTCTGGTGGATTTGAACCCTCAAACTTTCAGTTTTGAGCCAATTATGTAACACATTATGGAAGAAGAGCCTTTATAGATGAAGTGAGACCTCCTTAGTGCACACAGCAGTTGAAAATATGTATTTCATAGATAATAAATGAATGCTTTATACATTGCTGCATGTTTAGCACACAGAAGAAAATGCTAGGAAAGTGTTTAACGAATATTTGTGGAGTGAATAAACAAGTGAACAAATAACCATTACTTGATACAACATAAGAAGAGGTAAAAGGCTGTACAACCACCATCCTACTAAATCTTTGATGAGAATGGTACTGAAGTCCCTTCGTACTTCCCAGGACACTTGGCCTCCTCTGGCTTTTCATTAACAACTCTCCTAGCATTTTGCTAATTTATTATTCCATAATTTCCAGTTTCCAATTTGAATGCTAAATCATCAAGCTTAATTCTTTCTGAAGCAGGCTGTCCTTTAGAAAATTACCCGAGTCCTAAGTTGCTTTTGAGCCCACATCTTTTTTCTCTCAATTCTACTTATCAGGGACTAGGCTTGATGACTTGTACTATATTCATGAATTGAAACATTTTCTTTGCTTAGCTTTCAATATTAAACACAAATACTTCATCAGTAAAGTAGCATCTCAGGAAGAATTTTTTTAACTAAATGGAAGAGCAAAGTATTTTCTCCTCAAATATAACATTGAAATCTGATCTTAGCTGCAGAGTTTGGTTTCAGGGAACACCCTGACCTCAGCCCAGCTCACATCTTGACCTTGGTGAAACTGATTTCGACTCTAGACAGAACCAGTGGACGTCAGTGTGGCCTATGGACAAGTCTTCAATGATATTAAAACAGAAACTAAAAGGAAGCATTTTGAAAGTTTTATTGAAACTTTTTATTGCTAAGATACTTCCATTTTATTTATGAAAGTATTACTTTTCACTAACTTTGAAAAGATAAATAAAGCAAAATATACATGATTCTTCAACATAAATTTTTATCAAACAATTGGGATAGACAGAGCTAGGGATGAGTTTACCAGCAATGTCTTTCATTACTTTTTTCCCTTAATTTCTTCTATGAATTTGTGATGCATAGTTAGTCATGTTCATCAATAACAGAAACTATAAGAAACTGGTCTATCCAAGATTGGACAATTCAAAAAACCAAAAATATTGGTGGAAAAAAGAAGAACCAATCTGTTTCACAAATACAATTTTTCAAGGTTGCTGTACCTAAGGGTTTAATGTCATGTAGTAATTTCCCAATAATTAATATTTATTAAGTGTTACTATGTTCCTTGTATGTGTATGGATATTATCCTATCACTCACAATATTGTACTACAAGACAGATCTAGAAATAACTTTTTTAACTATAAAAGCAACCCCATTTTTTCTCACCTTTTCATCTCCAGAGTAATATATCATATGATTATCCTACTCAAAATGCCCCACGCCGGTCTATCTCATCTCACCAATGCCTAGTATGTCAATATTTGTGTGTTCCATTTCTTCCTTAATAGTACCTAATTTTCCTACATTCATGGTTCTCATATTCCATGTTCCAATCACTAGTGTCTGCTTACAACTGTTCCTCTTCCTTTGTATTTCCATACTCACAAGCTCTACCTCAGTTTCCCTTTCTGTTAGTCTACGTGTATTCTGTTGTACATAGGGTTTTCAGAAGCCTGCTATTTCAGAAGTGGATGGCCAATCCTTCTTCCTAGTCTGTCTTAATCTGAATGTTCAGATTTAGAGAAGTATCAGACAGACAAGCTTCTTACAGAAAAAAGTGAAAGATATATCCCTTATTGTGGAGTTAACCATTAGTTTCATGTTGTCCCTGCCCTCGACCCAATTGTCTTGACCCACTTATTTCCCAGTTCCACCATCCACCAGGATACCCATCCACTTCTACCGACTCCCTTCAACACCTATCTCCCATTGTCCAGCCTTTCCAGACACTCATACACATTATTTAATCCTTAAGATTCTCTGGCAAAGGCATTATCATAATCTTTGCTTTAAGTATGAAAAAACGTATAGTTAGTTTCAGTAAATTGATCAAATTTATATTGTAGCAACTGATCCATCCACATTAGAGATTCATCCCCAAATCTTTAAGAGTTCAGAACATGAATTCTTAATCTAGAAATTATACCATGTCTCTTGATCCATAACCTTTCTTTTAGATTCTTTAATTGAAAGTCATACATCTGGTCATCATCTTTCAATAGAAGCTCCAAGATGTTCTCAGCATGTGGTTGTTGTTAGGTGCTGCCAATTTGAGTGTGACTCTGAGTAACCCTGTGAACAACAGATCTTATCATTTATGATAATGTGCCATCCTCATCATTTCTGACATACTTCAGCTCATTGTTGCAGGATCTGTGTCAGTTTTTCATTAAGGGTCTTCCTTTCATCCACTAAACCTCTACTTTTCAAATATAATGTCCCTTTTTAAAGAACAGACTGTTCCAACAACAAGTCAAAGTATGTAAGATGAAGCTTTGCCATCTCTTCCCCCATGAAACATTCTGGCTGCACTTTTTCTGAGACATCTGTTTGGTTTTTTTGGCAGTTGACAGGATATTTTTTCCTCCAGCATCACAGCTCAAAAGCATCAATTCTTCTTATGTCATCAGTATTCATTCATTGTCCAGTTCTCAGGATGTATAATGAGTGATTGAAATGATCATGGCCTGAATGAGGCATAACTTAGTCTTCAAACTGATATCATTGCCCCTCAGTAATTTAGAGAGGTTTCTAACAGCTCATTTGCCCAATGCAATGTTGTTGCTGTTACATGCCATGTAGTCACCTCAGACTCATAGCAATCCTATGTACAATAGATCTGAACCCTGTCCTATTCTGAGCCAGTATTACTGACTCTCAAAAACCTAATCCTACAGTCCAATCATGGTGTCAATCCATCTCATCTCAGGTTTTCCTTTCATGCTCTGTCCTGCCACCTTTCCAAGTATGATGTCCTTCTCCAAAGACTGGTCCCTCCTCACCAAGTGCCCAAAGAATATGAGACATAACTTCAAAATCCTTGCCTCCAAGAAGAAACTTGATTTCACTGTTTTCAAGACTGACATATTTGTTTTAGTGCAGGTCCATGGTATGTTCGATATTCTTCTCCAGAACTGTAAGTCGAAGACATCAATTATTCTTGGGTCATCCTTAGTCATTGTCCAGATTTTCTGATACAAAGCAAGTAATTGTGAAGACCATGGCCTGGATCAGGTGTACCTTGCCCTCCATACTGACATCATTGTTCTTTAGCCCTGTGGAGAGGTCCCTGACAGTGGACTTCCCCAATCAAATTAATCCTTTGATTTCCTAACTGCTGGTGCCAAGAATGTTGATTGGGGAGCTGAGCAAGCTGTACCTATTAACAACCTCAGTCTCTCTTCCATCCATCATGATATTGCCATTTGGCCCAGTGGTGAGAATCTGTTTTTTTTGATGTTAAGCTTCAATCCATGTTGAATACTACATTCCTTGACCTTCTGCAGCAAATGCTTTAAGTCCTCATCAGTTTCAGCAAGTAAGGCTGTATCATCTGCATAACACAGGTTGTTGATGACTCTTCCTCCAATCCTATTGTCTCTGAACTCCTGAATGCTAGTAGAGTGTTGATTGTGGATCTAAGTAAAGAAATAATTTCAAACTTTTCTCCATCTATCAGTTCAGTGGTGAGGATTTTATTTTCTTGATGTTGAGATGTAATCCATATGAAATGTTGTGAAGTCTTTGATTCTCTAGAGTAAGTATTTCAAGTTCTCCTCACTTTCAGCATGCAAGGTTGTTTCATTTGATAACTGAAGGTGTTCGTGATAGAGATGCAACATTCTTCATAGAGTCCAGATTCTCAAATGATTTGTTCAGAATGTAGATTGAATATATATGGGGAAAGGATACAATCCCATCACACAACTTTCCTGATTTTAAACCAAGAAGTATTTCCTTGCTCTGTTAGGATAATAGCTTCTTGGTCTAGGTATATTTCATATAAGCATAATTAAGTGCTCTGAGATTGCCATTTGTCTCAATGTTAGAATCCACATGGTCAAATGCCTTTTCATAGTCAAATTAAAAAAAACAACAACCAAATAGCCAATCTTCTAGTATTTTCTGCTTTGAGCAAGGATCCATCTCACATCAGCAATGATATCCCAGATGTAATTAACTCTTCTAAGTGCAGCTTGAACTTCTAGAAATTCTCTGTTAGTGTACTGTTCTAGCTGGGTTTGGATGATCTTCAGAAATGTTTTTCTTGCATGTAATATTAATGACACTGGTAAATAATTTCACCATTCTGTTCAGTCACCTTTATTTAGAATGACAACACATATGGATCTCTTCTAGTCTGTTGGCCAGGCAGCTGTCATCCAAATTTCCTGGTGAACAAGTCAAGGCCCTCATCTTTTCATTAAAACAGATGACTTGATTTTCCATCTATTTCTGGGGCCTTATATTTTGACAATATTTTCAACATAGGTTGAACTTTCCCCTTCATTACCAAATGTTCTTGTTCAGATAGTATTTCCGGAAATTTTTCAATGCCAACTACTTATTTTTGGGACAGTGAATCTGTGTATTCTTTCCATAATTTTTTCTTATCTTTCTTGGATAATTCAATGCTTTGCTGATAGCATCTCTCAATGTTGCATCTCAAGGTTTGAATGGATTTCTTTTTATTCTACAACTTAAGTTCTTTGCACATGCCACTAAAATACTTTACTATGTGTTCTCGTGCTGCCTTTTAAAATCTTCTGTACTGCTGAACATTCTAGCACAATTTTCAATGTCTCTTCTGACATCTGTTTTGGTCTTTTCATCATCTTCTATCTTTGTAATGACTTTATGCTTTTTTATCGATGATATCCGGATGTCATTCTATAAATCAACTGGTCTTCTCAGCCTTTTGAGTAAGATCAAATGTAGTATCAAATAACTGCTGTTATTGTTTTTATTATGTGCTGTAGAGTCAACTATGGTTTGTAGTGACCCTATGCACAATATCTCTGAACCATGCTCTATCCTGAGCCAATCACTGTCTCTGACACACCTAGACCCAATACTCCTGTTACTGTGTCAATCCATCTCATCTCATCCAGTTTTCTTCTCCCGCACTGTCCCTCCACCCTTCCAAGCATGATGTCCTTCTCCAAGGACTAGTCCCATCAGAAATATGCTCAAAGTATGTGAGATGTAGCATTCTTTGCCTCCAAGGAGCAACTTGGTTACACTCTTCCAGGACAAACCTATTTGTTCTCTTGGCAGCCCATGATTTGTTTAATATTCTTCTCCAGTACCATAACTCAAAGGCATGGATTCTTCTGTCACCCTTAATAATTGCCCAGCTCTCTGATGCATATCAAGTAATTGCAAAAACCATGGCCTGCACCACACAAACTTTCGTCTCTAGGCAAATACTCTCACTCTTCAGAACTCTGGGAAGGTTCCTGATAGCAAATTTTCCTAATGTAACTTGTCTTTTGATTTCCTGACCACTTGTATCAAGACAGTTAATTGTGAAACCGAGCAAGATAAAATTGTTAACAATCTTAATCTCTTCTTCATCTATCACTGGCCCAGTGGTGAGAATCTTTGTCTTCTTGATGCTAAACTTCAATCTATACTGAAGACTGCAGTCTTTGACTTTCTGCAGCAAACACTTCAAGTCCTTCTCAGTTAAAGCAAGAAAGGTTGTGCTATCTGCATATTGTAGGTTGTTGATGAATCTTCCTTTAATACTGCTAACTCCTCCTCATAAAGTCTAGACTTCCAAATTATCTGTTCCATATATAGATTGAAGAGTTATGGAGACAAGACTCATTCCTGATGCACTCATTTCCTAATTTTGCATCACGTAGTTTTTCCTTACTGTAATCTGATGAGTGCTTCCTGGTCTAAGCATAGGTTTTGCATGAGGACAATCAGGTGTTCTAGAATTCTTCTCAGGACTAGCCACAATTTGTTCTGATCCATATAATCAAATGTCTTTACATAGTTAATTAAACAGAGATAGACACTTTCCTGGTACTCTCTGATTTCAGCCATGATCCATCTGTCATTGGCTATGATGTCTATAGTGCCATTAGGCCACTTCTCATTCCAGTTTGCATTTCTGGTAATTGTATATTGATATACTATTCCAGTCATTTTTTTAAAAAATAATCTTTAGCAGGATTTTGCTTGTGTAGGATACTAGTGATATTTTTCACTAATTTCCACATTCTGCTGGACTCTTTTTTGGAATGGGAATAAATATGGATCTCTTCCAGTCAGTGGCCAGGTAGTTGTCCTTCACATTTCTTGAAACAAACTGGTGAGCACATTCAGGACTGCAATTGTTTGTGAAATATGTCAATTGTTATTCCAAGAGTTCCTGGGGGCTTGTGTTTTTACAATTCTTTGAGCGGTCTAAACTTCCCCCCTCATCACCATTGTCTCTTTTTTTTTTTTCACCATTGTCTCTTGATCATATATTTTGTTTCATGAAATTCTTCTTTCAGTCAATTCTTTGTGGTACTCCATACTCCCTGTATTCCTTTATATTCTTTTGAAGTTTTTTGGGCCATTCAATAGCATCCTTAAATATTGCCACTTGAATTTGTTCTTCAGTTCCTTTAGCTTAAGAAATGCTGAGCAAGTTCATCCCTTTTGAAATTATGACTCCATCTCTTTACATATTTCATTATAATATGTTGTTTGTCTTCCTGAGCTGCCTGTTGAAATTTTCTGTTCAGCTCCTTAACTTTCTGGTTTCTTCCCTTTACTTCTTCTCAAAGACTGTAGTCTTCTCAGTGTGCTAGTTCATGCATTTATAGCTGACCCAATGGAGGGTCATTCAGAGTCTCTTCTGACATCCATCTCAGTTTTTTCTTCCTCCTCTGTCTTTGTAATTACCTTTTGCATTCTTCATGGATGGTATTTTTTATATTCTTCTACAGTTTTTCCAGAATCAAAGAGGGGTCCATAGAACATTTTTAATAACATTTGCAATTGAAAACCAATTAAACATGCAATCAAGATGCATTAATAATAAATGGTGACTGGAAAGTAAAAGTTGGGAATAAGTAAGAAGGCTCAGGAGTCAGAAAACATGGACTTGGTAACAGAAATGAGGCTGGGCAAAAAAAAGAATCTTATAAAATCAATGATGGTTTACTCATTGTAAATGCCTTTTATATGAAACACTAACTGTGACTATACACATGGATCTCATCTGATGGTCTACACTGGAATAAAATGGATTATAACTTTGGAAAGAATTATTAGGAAAGCGGAATATAATTGTGAAAACTGTTCAGATTCAAGGTCAAACTGAAACTAAGAAAATTAGAACAAATTCACAAAAACCAAAATTAGACCTTGAATCTATCCCACCTAAATTTAAAAACCATATCAGGAATAGATTTGAAGCCTTGAACTAAGTAACTACATCAATAAACAGAATCTAAATTTTGTAAACTACAAAGTGAAGACAACCATACTAATACTACTTCCTTACTTCAAAAAGATTGAAATTATATAATAAATGTGAACATACTTTGAAAATTATAAAGAGACATTGTCTTGGAGATGCCACTATTATTTTAGTATTTTAGAAAACTGAGGTTAAACTATATTTATCTAAGGTAAGATTCAGAAGTATTAGATTCTGTAGGACAGTATGTAGAAATATTAGTCTGACATTTCGAGCCCATAATTTACTCTGCAGGATTAAGGTGAGAAATCTCTCCCCTTGTGATAGGCAACCTCTGAAAACTCTCCAGTTGGTCAGCTATAAATGGGCTTTATTTATTGAGACATCAATCAGTGAGTGAGTTTTGTGAAATGATTAATAATCAGTACTATTTAAATTGTAATCTATTTGATTCCTATGCATACCATCAGGTGAAATCCATGTGTATAGTCTGTATTTGTGTTTCTTATAAAATATATTTGCAATGAATAAATCATTGAATGTGCAGAATGCTGATATTCTATCCGCAGCCTCATTTCTGTCACTGAGTCCATGTTTTCCAGCTACTGATCCTTCTTTCCTGTTCCCAACTTTTGCATTCTAGTTGCCTATTATTATCAATGCATCTTAATTGCATGTTCAATCAATTTCTGATTGGAAAAGTTGGTAGAAATCTTCCATTTCCTCCTCTTTGGCTCTAGTTTTTAGTGCATATGTTTGAATGATAGTGGTATTCACCGGACTTCTTTGTATGTGTATGGATATTTCCTGTCACTTACCACAGTGTATTTCATGATGGATCTAGAAATGACTTTTTAAATTATGAAATCAACCTCATTTTTTCTCACCTTTTTACCCCTGGCATAGTAGATCATATGATCATCTGGTTCAAAATGTCCCATGCCAAGCCATTTCATTTTGCCAATATCTAGTAAGTCAATATTTATGCATTCCATTTCTTTCTTAACAATGTCCAATTTTTCTACATTCATGCTTCTCACATTCCATGTTCCAGTCGTTAGTGTCTACTTACAGTTGTTTCTCCATATTTGTGTTTCCATTTCTAAAATCTCAGTCTCAGTTGCCATGTCTGCTGGTCTAAGTGTGCTCTACTGTAAACAGGGTTTTTGAAGGCCTGTTATTTCAAAAGTGGATGGCCAATCCTTCTTCCTAGTGTGTCTTAATTTGTGTGTTTGGTTTCTTTGGGTTTTTTTTAATAATAGTATCTGACAGACAAGCATGTGGATTTCACCTGATGGTATGCATAGGAACCAAATAGATTACATTTGTGGAAAGATTTGCTAGAGAAGCTCAATATCAGCTGTGAAAACAAAGCCAGGTGCTGATTGTGGGGCAGACAACCAACTACTCCCATAAAAGTTCAGGCTGGAGTTGAAGAAAATTAAATCAAATCCACAGGAATAAAAATTTGCTGCCCCACTCAAATTTCAAAACCATCTCAGGAACAGGTTTGAGACCTTGAGCACCAATGAGTGTAGACAAATGAGCTGTGGGAGGATATCAAGAATATCGTCCGTGAAGAATGCAAAAAACCATTACAAAGGCTGAAGAGGAAGAAAAGACCAAGATGAATGTCAGATGAAACTCTGAATATTGTATTAGAACACCAAGAAGCCAAAGCTAAAGGAAGAAATCAAAGAGCTAAACAGAAAATTTCAAAGGGGAGCTCAGGATGACAAAGCAAGATGCTATAACAAAATGTGCAAAATAGATATAGATAGATAGATAGATAGATAGATAGATAGATAGATAGATAGAGCAGAGAACTGGAGTCAAATCAAAAGGGCCAAACCCGCTCAGCATTTTTAAGCTGAAGGAATTGAAAAACAAATATAAGTTATGAGCGGCAATACTTAAGGATGTTTTGGGTAGAATCTTAAGTGATCCAAGAAGCATTAAAAGAAGATGGAAGGAGTACACAGAGTCACTGTAGCAGAAGGACCTGGCTCACACAGAAGAATTTAATGAAATAATATATGAACAAGAGCCCATGGTGATGAAGGAGAAAGTTCAAGTTGCTCTGAAAAAATTGGCAAAAAACAAGGCTCCAGGAGTTGACCGCATACCAACTGACATATTTCAACAAACAGACACTGCCCTGGATGTGCTCACTAAGTTGTGCCAAGAAATCTAAAGGACAGCTAGCTAGCCAACTGGCTGGAAGAGACTGATATTTATTCTCATTCTGAAGAAAGATGACCCAAACGGAGTGTGGAAATTATTGAACAGTATCGTTAATACCGCATGCAAGCAAGATTCTGTGGAAAATTATTTAAAAAATGACTGGAGCAATATGTCAACAGAGAACAGTCAGATGCGCACACTGGATTTAGAAGAGGTTGTGGTACTAGGAATATTATAGCTAAAGTTAGATGGATCTTGGTCGAAAGCAGAGAATATCAGAAGAATGTATGTGCTTCATTGACTATTAAAAGGCTTTGACTATGTGGATCACAACAAGCTGTGGCTGACTCTGAGAAGAATGGGCATCCCAGAACATTTGATTGTGCTTATGCAAAACCTATACTTGGACCAAGAGGCAGTCATCAGAACTGAGAAAGGAGACACTAAATGGTTCAAAATCAGGAAGGGGTCCACCAGGGATGTATTCTGTCTCTATATCTTTTCAATCTGTATGCAGAACAGATCATCTGGGACACTTGGCTGTATGAGGAGAGGTGTGGCATCAGGATTGGTGGAAGATTCTTCAACAACCTGTGTTATGCAGATGACAGAACCCTGCTTGCTGAAACTGAGGAGGACCTGAAACGCTTGCTACAGAGGGTCAAGGACTGTGAGGGTCAAGGACTGTAGCCTCCTATATGAATTGATGGAAACAAAGATTTTCAGCACTGGACCAATTGGCAGCATCAGTATGGATGGTGAAGAGATGGAGAGAGTTAACTGTTTTAGTTGGCTTGGCTCCAGAGTCAACACTCTTGGTACCAGTAGCCAAGAAATCAAGAGATGAATTGCGTTGGGAAAGTCAGCTGTCAGGGACCTCTCCAGAGAATGGAAGAGCAGCGACAGCAGGCTGGAGCCCAAGGTGTGCCTAATCCGAGCTATAGTCTTCACAACTGATGCATGCTATGCATCAGAGAGTTAGACAGTGACTAGGGATGGTAGTAAGAGGATATATGTCTTTGAGCTGTGCTTCTGGAGAAGAGTGTTGAATATACCATGGACTACTAGGAGAACAAACAGGTTTGTCCTGGAAAGGGTGAAGCTGGGATGCTCCTTGGAGTCAAGGATTCTGAAGCTTCATCTGACATACTTTGGGTATGTTTCAAGGAGGGACCAGTCTTTGGAGAGGACATCATGTTTGAGAGAGTGGAAAGACAGTGTGGGAGAGGGAGACCCTCGATGAGATGGATTGATTCTGTGATTGGCGTAGTGGGAGTAAGTGTCACAGACGGTGAGGTTGGCACTAGATAGAGGAGGGTTTAGGGCTCTTGTATAAAGGGTCACTGTGAGTCACAAGCAACTAGATGACACATGACAACAACAACTATTTAAATTTACAATTAAAATTGTGTAAATAGCAAAGGACTGCATGATATGGTGCAGACTCACAGGGGGGTGGGGGAAATCATTGAGTGGTAGAATTGTTAAGAAATGCTTCTTTGAAGCTCATGCCCTACCCAGAATGACATAGTCAAATATTGAACACTTGAATAGACTCACCACAAAAGAAGAAATTGAGCAGGTCACAAAATGACTCCCCCATTTAAACAGGACTAGATGGTTTCACGGCTGAGTTCTACCAAACATTCAGAGAAGATTTATCATCAGTTCTACTTAAGTTATTTAAAAAACAGAAAAATAAGGAACATTCCCAGACCATTCTCTGAAGCAAACATAATCCTAATACCAGCACCCCTGAAAAAAAATCCTAAAACCAGCAAAGATAATACCAAAAAAGAAAACTATAGACTAATATCTCTCATAAACATAGATACAAAAACCCTTTATAAAATACTCAATGACATAATCCAAAAGCACATTAAAAAAAATAATTCAACATGACAAAGTGGAATTCACAGAAGGTATGCAAAGATGGTTCAACATAAGAAAAACAGCACAATTCACAGCATTAAAAAAGCAAATATCAAGAACCATATTATACTAGCAATTGAGGCAGAAAAGGCATTTGACAAAATCCAGCAGCACCCCTTCCTGATTTAGACACTCACCAAAACTGGAATAGAAGGGGATTTATTCAAAATTATGAAAAGTATATATGCAAAACCAAGAGCCACTATTATTCTCAATAGATAAAGACTAAAAGCATTTTCTTTGTGAACAGAAACCAGACAAGTATGCTCACTGTTGCTATTTCCATTCAATATTGTATTGAAATATTGTTAGGGCAATACAACAAGAGAAGGAAATAA
>NW_006399899.1:2252467-2253434 GCF_000299155.1 Elephantulus edwardii
GAGCTTCTCCAGCCGTTCCTTCCACAGATGTAGTCGATCTGATTCCTATGCATACCATCAGGTGAAGTCCATGTGTATAACCTGCGTTTGTGTCTTTTATAAAATGTATAGTCAACCACAAATTAAGATACTTAGGAGTGAACCTAATTAAAGATACGAAGACCTATACAAAGAAAACTACAGAACATTTCTGCAAGACATGATAAGAGACCTAAAGAATGGAAAAATGTTCCCTGTTCATGCATAAGAGGAATCAATATTTTGAAATGACAATCCTACCAAAAGCAATCTATAAATTCAATGCAATTTTAATACAGACACCTAATTAATTTTTCCTTTTTCAAATATAATTTTTATTGTAATTTTAATAAAAGTTGACAGAAACTTGGATTTCCATTCATTCATTGTTGCACATTTTCCTCCCTATCCCCACCCTTGTTAGCTTCTAATTTAAAAAACCTCAAAACCATTCATTGTTGCACAATTTCCTCTCTTCTTGCCCCCACCCCAGTCCACTCTGCTACAAACCTCTTATTCTGTTGCCACGCACTAAATTAATTTTCCAAGATCTAAACAAAATTGTCAAGTTTATTTGGAGATGAAAAAGATCCTGAGTAAGCAAAGCACTTCAGAAAAATAAAAGTGAAGTGAAAGACATAGCACTCCCTGATCTCAAAATCTACTACACAGCAGTAGTAACCAAAACAGCATCATACTGGTACAATGACGGGCACATAGACCAGTGGAACAGAATTGAGAACCAAGAAATAGACCTATCTGCTTATGGCCAACTTATATTGAACAAGAAATAAAACCGTATCAAATGGCAAAATATGAACTTCTTAAAAAAATGGTGCTGGCAAAACTAGACTTCCACCAGTAGAAAGCTGAAACAGGATCCACATCTCACACCATACACAAAAATCAACTGAAGGTGGATCAGAGACCTAGGAATAAAGCCCCAAAC
>NW_006399899.1:2253799-2254846 GCF_000299155.1 Elephantulus edwardii
TGGTGGAATTGTAAAATGGTACAACCACTCTGGAAGGCATTTCGGTGCTTCCTCAAAAAGCTGAACATAGAAATTCCATATGACCCAGCCATTCGACTACTTGGAATATACCCCAAGGAAACGAGAACTGAGGCACAAATGGAGATTTGTGCACCAATATTCATAGCAGTATTATTCAACATCACAAGAATATGGAAACTGCTCAACTGTCCAACCACAACAGAAAAATTAGGAAATTATGGTACATTCACATGATGGAATACTATGAAGCATGCAGGAGCAATGACTTTTGTAAATTGCTACCCGACTTAAGATTGGAGAACATTATGCTAAGTCAACTAACTCAGTCTTCATAAAGACAGATACTGCATAAAATCATTTCTGTAGACTGTATGAAGATCCAAGAAGGGAAGCGGGGAGCAGAAGGGTGAGGATAGGAAGAGGAGTGGGCTTAATCATAGGACCACACAATTTTGATGGGTGGAGGAAGGGGTGATAAAGGAAAGGGGAAAGATCTGGTGTGAAAAATAGAGTATACAAACTTTGTTAAGTAAACCAGTACAAAATAAAATAATAAAAAAAGAAAGAAAAACCTCGATCTTACACAAAACCAGACAGTAACTAAATGTCAAGATGATAGCTGTTTTCAGATGTGCCATCAAATCGATTACAACTCATAGCAACTCTATAAAAAAAACCTGAAAGTTGTGTACCCTGCACCATCTTCACAATTTTTATCACTGATCAAGCCCATTGTGGTAACCATTCTGTCAATTCATCTTATTGATAGTTATTCTGTCTTTTCCTAACTCTACACTTTGCAGCTTGATGTCTCTCTCCAAAGATTTATTCTTTTATATACTTGGACCAGGAGGCAGTCGTCAGAACAGAGCAAGGGAACACTGCATGGTTCAAAATTGGGAAGGGCGTACACCAGGGATGCATCTTATCTCCATACCTTTTCAACCTATACGCAGAACAGATTATCCTGGAGGCTGGGCTCTATGAGGAGAAATGTGGGGTCAAGATTGGTGGACGATTTATCAA
>NW_006399899.1:2255581-2262104 GCF_000299155.1 Elephantulus edwardii
GACTCGATGGCACATAACAACAACAACAATATATTTTTAATACGCCCAAAGCAAGTTACATGACATTTCATCCTCCTTGTATCTAAGGAGTACTCTGTTTTCACTTCTTTCAAGACAAGATTTGTTTCTTCTTTTGGCAGTCCACGGGATAGTCAATTTTGCCAACATTACAATTCAAAGACATCAATTCTTCTGTTATTCTTATTCATTGTCTACCTTTCATAAAACATTTGAAAATGTCATGACTTGGATCAAAGGCACCTTAATCTTGATACTGACATCCTTGTACTTTAGAACTTTGGATAGGTTTTTGACAACAGATTTCTCAGTGTAACATACCTTTTCATTTCTTGGCTGTTGCTACCATGGGCTCAATTTTAGATCCAAGTAAAATGGAATTGCTGATATCTTCAACCTTTTCTCTGCCTATCTTGATGTTGCTGGTTGGTACAATGGTGAGGATTTCTGTTTAATTAATGTTTAGATATAATCTATGTTGAAGGTTATAGTTTTTTAATTTTCTGTAGCAAATGTTTAAAGTCTTCTTCACTTTCTGCAAGCAAGGTTGTCTTCTGCATAATATATGTTGTTGATGATCTTCTTCCAATCCTGGTGTCACATTCTTCCTTATATCGTCCAGCTTCTCAAATTATTTGCTCTATATAGAGATTGAGTAACTAAGGAGAAATGATACTGATACATACGTTTTAAATTTTAATTCATGCAGTGTTACCTTGTTTTTATCAGACTACTGTTTCTTATTTTTAAACTATTTTTAGTTTTCATATAACAATTTCTTTACATTATGATTAATTCATATACATTGTGTTTTATATAATCTTTTATTTACATTGTGTTTCATACAACAATTCATGTACATTCTATTTTACTTTCTTTTTAAAAATTGGTTTACACACAAAGTTTTTATACATGGTGTTTCACACTATTCTTCATTCATACTGTGTTTCACACAATCATTGTCATGCATTATGTTTTATAAAAGTAATTGTCATTGGACCTTGCCCATCGTTACTCTACCTTTTCACATGGATCCTTCCCTTTTGCTTTCCCCACTGCTGCCCCCTCCAAACTCTGCAGACCAGTGGTTTCACCATTACGTATTCTTTCCCATCTGCTCTCCTTTGAATTTCTGCATATGTTTTACTAGTTATCCTTCTATGTCTACAATAATGGTATTATGCTGTATTTGTCCTTATGAGACTGAATTGGGTGGCTCAGCATAATGTTCTCCAGCCTCTCCCAAGTTATGTATTTTTCAAAATTGTTGCTCCTAAGTGCTGCATAGTATTCCATTGTGTGAATGTACCACAATTTCTCAATCCATTCAGTTGTGGTTGGACATTTGGTCTGTTTCTATGTTCTTGTGTTGGTGAATAGTGCTGTTATGAACATAGATGTACAAATCTTCATTTGTGTCTCAGTTCTTATTTCCTTGGTGTATACTCCTAGTAGTGGAATTAGCTGGGTCATATGGAGTTTCTATGTTCAAGTTTTTGAGGACTACTGCTTCTTTGTCTATATATAGGTTTCATGTGGTAACACTAGAGTGTTCTGGGATTTCTATTCTTCCCAGTGTTAACTATGATGTGTTATAATCCACAAGGTCAAGTGCCTTATGCATAATCAATAAAACACAAGTAAACATCTTTCTGATATTCTCTGCTTTCAGTCAATAACTATCTGATATCGGCAGTGTTATCCCTTGTTCCATGGCTTCCTGACTCCAGCTTGACATTTTAACAGTTCCATGTTCATGTGCTATTCTAGTTATTTTTTAATAATCTTTAGCCAGATTTTACTCTCATGTAATATAATGATATTGTGCAATAATTTCCACATTCTTTTGGATCACCATTTTTTGGAATTAGAACAAATACCAGTTGGTTAGTCTTTCAGTTTGCCCTTCCTTGTGACTTGTGTGTTGTTTTGATGCTAGAAGCTGTGCCGCCTATATTTAGAATACTAGATTGGTCACTGATGGTGGACAGATTTTAGTAGAGCTTCTGGACTAAGATAGAAAAAGAAGCAGGTGTGGTTACTTACTTCTGAAATAACAGGTCTTTTAAAACTCTTATGCCTCACAGAAGAACGTTATTAATGTAGTGCTTGACAATGAGTCCCTCAGATTGGAAGGTATTAAAAATGAGGCTAGGAAAGAGTTTCCTTCTCAAAAAGTGTGCTGTTATCATATGTCATGGAGTTGGAACCTACCCCCTATCTGACCCTCCGGTGAGTTTCAGAAGCACTAAATTGCACAGGAGCATATTGTTCATCTTTCATAGAGCAGCTGGTGGAGTTGAATTGTGTGCACTGGGACTGATGATGCAGCCCCTCACTGCTAGGCCACCACTATTCTCTCCTCAAAGCAGAGTCTTACCAGCACATTATTGGCACAGATGAAATACAGCTTTCACTCAAAGAGGAACCTTCTTTTGCTGAATGACAAGACTCAAAATGAGGAACAGCTTTAAACATTTAATAATGATTAGAACATAGACTGTGTGAAGTATGAAGACCAAAGATACTGTATAAATTAATCTTCACCTTCATCTACACATGAGGAAACAGAAGTCCAGAGAGGAAAGGACGTGTCTAGGATCTCACAGTACACTGGTGGATGCTTCCTTCTCATCACTTTACCATTCTATTTTACAAAGGAGTCAAGTTATCAAAATGATGAGATATCTATGTCTAATTTTGCTTGGTTTTTTAAAAAAAAATAATATGTTTTGGTTTGCATACAAAATTCATATACATTATATTTAATATTTTCCTTCATTCATATTGTGTTTCGTACAATCATTTCCATCAAATTATGTCCACCATTACTTCATTTTTTCAGACCTGTGTCAGATCTTCCCCATTTCTTTTTCCCCAGCCCTCCACTCATCAAATTGTGCCACCCTGTGATTTTCAAACAAGTTAACAGCTCTGTGGCAGGCATATTTCTAGTTAAAGAGAATGGGGCTAACTTAACAAGGATCTACTCTTTCTATGCCAAAGCCAGAACTGCCTACAGAGTTAAAATTGGTAATATTAAGAATAAGAATGTAAATTCAAAAACCTAAACCGCGGAAACACTGTCTTTCAAACAAATTGCATCTCATGGGAGATTGTGGAGGCATAAAATGTCTCCAGGGGCTTCTGACAAAGGCCATGTACAACTCACAGCTTCTCCTAACACAGTGTTCTTCTCTTGCCCACACACTTTATCATCCAAATAGCAACTCCCTGGCAAAGACGGGTTTCCAAGACAATTTACTAAATTCTCTATTTTAGTTTTTTTTGAGGCCACAAATTGCAAATATAAGCTGTAGACATGGGGTCAAAATGAGATTAGACAGGCAAAATGCATCCTTAAAATCTGAACTTTCGATGATCTGAGCAATGTTTCTCAAGGTGAATTTGATGCTACCTCAAAGAATCAGTGACTGGGGTAATTGCAACAGGAATGTCAGAGACAATTTGATTAGCACAGGACAGACAAGGGTTTTAGGCTGTTGTACATAGGGTCGCTATGAGTCACAAGCAACTTGACAGCACATAACAACAACAACAACGAAAACAACAACAAAGCTGAATACATAATAAAAAATGCACTATGTGAGGAAGAACATGGCATCACGATTGGAGGAAAATTCATCAATAATCTGCATTACAGAGATATAAAACCAGTATTTGTGAAAATGAAGACTAAAAGCATTTACTTAATAAATCATACCATAACCATCAATATGAATTATATCACAAGAAGAAAATAAACATCCACACGACTAGACCGATAAACATCAAGATTAAAATTAGAAAAGGCTGAAGTTGTCAGTGCTTTCATTTTATTTGAATCCACAATCAACACCCCCTTTCAAGCAGCAGTCAAGAAATCAAATGATGGACTGCATTAGGAAAATCTGCTACCAAAGACCTCTTGAAAATGCTTAAGTGGAAGGATATCACTTTAAACAGCAAGATGTATATGACTAAAGGAATATTAAAATACTACTACACATACTTCTGAAAGTTGGACAATGAGTAAAATAATAAAAAGTGGTATATTTTTTAATAATGATGATGGCAAAGGACATTTAATAACCTTTGCACTGTGAAAAGAACAAACAAATCCATCTTGGAAGAAGTAAAGACAGAGTGCTCCTTAGAAGTAAGGATGGTGAAACTTTGTCTCACAGACTTTAGGTATATTATTATATTCCTGTAATACAGTTCAAAACTATGCTCAAACATTCCTGTAAAAGCAGAGGGTCAGCAAAAGAAAAGAATAGGCTCAATGAGATGGATTGACACAGTGGCTGCAATAATTGGCTTACGCACAGCAAAGATTGTGAGGATAGAACAAGAGGGGGTAGAATTTTGTTTGTTGGACATGGACTTCCTATAAATTAGAACTTAGTTGGAAACATCGAACAACAAGTTCTCTGTTACAAACAGTTTGTACTTTATTAATAACATCAGAGTTGGGATTTCACACATACTCAGTAATATTTCTGAAGAAAAGTCCTGGTGATCTGTTTTCATAAAGATGATAGCCAAGAAAATACATGGAGAAGTTGTGCTTTCACACATGGCATCATCATGAGGTGTAATCAATCAGTTTTAACAATTCTCTGAAATTAACATTGTATTCCAATTTGAAGATGATTAAACTGAGCCCCAGACAGCTGAGGTGACTTGCCCATCAGAATCATACAAGTAACAGTAGAATCAAAACAGCAGGTTAGATCTCTGGAGTCATGGTGATACATTTTCACCATTACTCTAAATGCTAAACACTTCTTGCCTCCCAGATAATCAAAGACCCAAGAAGTGCAGTTCAGCTGTATTAGGCAAATCAAAGATGCAATAAATTAGCTTCTACTAAGATCTCTGTGGGTTACATTACCCTGAAGTTCTATAATAAGCCACAGTGCCACTTTCTAGGATTTGCAGAATGAAAAGGTCATTAGAAAGACAGCGGAGGAAGGAAAAAAATCAAATGGATGTCACAAGAGACTTAATATTGCACAAGAATTCCAGGAAGCCAAACAAAGAGAAGATCAGGAAGTTAAACAGTTGACCAAAATATATCAAAGGGTATCTCGAGAAGACAAAACAAAGTATTATAATGAAATATGCAAAAAGCTGGAGTTAGAAAATCAAAAGTGAAGAACTCACTTGGCATTCAACAAGCTGAAGAAACTGAGGAATAAAATAAAATCTTGAGGAAACTTAAAGATGTTATGGACAAAATCTCTAACAGCCCAGAAAGTATCAGAAGAAGATGGAAGGAATACACAGAAGCACTGTACCAAAAATAACTGACTGACACAAAACTATTTTAGGAAGTAGCATATGATCAAGAACTAGTAATAAAAAGGAGAAAGTTCAAGCTTCTCTGAAGAACTTTGCAAAAAATAAAACCCCAGGAATTGATGAAATATCAGTTGAGATATTTCAACAAACATACACAGCCCTGAACGTGCTCACCAGATTGTGCCAAGAAATCTGGTGGACAGATCTGGTCAACTCACTGGAAGATATCCATATTTATTACTATACCCAAAAAAGGTAATCCAACAGAATATGGAACTATCAAAAAATATCCTAATATCATATGCAAGCAAAATCTTGCTGAAGATTATTAAAAAATAACTAGAACAGTACATTAACAAAAGGACTAGAACAGTACATCAACAAAAGACTGCCGAAAAATAAACAAGGACTAGAAGAGACCATGACACTAGGGAGATCATTGCTGATGTCAGATGGATCATAGCTAGAAGCAGAGAGTACCAGCAAGATGTCTATTTGTGTTTTATTGACCATTAAAGGCATCTGATTGAGTGAATCCCTACAAATTGTAGCTAACATTGAGAAGAATGAGAATCCCAGAATATTTAATACCTAGGCAAGGAAACTGATGGTTGAACAGAGTAAAGGAATATATGGTTAAAAACTGGAAATGGATTATGCCTTCTTCCTACCTTCCTACCTTTTCAACCTATATGTGGAACAGATAATTCAGGACTTTATGGGAATGAAAACAGCATCAGGTTTGGAGGGATGCTCATTAAAAACCTGCTTTATGCAGGTGATACAACCACGTTCATTGAAACAGGGTGTACTTGAAGTATTTTCTAAAGAAAGTTAAGGACTGCAGCCTTCAATGTTGATTGCATCTCAACAACAAGAAAACAAAGATCCTCACCTCAATAGACAGTGTCATGATGGATAGAGAAAAGATTGAAGTAGTTAACAATTTCATCTTGTTCAGATACACAATCATCACTATTTTTTTCTGTTATTATTGTTATTAAATTTTATTAGTTTTAATGAACATTTACAGAGAGTTTGGGTTTTCACTCATTCATTGTTGCACTGTTTTCTCTACCCTCATCCCCAGTTCATTCTTCTTGTTTTTTCCTCCCTTGAATGTCTGTTTTAATTGTCCAATTGCCACAGTGCTTGTCAAAGCCAGTTCTGATTAATCTCCTTTGTCAGTGTGTCCTTT
>NW_006399899.1:2263189-2266741 GCF_000299155.1 Elephantulus edwardii
TAATCTTTTAAGCTTAAGGCTAGAAATATTAACAATATCATCATTTCCAATCCAAAGATACATGTTCCAATGCAGTTCCTATTTTCCATAAATGGTTTTGGTAAGAGGAATGTTGTAAATGTGGATGCATTTCCACTATTCCCCTTCCATGCCATGATATAATGTTATTTGCATGAGCAGTTATAAATCCATTGGGGAAAATCTGTTGTCAAAGACCTCTTTAGAGTGATAAAGAGCAATGATACCAGTGTAAAAACTTGAGTGCACTTGATCCAGGCAATGTTTTCTAAATTTTTTCTAATGCATTTGAGAGCTGGATAACAGAAGTATTGGTGCCTTTGTGTTGTGGTATTAGAGAAGAGTTTTGAATATATCATAAACTGCTAAAGCTTGAAAAAAATAAAGATCTGTCCTGAAGAGGGTGAAACTAGGTTGTCTTTGGAGGCAATGATTTTGAAACTCTGTCTCACATACTTTGGACATATTGCCAGGAGGGACCAGTCCTTTGAGAAGGATATCATTTTGTAAAAAAGACTCTAGATGAAATGGATTGACATGGTGACTATGGCAGTAGGTTCAGGAGTGACAGAGATGGTAAGGTTGGCACAAGGTAGGACAAGACTCAGTGTCATTGTTCATAGGGTCACAGTGAGTTGTAGTCAACTCAATAGCACATGACAATAGCAACAGATGGAAAGAATACACAGAGCATCTGTATCAAAAAGAATTGGCTGACACTAAAAAATTTCAGGAAGTACCATGTAAACAAGAGCCAATGGTAATGAAAGAAGAAGTCCAAGCACTAAAGGCATTGGCAAAATACGGCCCTAGGAATCAATGGGATGCCAACTTTAATGTTTCAACTAATAGAAGCGCCCCTGAACATGCTCACCACCCAATGCCAGGAAATTTGAAGGACAGCTTTCTGGCCAACTGGCTGGAAAAGATTCATATTTGTTTTCATGCCCAAAAACAATAATTAAAAAATATGGAAATTGTTGAACAAATCATTAATATCACACGCAAGAAAAATATTGCTGAAGATTGTCCAAAAACACCTAGAATAGTACACTGACAGGGAACAACTAGAAGTTTATGCCGTATTTAGAATAGGACATGGCACCAGGCATCTGATATCATTGCTGATATCAGATCTTGGCTGAAAGCAGAGGATACCTGAAGAATGTCTATTTGTGTTTCATTAACTTGTTGTTGTTTTATGTCCTGTTGAGTCACCAGCAAGTCATAACGACCCTATGTACAATAGCTCTGAACCCTGTACTATCCTGAGCCAATTGCACTGTCTCTGATGTGCTGGCATCAATTACCCAGTTATGCAAAGGCATTTTACTGTGTGGATCAAAACAAATGATGGCTAATCATGAAAAGACTAGGAACCTCAGAACACTTAATTATGCTCATATGAAATATATACTTAGACCAAGAAGCTGTTATCTAAACAAAGCAAGGGAACACTGCATGGTTTAAAATCAGGAAAGATGTGTATCAGAGTTGTATCCTTCTCTATGCCTATTTAATCTGAATGTTGAACTTACAAGTAACTTGAGAAACAGGACTCTGAAAAAGAATGTGGGATCACCTTTAGAGGAACCTCATCAACAACCTACACTACGCAGATGAAACAATCTTGCTTGAAAGTCAGGAGGACTTAAAAAACTTGCTCAGAAGATCAATATCCACAGCCTTCAATTGGCATTGTATTCAACATCAAAAGACAAAAATTCTCATCACTGGACTGATAAACAACAAACAATTTTATCTTACTTGGACCCACAGTCACTATCCTTGTTACCAGTATTCAGGAGATCAGAAAATACAGTTATTGGGCAAGTCTGCTGTCACTGACCTTTCCAAATTACTGAGGGAAATGATACCAATTTGAAAACTAAGGTATGTCTAATTCAATTACTTGCTATGCATCTGAAAACTAGATAGTGAAAAAAAGATTACAGAAGAATTGATGTCTTTGAGCTGTGATATCAGAGAAGAGTACTAAATATCCTATGTAATTCCAAAAGAACAAACAGAAATGTCTCTGAGAAAGTGCAGTCAGAGGGCTTCTTCAGTTGATCCTTGCCAAAAGGCCGAGAAGTGATAATCAGAGGGCTTCTTTTTTTTTAAATAGTTGGGGTTTTATTGATTTAAGAAGACAGATGCCTGGATAATATGGGCTGTCTATTTATTGTATTTATTCTATCTATCTATCTATCTATCTATCTATCTATCTATCTATCTAATCTATCTATCATCTATCTATCTATCATCAATCTTTTTTTTAAAATTTAGGTTGTTTATTTTTCATTTCAATGAACATCTACAGAGATTTTGGGATTCCATTCATTCATTGGTGCACCCTTCTCCCCGCACAAACCCCTTCCCCCCCCCCATTTGCTCCTCTCCTTGAAAGGCAAAAGAAAAACTCCCTCATTGGTACACAATCCCTACCCCCAAATAAAATCAACTCTTCTTAAAGGCAATGAAGATAAAGTTCTGCCTCACACATAATTAAACATGTTTCTGAGAGAGGCTATTCCTTGAAGAGAGGCATAATGTTTGGAAAAGTGAAGATTCAGCAAAGGATAGGAAGACTTTCAGCCAGATGGATTGGTACATTGACTGCAGAAATGAGTACAAGTGTATCAGAGACTGTGACAATGACATAAGATAGGACAAATTTCTGATCTCTTGTTCATAGGGTTGCTATGAGTCAGACTCAACTTGACGGCACCTAACAAGAACTGTGCAGCTTGTGGTTTCCACTTACTCTTTCCACTATCAGAAACTTGGGAAACAAACTGACATTCTATCAATTACACAGTCTATATTTACATCCTTCTTCAGAAAACAGTTTTTCCCATGTGAGGTGGCTATCATGCGGATTATGAGGGAAAGACGATAATCTTTTAATGCTGCTAAAATGCTAATTTCAAAAGAAAAAAAATAATATGTATTATGACTTCCCTTGAATTAATTAAGAATGTCTTTTTTTTTAAGGCAAAGAGAACATCATGTTCTTCCTGGTTGCTAAAAAGTTCTCCTTTTCATTTGAAAGGTTAAGTAAAGCCACTTACATGATTTTTTTGTACTATTTCTCTAAGAAGAGCACACTGTTCTTTCAAACTTTGAGACTATTTCATGTTCCTATACTAATATAAAACTGTGTAACTCCTTACAGCTTCCTTATTTTATTGTACTTTGTAATACTTCATTGTCATCATCATCACTGTTTTGAAAACCACATTCCAAGTTTGATGTTGGTTCTTCAGAAACTGGATCTCGCCTCTTAGATAAATGACTTGAAGCGTGGTACTTTTCTCTTAGTATTCACTGATGAGTCACTTTTGTTACCAGTAGTACTGTAAAATGGGAAGATAATACAAAGTTCTTCCTTTATCGGCCCTAAATTCTAGAACTATTAGATTTTTAAATTTTATTTATAAAAGGATGATCCTATTCTTTTCAAAAGCAAAAGTAAAATTGTGGTTGTTGTTATGTGCCTTCGAGTCACTTGTGACTCATAGCGACCCAATG
>NW_006399899.1:2268211-2279638 GCF_000299155.1 Elephantulus edwardii
GCTGAAATATGTCATTTGATATGCCATCTATTCCTGGGGCCTTATTTTTTTGCTATTTCCTTCAAAGCAGCCTGAACGTCTTCTTTCATCACCATAGGCTCTTGTTCATATGTTGTTTCATTAAATTCTTCTGTGTCTGCCAATTCCTTTCGATACAGTGACTCAGTATATTCTTTCCATCTTCATTTAGTACTTCCTGGATCATTTAATATTCTGCCTAAAGCATCTTTGATTATAGCAACTCGAGGTTTGAATTTGTTCTTCAGTTCCTTGAGCTTAAGAAATGCTGAGTGAGTTCTGCCCTTTCAGTTTTCTGACTCCAACTCCTTGCACATTTCATTGTAATATTTTACTTTGTCATCGCGTGCTGACTTTTGAAATCTTCTATTAAATTCTTTAGTATCTTGAATTCTTCCTTGTGCTTTGGCTTCTTTACACTCCAGTGCAATTTTCAGAGTCTCTTCTGACATCCATTTCATATGCAAAATTGTGGTAGCCAAGGTTAATAAAAATAGTGAACTTCTATAAATTTTAGACCTATCACACTTTTGTTGTTGTTGTTGTTATGTGACACCGAGTCACCTGCGACTCATATCGACCCTATATATAATGGCCATAAACCCTGCTCTACCCTGTGTCAATCTTATTACAATCTCTGATACACCTAACCCCATTCCCCCAGTCACTGAATCAATCCATGTCATTGAAGGTCTTCCTCTCTTAGTTGTCCCTCCACTCTCCCAAGCATGATATCGCTCTCCAAGGATTGATCCCTCCTTGCAACATGTGCAAAGTACATCAGATGAAGCTTCACAATCCTTACATACAAGGAGCAGCCTGTTCTCAGCCTCTTCAGGACGAACCTGTTTGTTCTTCTAGCATTCCAAGATGTATTCAGTACTCTGCTCCAGCACCACAGCTCAGGGGCATCAATTGTTCTTCTATCATTGTCCAGCTTTCTGGTGCATATCAAGTAATTACAAAGTCTATGACCTGGATCAAGCACACCTTAGTCTCCAGAGTGACACCATTGCTCTTCAGTACTTTGGAGAGGTCTCTGACAACAAACTTTCTCAATGTAATTCATCTTTTAGTTTTCTGGCTGCTGATACCAAGACTATTGTGGATACAAGCAAACTAAAGCTGTTAACAATCTCAATCTCTTCACTGTCTATCATGATGCTGCCAATTGTCCGGTGAGAATCTTTGTTTTCTTGATGTTGAGCTTCAATCTATTTTGAAGGCTGCAGTCCTTGACCTTCTGTAGCAACTGCTTCAGGTACTCCTCAGTTTCAGCAAGCAAGGTTTTGTATCATCTGTACAACGCAGATTGTTGATGACTCTTCCTCCAATTCAGATGCCACAGTTTTCCTCATAGAGCCCAGCCTCCTAGATAATCTATTCTGCATAAAAATTGGAAGGGTATGGTATACACTCTTCCCAGTTTTGAACCATGCAGTGTTTCCTTGCACTGTTCTGACAATTGCCTCCTGGTCCAAGTATTTAAGTTTTACATAAGCACAATCAAGTGTTCTGGGACTCTCATTCTTCTCAGTGTCAGCCACAGTTTGTTGTGAAATACACAGTCAAATGCCTTTGCATAGTAAATGAAATGCACATGGACTTCACCTGATGGTACGCATAGGAATCAGATTGATTACATCTGTGGAAAGAATTGCTGGAGAATCTCAATATCAGCTGTGATAATTAGCGCAGGTGTTTTTATGGAACAGACCACCAAATACTCATATTCAAGTTCAAGCTAAAGCTAAGGGAAATTAAATCCACAGAAACCAAAATTTGACCTTGATTTTATTTATCCCATCTAAATTTCAAAACCACCTCAGGATCAGGTTTGAGGCCTTGAACACTAACAAATGAAAACCAGATGAGCTGTGGGAGAATATCAAGAATATTATCCAGTAAGAATGCAAAGGGTCATTACAAAATCAGCAGTCTTACAGAGAAGCAGTTTCAACAGGGCAAGTTTTTGCATGTAATTCTTCCAGACCAGACAAGTGTGGCCGTGCAGATAGATGGCTATGTGCTAGAGAGCAATGAACTGAAATTCTATCTGAGAAAAATCAAGGCATGGAAATGCAAATACATATCCTCCCTCCCATTTTAACAGATGTATTAAAGGTGTTTATTTTAAAAAACAACAACAACAAAAACCCCAGCAAAGACAGAGGAGAAAGAAAAGACCAAGATGGATATCAGAAGAGACTCTGAATATTGCACTAGAGTGCCGAGAAGCCAAAGCAAAAGGGTAGAAGAAATCAAGAAGTTAAGGAGTTCAACAGAAGATTTCAAATGGCAGAACTGGAAGACTAAGTATTAAAATGAAATTTGCAATGAGCTGGAGTCAGAAAACAAAGGGACTGATCTTGTTCAGCATTTCTTAAACTGAAGGAATTGGAGAACAAATTCAAGCCTCAAGTTGCAATACTAAGGATGCTTTTGGCAAAATATTAAATGATCCAGGAAGCATTAAAAGAAGTTTGAAAAAGTATAGAGATATTGTATCAAAAGGAGTTGATGGACACAGAAAAATTTCATGAAACAATGTGGGAACAAGAGTCTGTGCTGATGAAGAAAGAAGTTCAAGCTGCTTTGAAAGAATTAGCAAAAAATAAGGCCCCAGGAATTGACAACATACCAATTGACATATCTCAACTAATAGACACTGCTCTAGATGTACTCACCAAATTGTCCCAAGAAATCTGGAGTTCAAGCACTTGGCCAACTGACAGGAAGAGATCCATATTTGTTCTCATCCCAAAGAAAGGTTACCCAACAGAGTGCAGAAATTATTGAATACTATCATTAATATCAACTATCATGTAGTTTGAAAAATATCCTAAGAAGAGACCAGTCCCTGGAGAAGCATATCATGTTTTTAAAAAGCAGATAATCAGTGAAAAAGAGAGTTATTCTAAAATGGATTGACACAGTGATCGCAACAATAGACTTAACCACAGCACAGATTGTGAATACAGTACAGAAGTGGGCAGAATTTCATTTTGCTGTATACAGGGTCGCTATGAGTTGGAGCTTAATGGACAGCTCCTAACAAAAACACAACAACATAGTGGAGGTGACGGCAGAGATGGAGGCAGTGGTAAAATTCTTGTCTTCCATGAGAAAGACCTACGTTCTATGCCCAGTCAATGCAACTCATGCACAGAAACTACTAATTTATCAGTGGGAGATTATGTTTTGCCATGACGGTGGAGGCTTTGGGCACAGCTTCTAAACTAAGAGAAAATTTGATGATCTACTTCCATTCCAAGTATCAGCAATGAAAACCCTCATGAATAGAATAGTAGCAGTCATATCTACAATCAATAAAGGAAATTGCACAGGACAAGGCAACATTTCATTCTACTCTCTGTGGGGTCATCATGAATTAGGGGTCAACTGGATGGCAGGCAGCTCACTAAAACAAGAACAGGGTGACCAGAGATGACAACACTGCCAAATTAGTTTAAAACAAAAACCAGAAATGAAACTATGAGAACAGTATTAATTATCTCTGAATAATTAATTCTACAGTTTCAAGCTGTAAAAGTATATTTTAACATTTACTCATATTAAAAGTCTTCCCAGATTCCTTGGTCCATTGGTTGTAATTAATCTCATTTTTCATACTGTGTACTCCTTAGGATTGGAGTCCATTCTGTATTAGTTTCACTAAGTTTTTTTTTTCAATTTCCCCCACTATAATTTTCTACCATATGACATAGAAGCCTTCAGGAGAAAGGAAGGTTCATATACCTGTTTATTTACACAATCCTATCAGTAAAGAAAACCTTTAAATGGGGTTTCTGTCCAAAATACTATTGAAAATTAATAACAAAGGCAAAGCATTCCCTTTCACTTCCTGACACAACTGACCTTCACCGTTCCTGACCTAGATCACTGTGCTTTCAGACTCAATACAAACACTGTGTATGGATAATAATAACACACCTGTATCTTTCTTCATTCTCAAGAAAACAGCAATGAAAAGCTTGCAATTGCAAATCCTAAGAACCAATTCCATGTTCTAAAGTAGAAAGTATGACTTGAATGTTTAAATACATTACTCAATCGATGGTTTTAAAAGCACTCTGAACTGCTCTCTCTCTGGGTGACATAAGATAAACAAGCTAACCTCACTACTTTTACTAACTTGAAAATTTGCATGGAATTACCATAATAGGTTATGATTTTGTTTTAGAATGATTACTTCTGACAAGTTCCCCAATCTTAGCTCAGTATCTGTGACATAAAGAAGCCTTCACCTTCAAGAAGAGCTTTGTTCATACCATGCCTTTTAAAATATAAATCAATAGGCACATTTTAAGCTCAAATGAAATCATGAGAAAAAAATTGTTTTCAATTCTAAGAGATAAGGAAGGAATCATAGGTCTTTCATGAGAAATTTAAGATGAACATTGTGCATTTCCTTTATAAAATTAAGTCCTACTTTATTGTTCTTTTGTTTTATTGAACTGGTTTTTTTGTTTTGTTTCTCCTCTGGTATCTGGGCTCTTTAGTGCCCTCAACCTAACATTTAGAACTGAAAGCTTTTTCTTATTATATTAAGTATATCATACTATTGTCGATCTTTTATAAAATACTTATAAGGAAAATTGAAAGAAAAAATAGCCATGATCTTACCCTAAAGAGACCTTTATCTTAAGATTGAGATCTTCTTAACATTAATTCTCCAGGAATTTTTAAACATTGACAGTTTCCTAATTCTATACAAGTTGTTTTTTGAGTGGAATAAATTGGGTCAGATTAGCTTACTTGCAATGCTCTATGAACGTATATCATGATTATTCTTGCATATTTCTCACTGAAGACTTACTCGCACGATGTTTCTGTACATTAATATTGATTTCTCTTTATGTAGTATTCTCCAATCAAACCAATAATGTGCTTACAATATATCCTGATCAATTCATTAAGAACACTGGCCTGGATGACGAGATATCTTGCCTTAACATTTTTACTATTTGGCAGTGTGATTAGCAAACCACATCTGTTGCTAACACTACTACTATCATGCTAGACCTTAGTTTCTTTACAGATCAAGTGAAGGGATTAGATTAAATTACCTCTAAGAAATTTACCTCTTTTAGTTTAAAAATTGATTGCTCTTATTATTGTTTTATGTCTTCACGACAGAACTAACTCATAACCTCCAATGGAGGTTCAGAGCTACAAACAACACAGGAGGAGACTGTTCATATTTCTCCTATGAAGAACCTGGTAGATTCAAGCCACCTACTTTTGGGTTGGCAGTGTACCTCCTTACCCTCTAGGCAACCTAAAAGTTCTAACAGGTCCTCCCTAACAGGTAATAATTTGAGAAAATATTCACAAGGGTAAGGTAGCAAAAAGATTGAGAGTTTATTGAGCATGAACAATAACTTCAAGCAGCAATAGCAAAGTTCATCAGGGAAGCAAAAAATCAAATGCTGGTGAGGTTGTGGAGAGATTGTAACTCTTATCCACTGCTGGTAGGAATGAATGTAAAATGATACAGCGACTGTGGAGAGTAGTCTGATGCTTCCTCAAAATGTTGGAGGTAGAAATACCATTTGACTGAGCAATTCCACTACAGGGAATATACCCTAAAACCAAACCAAACCAAACCAAAACAAAACAAAACAAAAACCCACAAACCCAGAACAAAACCAAAACCAGAGTCAGGACTCAAACAGATGGTAAACATATCCATGTTTATTGCTACCTTATTCACAATAACAAAGAGATGGAAACAAGTCAAGCGTCCATCAACAAACAAAAGGATAGAAAAACTATGATATATTACACAATGAAATATTGCACAGCATTGAGAAATAATGAACACATGATATTTTACACAACGTGGGGGAGCTTGGAGGACATTATGTTGAGTGAAGTACTTCAGTCACAAAAAAAGACAAGCACTGCATAGCACTGCTGTCATACAATAGGACAGATGTGGGAGTGTTAGGGAGAGAATGGAAGAGAGTGGATATATAATACTACGTTGGAATGAATGAGTAGAGGAACTGTCGGGAAGGAGATTTGTTTGGGTATTAAATGTATGATAACAATTTGGAAGAAGAAGTGCATTGCAGGGTGGACTGGGGGAAGGAGAGGGATAAGGAGGGAAGAAAATGTTCAACAATGAAAACAAAAATAATAAATATTATTTTTAAAATGACCTATGGCCAGTATTTCTGGTATCACTGGTGACATTTTATATGAGTACTATGGTATTATTCAACATTTAGAACATTTCAACACACCTGCTGGAAAATACACAAAGACTACCAGATGCAATTTAAGGAGAGAAGAACTGCTCATGTAAAGATGTTCATGTTGTTGTTGTTATGTGCCGTCGAGTTGTTTACGACTCATAGCGACCCTATGCACAGCAGCCCTAAACCCTGCTCTATCCTGCGCCAACCGCACTGCCTCTGACACACCCATCCCGATTACCCCAGTCACCGAATCAAACCATCTCATAGAGGCTCTTCCCCTCCTGCGCTGTCCCTCCACCCTCCCAAACATGATGTCCCTCTAGCGTTTTTTAAAAAATGAATGTAATTCCACTACTGGGAATATACCCCAAAGAAACCATAACCGCCACCCAAGCAGATGTATTCACACCCATGTTTATCATGGCTTTGTTCACAGTAGCAAAGAGTTGGAAACAACCTAAGTGCCCATCAACAAACGAATAGATAGAGAAGCTGTGGTAAATTCACACAATGGAATACTATGCTGCATTGAAAAACAAGGAACTCTTGAAATATTATTCAAAATGGGTGACTATGGAGGACATTATTATACTGAGTGAAATATCTCAGTCATAAAAATACAAATATGGCATAATGCCACTATTATAAAAGAGGACTGGTATTGGGGTTGGGGGGAGTCTGAGAAAGATGGGATAAATTATGTATACTGCATTGAAATATATGAGGGAAAGAACCATTTAAGAGAGATATATGATTAGGTATTATTGTCATGACAGGAGTGCAGAACGAAGGCTGCATAGTGGAGTGGACTTGGGGGGAGGGATTGTAGACAATGAAATAATTTTTCTTTTACTTTTTAAAGAGAAGAGTGACCTGGGAGGAGGGGTAGGCAGGGAGAGAAGTGCGACAATGAATGAATGGAAATCCAAAATCTCTGTACTTT
The DNA here is from genome assembly GCF_000299155.1 of Elephantulus edwardii. Classification (NCBI taxonomy): domain Eukaryota; kingdom Metazoa; phylum Chordata; class Mammalia; order Macroscelidea; family Macroscelididae; genus Elephantulus; species Elephantulus edwardii. The sequence goes on from NW_006399899.1 coordinate 2,275,400, forward strand.
TACCTTTTAAAGAGAAGAGTGACCTGGGAGGAGGGGTAGGAGGGAGAGAAGTGCGACAATGAATGAATGGAAATCCAAAGTCTCTGTACTTTTTCATTAAAATAATAATAATAATAATAAAGGGACAAAAGAAAAAATGACCCATGGCCACAATTACCAAAATGGAAAGAGAATATCTGTACAGAAATACTAAAAGTAATTCTCTAAATAATCACAGGATTATTCTGTTCAATATTGTTTTTGACCAACACAAAAATTAAGTGAATTTTTTTACAAAATACAAAAACGAATAAATGCAATCTGCCACATGGAATAAACAAAAAGTTATCAAATAGAACTTTAAAGAGTCGTATCTACTCTGAATATCCAAAGCAGAATAAAAGCATAAAAGGTAATAATTTGCTATCAATATAATTGTCCATCTCAGACTCAACTCAAAACTCATTGCTGATTCTCACTCAAAGTGACATTTCATTGAGTTTCAGAGGCTGTAAATTGTAATGAGTACATACATTTTCCTGTCTTTCTCCCAAATATCTTCTCATGGATTTTAATCAACTCAGACACACAGTCTTTGGATTAGCAATGCAACTCACTGTGGATTACACCAGGAGAGCTCATTCAGCTGTCCCTCTAGAATACCAAACAATCAACTATTTAATATAAAAATAAAGTACAGCAAAGTGTATAAATATCATAAAAATTGTTAAATTGTTTAAAACTATAAGTTTTATTTTTTTGGCATCAATAACAAATCTGAATATTGAAAGATTCCATTCATGAGGGTGATACAATGAACTATATGCTAATGAGAACTACTACATATTACAAGAGATTGTTGTTGCTGTTGTATGCTGATGAATGAATTTGATACACAGGGACCAAATATACAACAGATGTTGTTGTTGTTGTTAAGTGCCGTCGAGTCGTTTGCGACTCATAGCAACCCTATGTGCAACAGCAGTAAACTCCACTCTGTCCTGTGCCAATCGCAGTCTCTGACACTCCCATCCCAATTATCCCAGTCACTGAATCAATCCACCTCACAGAAAACTTAAATGATCTTGCATCATCTTTACAACCTCTGTATTGCTTTTTAAAAGTCCACTAGTTTGTTGTTGTTTTGTTGTTGTTGTTGTTTTAAAGTCTATTGTTGAAGTCACTGTTCCAATTCATCTCATTAAGGTTCTTCTACTTCATTGACCCTCCATTTTTCCTAGCATATTGTGCTTTTCCTTTGCATGGTCAATGAAACACAGAGAGACAATCTATGTTTCATTGACTATGCAAAGTCATTTGACTGTGTAGATCACAATAAACTGTGGCTGACTCTGAGAAGAATGGGAATCCCAGAACACTTGATTGTGCTTATGAGAAACCTATACTTAGACTAGGAAGCAGTCATCAGAACAGAGCAAGAGACTGCATGATTAAAAATTGAGAAAGATGTATGCCAAGGATGTGTCCTATCTCCATATTTTTTTCAATCTATATATGAAACAGATTATCTGGGAGGCTGGGCTTTATAAGGAGGAATAAGGCATCAGAATTCGAGGTAGACTCATCAACAATCTGTGTTATGTAGGTGACACAACCCTACTTTTTGAAACTGAGGAGGATCTGAAGTGCTTGCTGCAGAGGGTCAAGGACTGCAGCTTTCAATACGGATTGAAGTTCAACATCAAGGAAAGAAAGATTCTCACCACTGATATGATTGACAGTATCATGATAGATGGTGAAGAGATTGAGATTGTTAACAGATTCAGTTTGTTTGGCTCTACAACAAACACTGTTGGTACCAGCAGCTAGGAAATTAAAAGATGAATTGCAGTGGGACAGTCTCCTGTCAGAGACCTCTTCAAAGTACTAAAGAGCAACACTGTCACTCTGGAGACTAAAGTGCACCTGATCCAGGTCATAGTGTTTGCAATTACTTGCTATGCATCAGAAAGCTGAACAATGACAAGGGGTGATAGAAGGAGAATTGATGCCTTTGAACTGTGGTGTTGGAGAAGAGTATTAACTATACCATGGACTGCTAGGAAAACAAACAGGTTCATCTTGGAAAAGGTGAAATCAGGCTGCTCCTTGTAGGCAAGGATTCTGAAGCTTCACCTGACATATCTGGGGCATGTTGCAAGGTGGGATCAGTCCTTGGAGAGGGATGTCATGTTTGGGAGGGTGGAGGGACAGTGCAAGAGAAGAAGACCCTCGATGAGATGTATTGTTTCAGTGACTCAGGTGATAAAGGTAGGTGTATCAGAGACAATAAGATTGGCACAGGATAGAGCAGTGTTTAGGGCTGTTGTACATATAGGGTTGCTATGATTCACAGATGACTTGATGGCACATAACAACATTGTACTTTTCCAAACACTGGTCCCTCCTGATAGTATGCCCAAAGTATTTGAGATTCTCATCATCTTCACTTCTAAGTAGCATCCAGGCTGCACTTATTCCAAGACTGATATGCTTGTTCTTTTGACTGCCTATAAGATATTCAATACTCCTTGACAACACCACAATTCAAATGCATCAATTTTACTTCAGTCTTCCTTATTCACTGTCCAAATTTCACATCTATCTGAAGCAATTTAAAAGATTATGACCTTGGGTAAGTGCTTTTGGTCTTTAAATTGACATCCTTCTTCTTTAGCACTTTCTACAGGTCCTTGGAAGTACATTTGCTCAATACAATGTATCTTCAGATGTCTTCATTGCTTCTTGCATGGGTAAAGATTGTAGATGTCAGTACAAAAAAATTCTTGGTAAATGTTTTCTGTTTATCATTGTGTTGCCTATTGAGGATTTTTGTGTTCTTTATGTTGAGGTTAATGTACACTTAAGGCTATAATCGTTGATGTTTTTGAAGAAGTACTTCAATCTTCACTTTCCACAAAGTTGTATCATCCGTATTTTATGTGTTATTGATGAGTATTCCTCCAATCCTGATGCCACAGTCTTTGCCATATAGTCTAATTTCTTAGATTATTTGCTCAGCATACATATAGAATAGATATGGTGAAAAGATAACAACACTGACACACACCTTTTCTGATTTTAAACCATACGATATCTCCCTGTATTTAAACAATTGCTTCTTATTTCAAGGACAGATTACTGATGAGCACATTCGAATGTTCTGTTATTCCCATTCTTCTCAATAGTATCTGTAATTTGTTAGGATCCACATAGTCAAGCACATTTGTATAATCAATAAAATACAAATAAACATCTTTCTGGTGTTCTCTGCTTGGTCAAGATCATGTGATATTAGCAATAATGTTTCTCATTCCCTGACATTTTCTACATCTGCTTTGAATTTCTAGCTGTTCCCTATCAAGTTCCAGCCTTTTTCAGTAATCTTTAGCAATATTTTTCTTGCAAATGATATTAACGATATGTTTTCTGTGATTGCTGCATTCTGTTGGATCACTTTTTAGGGACATGGGAACAAATATTAATTTTATCTAATTCATTAGTTTACTGTGGGTGACATTACTGATTTTTGAAACTCTGATGGCAAAGCTTTCAGCATCACAGCACCATGCAAGCTATCAAACTATGGCAAACTGACAGATGAGTGGAAAAACTGAGTAGTAAATAAAATGCCACAAAACAATAAAATAAGAAAACTCAAGATAAGAACAAATAGAATTGCATGATCCCACATTTTGCTACAAAAAAGGGGGGAAGAGTGAAAAACCCCAGAAAATTATAGGCCTAAAAGCTTAAAACTCTAGAAACTAGACAGAAACTTATAGGATTTAATCCAATTTTGAAAAAGAAAAATCTGACTTTCTCTCCCTCTTCTGTTTCAATGCAGTATACATAACTTATCCAATTTTTCTGTCTCACCCCAATCCTGATGTCAGTACCGTTCTACAACAGTGGCACTCTGTAGTATTTGTTACTGAGAAAACAATTTAAAAGTGATATATGATTGGGTATTATGATCATGAGACGAGTCCAGAATGAAGGCTGCATATTGTAGTGTTCCTGGGAAGGGGGAGGAGGATTGTATACCAATAAAAGAATTTTTCTTTTACTTTTAAAAGAGAAGAGTGAACTGGGCAGGGAGAAAAATGCAACAATGAATGAATGGAAATCCAAAATCTCTATAAATGTTCATTAAAATTAATAAGTTTGAGGCCTTGAACACTAATGAGCGAAGACCAGATGAGTTGTGGGAGGATGTCAAAGGTATCATCCAGGAAGAGTGCAAACGGTCATTACAAA
>NW_006399899.1:2281363-2301967 GCF_000299155.1 Elephantulus edwardii
GGAGGGACAGCGCAGGAGGGGAGGACCCTCTATGAGATGGATTGATTCGGTGACTGGGGTAATCGGAATGCGTGTGTCAGAGGCAGTGCAGTTGGCGCAGGATAGAGCAGGGTTTAGGGCTCTTGTGCATAGGTTCGCTGTGAGTCGAAAACGACTCGACGGCACATAACCACAACGACAACAATTTTTTTTTTTAAATCTGAGTTTAAAATGATAAGACTTTTCTTTTTACCATTGGTATTTTTCTGCCTCTCTACCTCTGAGCCAATGAAGACTGTGAGCTATAAAGTCCCTTTTGGTCCAAGAACACTCATTAACGCTTAGCTTTTGCTGGTAGACCATTAATTATGACTGTGTTTGTCTCTCTGGGTGCTGCCTGAAAGACTGAGGTACAATCCTCCTCGTACAGTTATCTTCAGAGCCCCTGCAGAACTATGGGAGAAATAACAAGCAATATGAACAGATGTGGCTACCCTGAATCATTTAAGGTTAGTGTAATCGAACCAAACAATAGGCTTCTCTAGTCTGAAGAAGTGAATGTGTTAGAACGTATTGCATAATTAGTATTTTCAAAAGCACTTGGAGCTATGCGATACCAGAAAATAGTTCTACTCCATCTTTCCACCAAAGTAACTATTTCATTGGAAAAAGCAATTGGAACCAACTAGTTTAGAATTCTGGAAGCGTAATGAATACTTAATTCAACTAGTGAAGCACATGATGAAGAGGCAAGCTACTAGTTGTTCTTGGTAAAGGCCATGTTCAATTCTACTGTACCATTGTGGTAGTAAGGACAGCAGTTTATACTCCTGGAATAATGAGCTGATGCTATGTGAGCAGAAAGAAAATATTTTGCTCCAAAGATTTCGAATTGCATGGTTTGCGCAGTTTTGTTTGCCTGGCAGTGACCAAAGGGATGAATGCAAATCTTGGAGCTATTTCAGTCATCTCTCAGAAGTGGTTTTTATGGCTGACAGATTCAAAGACCCTTTGATGTTAGATATAACAGAATATAACACATACTTTACAAAAAGTAACTTAGAAAAATCACTAAACAATAAACAATACTGTACAGTAAATAACAACTGTAATACCTGAGTAGTGAGAAAATAAGATACTTATGTTTTCTGGTTTTGTTTGGTCTTTTATTCACTTGAGTGAAAGGAAATCTTCAAAATATTAGTTAGACATGAAACTGAGGTTTGAAAATCCAGTTATTGTATGGAAGGCAATTTTTTTTAAAAATTACTGGTGAGGGGCTTGATAGAAACACATATTAATTTACTCTTCAATAATACAAAAAGAGTTAAACTGAGACTCCTGCAAAGAGGAATTGCCTGAAGTCCAGAGTAACCATATTCTAGTACTCAATTTTCCCAGTTTGAAAAGCAACAAGTCTACAAAGAGAACTAAACGCTTACCAAGTAAAAAGATAACATAAAGAGACAGAAAGTTTTTTGTAGAAGTTTGGATCATGGTCAGATTAAAGGACTTTAACATAATAATGTTAAATATACTTAAAGGGTAAAAGAAAACTTGAATAATGAAGTAAAAGAAACAAGGAAAATAATATAGAGTCAAAACAAGAATTTTACTATAGAGATAGAATAAGAAAGAGTCAGATACATTTGATCTGAAATAGTAAACTTTAAATAAAAGTTTACTAGAGAAACTCAATTAAGAGATTGGAAATAACAGAGAAACAATCAGTGAATTAAAGCAATAAAAATTGCTGATTCTCCAGAGCAACCTGAAGAATAAGAAAATTTTAAAAGTCATAATAGATTTCCAGACACTGTCAATAAAATCAATATAGAAAAGAAAGAAATATACTATTTCATGATTTAAAAATATCTAAATTACAAATTGAAGGAAAAGTCCTTTGTACAATCTAAGGCATCTATGAGAAGTCTACAGCTAAGCAAATATTCAATGGAGAAGCAATGAGAGTTTGCTTTTAAGATAAGGAAAAATAAGAATGTCTGCTATTAACTTTGCTTATTAATATTCAAAGCCTCAAACCTGCTCCTGAGATGGTCTTTAAATTCAAGAGAGATAAAAACAAGGCGAGGCTTTGCTCAAATAATTTGTTCAGCATACAGACAAGGTCCTAGACATGGACAATTGTAAATACGCTACAAATCGACTAGAGCTAACAACAAATACAGTAAAATTATAAGATAAAATTTTGGATTGTGATTTAGTAGACTGGTAGGATATAATATTAATATCAAAAAATCAGTGGGACTCCTCTACAGTAACAAAGAGAACTTATAGAGAAGGAATCCAAGAAAGCAATACCATTTACAATAGCTAACCATAAATTGAGATAGTTGAGAGTAAACCTAACTAGAGACACAAAAAAAGAAAACTATAGAATATTTCTGCAAGACACAATAAAAGACCTAAATAAATAGGAAAATGTTCTCTGTTCATAAATAGAATGACTCAATATTGTAAAAATGACAATTTTAATAATGCAGTCTACATGTTCAATGTAATCCCATACACATGCCAAATTCATTTATCAAGGTGATTGAAAAGGAAATTGTCAAGTTCACCTGGAAAGTAAAGAGACCCCCAATAAGCAAAGCACTTCTGAAAAACCAAAATAAAATGGGAGGCATAGCATTCCCTGATCTCAAAACCTACTAGACAGTGGTAGTAACCAACATAGCATGTTACTGGTACAATGATAGGCACATAGACCAATGGAACAGAATTAAGAATCCAGAAATGGGCCCAGCTATCTATGGTCAACTGATATTCGATAAAGAAATAAAATCTATCAAGTGGGGAAATTACAACCTCTTCAACAAATGGTACTGGTAAAACTGGACTGCTACCTGCAGGAAGCTGAAACAAGATCCACATCTCACACCATATACAAAAATCAACTCAAGATGGATCAGAGACCTGGGATTAAAGCCAAAATTATAAAGTTAGTAAGAGAAAAACTAAGATCAAGTTTAAGATGGCCAAATACAGCCAGAAATGCAAAATCTAGAGAGGATAAAATTGGAATCTTCAAAAGATTAAATCTCTAAGTACATAAAAAAAATTTACCAACAAAGTGAAAAGAAAACCTACTGACTAAGAAAAAACATTTGGCAATACCATTTCAGACAAAGGTCTCATATCAAAAGTTTACAGAATCCTACAAGGCCTCTACAAGAAACAGCTTGATAACATAATTACAAAACAGGCAGAAGTCATGGAAAGACTTTTAAAGAGGAAGATAGTCAGATAGCCAATAGACACATGAAAAAATGCTCAAAATCACTGGCAATAACAGAGAGGCAAATAAAAATCACAGTAAGATACCATCTCACCCCAGTAGCAATGGCAAAATTTAACAGGACAGCAAGTAATAAATGTTGGAGAGGAAGTGGCAATTATAAAATGTTACAGCCTCACTGGAAGGCAGATTGCTGCTTCCTCAAAAAGCTGAACACAGAAATGCCATGTCTCAGCTATTCCATTGCTTGTAACATACCCCAAGAAATGAGAACTGAGACACAAATGGAGACTTCTACTGTTTATAGCAGTATTACTATAATGTTTATAGCAGTATTACTCAACATCCCAAGAACATAGAAAATGCCCAAATGTCCAACCACCATCAAATGGATTAAGAAAGTATGGTACATTCACATGATGGAATACTACTATGCAGCACACAGAAGCAATGATTTTGAAAATTACTACCAAACTTAGGAATGACTGGAGATCACCATGCTGAGTGAACTAACTCAGTTCCATAAGGACAAATACTATCTATATAAGATCATTACTGTAGAAATAGAAAAATAACTAATAAAATATGTATGAGGATCTGAGGGAGGGGAAAGAGGAAGCACAGGGTTAAAGATGGGGGGGGTGTAATCATAGGGTCACATAATTTGAGGGGTGGAAAGAGGGGTGGGTAAAGGAAATAGGAATGACCTGATATGAAAAACAAAGCATACATACTTGTAAGTAAAGCAGTATAAAATAAAAATTGTATTAAAAAGAATATGGGTTGTTATATGACAAATAAATGAAAGAATATTCTCCATCACAGGTCTAAAATTGGTTCACCATTTATAAATCATTTTTTCACACTTTTCACTAGAATTAGTTCATTTCAACTATATAAAAAGTGTAATGTTAGATATTGGGAAGGAAATGATCAACAAACCCAAATACCTACCTTCAACAACTCCACAATCTCATAAAAGAGGTCAGTCTACCAAGCCTCAACTAAAAGATTAAATAGGGATTCAATTGACCAAAATTGCCTCAATAGTACATACTAGGAAAAATAAAGAGTCCATGCATTTACTTCTTATTCTATCAATTATTAGCAGCTGCGAGTTTTAGGCACTGTTGTTGACAAAATAGATTCAACTTTTACACTTTTGAAACTTAATCAACTCACCAATAGACAGAAAAAAATACAATATTATAAAGTATGATGAAGAGAAAATAGGCCAAATTTAAAGAAAGAGAATAAAAATTAGATATGTGATAGGAGATATAAAACAATAGAGATCTATCTACTAAGGTTATACTAAATCAAAGAACGTAGGTGAATGAACCACAGAAAAAGAGGGGCATACTTTTAAATAAGATTGAGGTTATGGGCGAGCTCTGGTGGCCTAGTGGCAAGAAGCTGCACTGCAATCCCAGAGATGTGAGGTTTGAATCCACCAGATGCTCTGCTGAAGAAGGAGGCACAATCTCCTCCTGTACCAGTCAGATCTGATTTGACGGTACACACATTAAAAAAAAAAAAAAAAAAGATTGAGGTTATGCTAGTCATAGAGATTTTGCTGGATCAGTGTAGCTAGAGACAGCAGTCAAATAAAAGAACAGAACACAATGAGATTGGAAATGAGACAAGAACCAGACCCTGGAAGCACCCCACATTTTTCAATACTGAATAAACTCTCTCTGAAGTTCATATTTATACTTTGTCCACTTTTTAAAGACCTTTTATGAAATTTAAATTTCAAGAATCATTCTTTAAAATATTGGGGATAATTAATGCCCAAGATGATATAAAATTCAACTAGCTTAGATATTCAGCTTCCCCATATGTAAAACTGTAACAATATAAAATAACAGGGCTGTTGTGAAGGAAACTGAAGATCAACCATGCCATGAGCATTAAGTATTCTCACTGCCTTCGACCTTGAATCTACTTGTAGCTGATCCACCAGGGGGTTTCTGAGGATATGGAGCACATAGCTGTAAAGTATATCAGAGATGGTGAGAATGACACAGGATAGGGCAGTGTTCCGTTTCTGGGTGCATAGGGTCACTATACGTCATAGTTGCCTTGAGAGCATTTAACAACAGTGACAAAGTACATGGGAGGAGATTGCCACTGGTGAATTTGAATTTTCAGAGAGGCTTGGCCTTTGAGTCAGCAGTGCAACTCCCTAGGGACTACACCCCTATAGCTTTTGATAGGATGTATGATTGTTCTTAAAATGTATTCAATAGACACAGAGGGGGAATTCTTTAGGATTAGAAATAGAAATTTACTAGCATTAGTTTGATATTATTGAATGTGATCAGAACTAGCACTTCAGCATTAATTCATAACCGTAGCATACAATATCAGTATAATTAAAATTAAAGAACCAAGCAATTTTCCCATCTTGCTTCCCTATTATTGTTTAATTGTTCAGAATGTCTTCTGTTATGGAGACAAAGCAATTAAGCCCAGCAAGTCGCAACAATGGCGATCATAAAGTGGGGGTCTGCTTCATTAGTAATTTGAATATCAGCATAGAAAACATTAAAGAAAGAAATGCAGTTGTAATTGGAAATAATTGGATAGCACTCTTCACTTCATTGGGAAAGTTATCCTGTCTGTATTTGGAGGGCTTTCAGATTTTTTTTTTTCTAATTTTTTTTTAGTCTTTTTTTTTTTCACATGAGCTCTTCAAATTGAGCTTTGTAAACATCGCTGTATCAAGATTCAGCAAAAAGGGTCAGTGAGTGTTGAGTTCTTTTTCAAATAACATTTTTCCCATGAGAATCCAAAGGAAATTTTATTTCACTTAACAGTCAACCAAACAGAAGAAGGGTAAGGTGTTAATACTTCTGTTAAACATAAACAATCAGAGTAACAATTCCTGTGTCTGCACTAGGAGCTCTGGTGGTACTGTGGTTAAGACATTTGGCTGTTGATCATAAGGTTCATAATAGGAGCACACCAGCTATTCTGTAGGAAAATGGCTGGCAGTCTACTTCAATATAGTCTTAGAAACTCTATGAGAAGTTCTATTCATCTCTACGTTATCATTATGAATTGAAATTGAGTCAATGGCTGTAGAAATGGTCCATTTTTCACAAGGATAAAAGCTATCTTCCAAAAGTTCCAGTTCTACTCTTGGAATAAAAAAAAAAAAAGCCACAAAAAAAACAACACACACACAACCCAAAAAAACCACACCAAAACTTAAATAAATTTATTATGGAAGTGGATATATTACTGTCATAGATTGAATTGAGTTCCCAAGACTGTGGCTGAGTGCTCAAATATGGAAACACAAAAGAAGAGGGAAAACTATAAGCATACACCAGAGATTGGAACATGGAATATGAAAAGGATGAATGTAAGACATTGTTAAGAAATGGCCCTTATAAATTTTGACATAATAGATATTGGTGAAATGAGATGGATTGGCATGGGACATTTTGAATTAGATAATTATGGTGAGGAAAAATGAGGTTGCTTTCATAGTTAAAAATAATCATTTACAGATCCATCTTGAAAGATAATGTGAGTGACAGGATACTATCTATACACATACAAAAGTTTGGAAGATGAAAGAAAGAACAGTAGTCAGAAAGCATGGACTTGGTGATAGAATTCTGTAAAATCAATAATTAATTACTCACAAACACTTTTTATAAGAAACATAAATGCAGACTATACACATGAATTTCACCTGATGGTATGCATAGGAATCAGATCGATTACATCTGTGGAAAGAATAGCTGGAGAAGCTCAATGTCAGCTGTGAAAACTAGTCCAGGTGCTGATTGTGGAACAGACCACCAATTACTCACATGCAAGTTCAAGCTGAATCTCAAGAAGGTTAAATCAAATCTACATGAACCAAAAGTTGACCTTAATTAAATCTATCCCATCTGAATTTCAAAACCATCTCAAAAACAGGTTTGAGGCCTTGAACACTAATAAGTGAAGACCTGATGAGCTATGGCAGGATATCAAGACTATCATCCATGAAAAATGCAGAAGATAATTACAAAGACAGAGGAGGATGAAAAGACCAAGAGGGATGTCAGATGAGACTGAATATTGCTCTAGAGCACCAAGAAGCAAAAGCAAAGGGAAGAAATCAAGGAATTAAGGAGATGAACAGAAGATTTCATTATAAAAGTATTATAATGAAATGTGCAAAGGGCTAGAATAAAAAAAAATCAAAAGGGCTGAACTCTCTCAGCATTTCTTGAGCTGAAGAAACTGAAGAACAAATTCAAGCCTTGAGTTGCAATACTTAAGGATGTTTTGGGCAGAATATTAAATGAGCCAGGAACCGTTAAAAGAAGATGGAAAGAGTATGCAGTCACCATCCCAAAATGAATTGGCTGACACAGAAAAATCCATGAAACAACATAAGAGAAAGAGCCTGTGGTTATGAAGAAAAGTTCAAGAAGCTATGAAAGAATTGTAAAAAAAGCAAAGCCCCAGGAATTAACAGAGTAACAACTGACATATTTAACAAACAGATGATGCCCTGGATGTGCTGGTCAAGTTGTGCCAAGAAATTTGGCAAACAATCACCTGGCCAACTAACTGGAAGATATCCATATTTGTTCTCATTCCAAAGGAAGATGACCTGAAAGAGTGTGGAAATTATTGAACAATATCATTAATATCACACGCAAGTAAGATTCTATTGAAAATTATCTGAAAACTACTGGAACAGCACATTAACAGAAAACTGCCAGATATGTAGACTGGATTTAGAAGAGACAGTGGTAGTAGGGATATTATATATATTGTTAGATGGATCTTGGTTGAAAGCAGGGAGTACCAGAAGAATGTCTGTCTGTGCTTCATTAACTATGCAAAGGCTTTTGACTGTGTGGATCACAACAAGCTATGGTTGACTCTGAGAAGAATGGGAATCCAAGAATATTTGATTGTGCTAATGCGAAACCTACACTTGGAGCAAGTGACAGTCCTCAGAACAGAGCAATGAAAGAATGCAGAGTTCAAAATTGAGAAGGGTGTACAAGAGGGATGTGTCCTATCTCTATACCTTTTCAATCTATATGTGGAACAGATCATCTGGGAGGCTGGGCTCTATGAGGAGAAATGTGGCAGCAAGATTGAAGGAAGACTCATCAACAACCTCTGTTATGCAGATGACACAGCTTTGCTTGCTGAAATGGAGGAGAATATGAAGCACTTGTTGCAGAAGTTCAAGGACTGTAGCTTTCAATATGGATTGGAGCTCAACATCAAGAAAACAAAGATTCTCACCACTGGGCCAATTGACAGCATCATGATAGATGGTAAAGAGATTAAGATTCTTTTCAGCTTCATTTTGTTTGACTTCATAATCAACATTCTTGGTTCCAGCAATCTGGAAGCCAAAAGACAAATTCCATTTAGAAAGTCTGCTGTCAAGGACCTCTCCGGAGTACCAAAAAGCAATGATGTTAGTCTGCAGACTAAGGTGTGCCTAATCTAGGGTAAGGCCTTTACAAATATTTTCTATGCTTCAGAAAGCCGGACAATGTCTAAGGATGATAGAATGAGAATTGGTGCCTTTGATCTGTGGTGCTGGAGAAGAGTTTTGAATATACCATGAACTACTAGGACAAAAAAACAGCTTCGTCCTGGCGAGACTGAAACTAGGCTGTTCCTTGGAGGCAAAGATTTTGAAGCTTTGTCTGACATACTTTGGGCATGTTGCAAGGAGGGCCAGTCCTTGGAGATGGACTGGTTGGGAGTGCATACTGACAGTGCAAAAGAGGAAGACCCTCGATGAAATGGATTGACTCAGTGATTGGGGTAGGTGTATCAAAGATGATAATGTTGACTCAGGATAGAACAAAGTTCAGAGCTGTTGTACATATGATAGCTATGAACCACAAGTGATTCGATGGCACATAACAATAACAATGATCTATGTTAGAAATTATGTAATGATCCCTTATGATCTGATGAGACAAATGTTAGAAAAAAACAGTAAAAGTAGAAAACAAGACTCCTAAATCAGTAGATACTTAAATATGGTGCTTATCTCTCAGGCCATTGGTTTTTCAATCACTTGCTATGCTGCTGAGAACAGAACAGTGAATAAGGATGACAAAAGAAGAATTGATGTTTTTGAACTATGATGTTGGAGAAGAGTACTGAATATCTCATGGACTGCCAATAGAAAAAACAGATATGTCTCAGAAAAGAGCAGCTAGAATGCTCCTCGCGGGCAAAATATACAGATGACACAACCTTGCTTGCTGAAACTGAGGAAGACTGAAAGTGCTTGCTGCAGAAAGAAAAGAGTTACAGCTTTTAATATGGATTGAAGATCAACATCAAATAGATAACAAAGATTATCACCACTGGACCAACTGGCAGCACCGTGATAAAAGAAGAGGAGATTGAGGTTAATAATTTCCATTTACTCGACTCCACAATCAACACTCTTGAGACCAGCAGTTAGAAAATCTAAAGACGAATTGCACTGAGAATTCTGTGTCAGAGGAGCTCTCCAGAGAACTGAGAAGCAACAATATCAGTCTAGAGACTAGTGTGTGCCTGATCCAGTTCACGGTCTTCAGGGAACAGGACAATAACAAGGATGAGAGCAGAAGAATTGATGCCTTTCAATTGGGGTGCTGGAGAAAAGTACTGAACATAACATGGAGAACAAACAGTTCTGTTTTGGAGAGGGTGAAAGCAAGTTTCTCCTTGGAATCTAGGATTTTGAAGTTCCATCTCACATATTTTGGGCACATGGCCAGGAGGGACTGGTCTTTGGAGAAGGATATCGTGCTTTGAAGAGTAGCGGGACATTGTAGGAGAGGAAGACCCTGGATGAAATGGCTTAACTCAAAAACTGGATTAATAGGGGTAAGTGGGTCAGAGTCAGTGAGACTCACTCAGGACAGGGTAGGATTCAGAGCTGTTGCGCATAAAGTCACTATGAGTCACAGGCAACTTCATAGACACAACAATAACATATATTTTGGTAATATTGCTAGAAGAAGCTATTATTTATGTGAGAGGGACATCATGTTGGGAAAGTGGAGGATTAGTAAAAGACAGGAAGACTTCAACAAGGTGGATTGATACAGTGACTGCAGCAATGGGTTTGAATGTGTCAGAGATTGTAAGGATAGGGTAGAGCTCAGATCTGTTGTTCGTGACTATGAGTTGTATTCAACAGCACCAAACAACAACACCTGTCAGTTAGGTACATTGGGAGAATGATTTCCATGTTTCTGTGCATCACAACAACTGTGGCTAGCTCAGAACAATGGGAAGCTCAGAACACTCGATTTTGTTTATGTGACATCTGTACTTGGATGAGAAGGCAGTTGTCAGAACAGAGTAAAGAAATACTGCATTGCACAAAATCAGAAAAGATGTATGCCAGGAATGCATCATATCTACATATCTTTTCATTTTATATGTGGAACAGATCATCTGAGAGGCTGATCTCTATTAGGAGGAATATGGCATAAGGATTAGAGGACAACTCATCAACTCCCTGTGTTATACGGATGACACAGACTTGCTTGCCAAAACTGAAGAGAATCTGAGGCATTTGCTGCAGAAGGTCAAGGACTGCAGCTTTCAGTATGGATTGAAGCTCAACATCAAAAAAACAAAGATCCTTACCACTGGGCCAATTGGCAGCATTATGATAGATGGTGAAGAGATTGGGATTGTTGACAACTTCAGTTTGCTTGGCTCCATAATCAATATTCTCGGTACCAGCAGAAATCAAAAGATGAATTGCATTGGGAAATTGGTTATCAGAAACCTTCCCAGATTACTGAAGAACAACAACATCAGTCTGGAGACTAAGGTGTGCCTAATCCAAGCCATGTTCTTTGCAATTACTTTCTATGCATCAGAAAGTTGGACAATGAATAGGGATGATAGAAGCTGTGGTGCTGGAGAAGAGCATTGAATATACCATGGACTGCTAGAAGAACAAACAGATCCATCCTCTAGAGGATGAAATCAGGCTGCTCCTTGGAGGCAAGGATGCTTTAGACATGTTGCAAGGAGAGAAGAGTCCTTGAAGAGTGACCGTCATGCTTAGAAAGATGGATTGAGATGAGTGACTGGGGTAATGAGAGTAGGTGTGTCAGAGACAATGAGGTTGGGTCCATAGTAGTTAAAAGAAAATTAAGGGTCCACAACAACAATTATTTTCTGGTGGCTTAGTGGTAAGAAGTTGCACTGTAATCCCAAAGGCAGGTTTAAATGCACCACCTACTCTGGGGCAGAAGGATGAGTAATCTCCCATATGATTAACTGCTCTGAAAACCCGCTGGAGGGTCAGCTAGGGATTGATTCCAACAACAACAAAATTATTCTATAGTTTAGGTGTGCAGGTACTTGCTTGCTTATCATTTGCTGTTATTAGTACAGCATTTTTCTGTCAGTCCACTATTCTGGAATAACTTGTGAATTGCTGTGATGCAAAAAGCTATGTCACAAAGTGTGTAAAATGCCAGAAGGATTACCCATTGTGGACAGGATTCAGCAAGGGCTTCCAGATCAAGACAGACTAGAACCAGGATTAGACATCTACTTCTGAAATAATGGGTCTCTGAAAATCCTATGAACAATAGTGGAACACAGGTAGCTGTAGTATTAGAATAGAGCCCATTTTGGAAGTTAGTCAAAATGACAAGAAACAGCAACAAATGTCCATTAAAAATTAGAATGTGAAATTATCAAATATGAATATAGGAAAACTAGAAGTTGACCAAAATGGAATGGCATACACGAGCATTAACTTTCAATGGATGAATTGGTATTTGTCACATATGAATCACAGTACCACATGTCAGCAATAAGAACTGGAAAAGAGTGATGTTGCCATTCATAGTTAAAAAGACTATTTCAACTCATTGAGTTGGAACCAATAAATATAGTTTTGAGATATATATTTCACCATCAAACAAAAAATGAGAGTTTTAAAAAAGACAATTTCAAGTTACATCCCAAAGTACAACGTTGTGATAGGATACTATCCATACTCATATAAGGAAGACCTAATATTACAATTTTTTATTTAAATACATACATCAACAGCTAAAAGCAAGAGGAGAAAACTGAGGTATTGTCCCAAATTTTACAGCCTCTAATTGACCAAGTGTGCAATCAAGACATGCTAATGACAATTGGTGACTGGAATACAAGTTTGAAATAATGAAAAAGAAATGGTTGGAAAGTATGGACTTGGTGACAAAAATGAGGCCAGAAATCAAATGACTGAATTTTGTACTATTGTGGTTAAGTGCCATCAGGTTAAGTATGACTCATAGCCACCCTATGAACAACAGAGTCCTTATCCTGCCTTATCCTGGGCCATCTTCACACTTGCTGACACATTAAAGTCCATTGCAGCAGTCATCGTATCAATCCACCTGGTGGAGGGTCTTTCTCTCCTTCATCAACTCTCTGCCCTTACAAACCTCATGTTTCTCTCCTTGGAATAATTCCTCCTAGCAACATGGTCAAAGTGTGCACCCTCTCTCTTTTGGCAGTCCATGGGTTGTTCAGTGCTCCTCTCAAACACAACAGCTGAAATGCATCAATTCTTCTGTCATCCATATTCATTGTTTGGCTCTCAGAGGCATAGTAATTGTTCAGAAAGATCATAGCCTGAATCAGATACACTGTAATCCTTAAACTGACAACATTGTTCCTCAATAATTTGTGGTCCTTAGCTTCACACTGTCCCAGTGCAATGTGTTTTCTTATTTCCTGACTCCTGGTACCAAGGGTGTTAGTTGTAGATTCAAGTAAGATGAAGTTTTTCACAGTTTCAATCTTTTCTCCATCAATCATCATGTTGCCTATCAGTCAAGTGGTAAGAGTTTTCTTTTATTGACATTGAGATGCAACCTAAATTGAAAGCTGCATTCTTTGATCTTCTGCAACAAGTGCTTCAATGATTTATTCATAACAAATACCTTTTTTCAAAACACAAATGAAAACTTTACACATAGAATTCATCTGATGGACTTCACGGGTATCATATTAACTAAATTCATGAAAGGAATCATTGGAGAAGCTGTTAACAGCCATCAATTACACAAGTGCAAGTTCAAATTGAGGCTGAATAAAATTAAAACAAGTCTACAAAACCCAAAATACAACCTTGAGTCTATTCCATTGGAATTTAAAAATTATCTCATCAATCTGTATTGGACATCAATGATTGAGGACCAAGATGTGTTATAGGTTAACATGAAGGATATTATCTATGAAGAAAGAGAAATGCAGTTATAATGACAGAAGTGAAAGAGAAATAAAATTTGATGTCACAAGAGACTGAAGATTTCACTACAGTACTGAGAAATCAAAACAAAGGGAAGGGATACTGATTGAAAGAATCAAATATTAGATGTTGAAAGGCAACTTGAGGAGACAAAGCAAACTATGATAATGGAATGTGCAGAAATGGAATTGGCCAGAAAAAAAAAGAACTCCAAATTTTTAAAACTGAAAAGCAAATTCAAGCCTCAAGTTGCAATACTTACAGATATTATGGGTCAAATTTTAAACCAGGAAGCATCAACATAAAATATAGGGAACATAAAGAGGGAACACAGCACCAAAAGAATTGATTTATAAAAAGAGAGAGAGAATTGATCAATACTGAAATATTTTGGAAAGTATCATCTAATTAAAAGCCAATGATAATGAAGGAAGAAGTTCAAACTACACTGAAGGCTTTGGAAAAAAAAACCAACCCCAATAAAGCCCTAGGAATGTATGGGATATCAAATGACATGTTTCAATTATCAGATGAAACTTGAACATGCTCTCTAATAAATGCCACAAAATTTGGAAGACAGGTCCCTGGCTGATTGAATGCAAGATAACCATATTTGCTCACATTTAAAGAAAGGTAATCCAACAGAATATGGAAATTATTGATCAATATGAACATCTCATGCAAGCAGAATATTGTTGAAGATCATCTCAAAATAGCTAGAGCAATATATTGACAGAGAACTGGAAGAACTTAAAGTGAAGTTACAAGAGACAGTGGCACCGGGGATATCATTGTGGATATTAGATGGATCCTGGCTAACAGCAGAAAATATCAGAAGAATGTCTATTTGTGCTTTATTGACTGTGGAAGGCATTTGACTCTGAGGATTATAACAAATTATGGTTAAAAAGAAGAATAATGGCAATTTAAAAACACTTATTTATGCTCATATGAAACCTATGTCTAAACCAAGAAGCTTCTATCTACACAGAACAAGGGAACACTATAGGGTTTGAAATTAAGAACGGCATATTTTAGGGTTGTATCCTTCCTCCTTAACTATTCAATTTGTATGCTCAGCAATTCATTTGAGAAGCTGGACTCTATTAAGAAAAACATGACATCAGGATCAGAGGAAGCCTCCCCAAAAACCTGGGTTATGAAGATAATACAACCTTGCTTGCAGAAAGTGAAGAAGACTTGAAGGGCATGCTGCAGATAAGACTACAGACTTCAGCACAGATTACATTTTAACATCAAGAAAACATAAATTCTCACCACTGATAGGCAACATTATGATAGATGGAGAAAAGATTAAAATTGTCAATGACTTGATCTTATTTTTATTGAAAATAAAGCACTCTTGGTAACAGCAGTGAGGAAATCAGGAGATGTACTGCATTGGGGAATTCTACTGTCTGGATCTTTTCCAAATAAATGAGAAACAATGATGTCATTTTGAAGACTAAAATGCATCTGATTCTTGGTCTTTTCAATTACCTGTTATGTATCCAAGAGTTGGACTATGAATAAAAATGACAGAAGAATTGTTTTCTTTGTTGTGATACTGGAGAAGAGTACTGAATATTCCATGGACTTTCAAAAGCGTAAACATATATGGCTTAGAGAGGGTGCAGCCAGAGTGCTTCATGTAGGCAAAAATGACAAAGGTTCATCTCATATCTACTTAGTATGTTGTTAGGAAAGGCTATTTCCTGGAAAGGGACATCATGCTTGGAAAGGTGGAGGGTTCATTAAAGAGAGGAAGACCATCAGACAGTTGGATCAACACAGTGAGTACTGAAATATGCTCAAGAATGACAGAAATGATGAGATGGCATAAGATTTGTTGTTCATGAAGTCATTAAGAATCTTACTAGACTCAATGGCACTTATCAACAATAACATTCCTCATGTATCTCTGGATTGGAAATTATCATATTGTTAATATTCCTAGCCTTAAGCTTAAAAGATTATATTGTTCAAAATTATTTGTTATATATTTGTTTAAATTTTTCCCTCTTTTAACAACTGGGATCTAGAGGGAAGAGAAAAGACCAGAGAATGGCCAAAATTATTGGGGCAGCTATTGCTGCAGGTTTAGGGCCTGTGTCAGGAAAAGGAAGTCTTACACTCAAAGGTAATAAAGGAGGTCAGAATTGCTTCCACTGTGGAAAGCTGGGCCACTTCATGAGACAGTGTGACAGACGAGAGCCACAGATAGGCAAGGGAGTAGAGAGGAAGCTCCCACTCACTTGCTTTAAGTGTGGCTCTGAAGGACACTTGGCCCACGGTGGCTCACATCAGGTCCTTGTGGCTGACAGGACTGACAGGCCCAAGCTCCCAGCTGGAAACAAAGGAGGATGCCTCAACGATTTAGATCCTCCCAGAAGAGCTGTGGGTGAGCATTAACATTACTGGCAAGTATATTCATTTTCTCCTGAGAGCCTACTATTTGGTCTTAAAAGTCTTCTGAGGTCCCAACTATTCTCACTATTTCTTAGTTGTTGGAATTGATGGAAAATCTCATAAGCAGTTCCTTACTTCACCTCTGCCTTGCATGCAGACTTCCAAGTTGTAAAACAACCCGGTGGTAGATGGAATTTGCTTCAGGACTTCAGAACAATAAATGACATAGTTGAGCCTCTACATCTTGTGGTTCCTAACCTTTATACTATAATAGACAAAATGCTAGTCAATAGGCCTTTTATTGTTAGAACTACCTTCCCTCTGTAACTTGATTTGTGCCACTATTAGAGCCTCTACTTGGAATGTTATTGCTTTTTAATTTTTGACTCATGTACTTTTAACTTGTTAGTTAAATTTGTGTCTTCTAGGCTGCAACACTTCCATGATACATCTTCAAGGATATGAACATGCACGGCTAAGCGTAATTCGTAACAGTGCATCTAAATTCCAAAATCAATCTCCATAATAGTCTATGTGTTTCCTACTGCCAAAGGGGCCCTTTAGAGTAGTGAGAGAAGATCTTCACCCTGAAACCTACAACATCCCTTTTCAGCAGGAAGTAGCTAAGAGAATACGCCATCCCCTTTTCCTTATAAATCAGGGTGAAGTCTCTCTCAGGGAGGAGTGATAGGGAATGACAAAAGACACACTGACAAAGGAGATTAATCAGAGCTGGCTTTGACAAGCACTGTGGCAATTGGACAATTAAAACAGATTTTTTAAAAAACCACAGATTTTCAAGGGGGGCGAAGAGGAATTAACTGGGGAGGAGGGTAGAGAAAATAGTGCAACAATGAATGAATGGAAACCCAAAATCTCTGTAAATATGCATTAAAATTAATAAAATTTATTTTAAAAAATCAAAATAATAATATTCCTTAATCCTATCACACACCTAATTAAATGTAATTAGAGTGTCGCCTTTAAGGTCTTTTATCTTACTAAACATAAAAGTAGAGCAAAGTGAGCCTATGGAAGGAAGCACCCTCAAGGAAGAACCACAAGAATGTAACTTTTTGAATTTAAGTCTCAAGTCTTAGACACTGAAGAGGGCCAGTGGGAATATTTAAGAAATGTCTGATTTACAGGTAAAGAAGAAAAAGAAGACTTTGCTGTACAACTGACACAGATAAAGGGTCTGTCTTTCTAAACTATGACAGAATTCATTTTGGTTTGTTAAATCTATTCACTTGTATTACAGCAGCACTACATAACTAAGACAATTCTAAAACAGAAGAATCATAGTCATTTTTGATCTAGACTGTCTCTAAGTTCTCACCAGATAAAAATAGGCTCATACTGGGAGCTTAAAGGCTTAAAGGAAAACAAAGAGGTAAAAATATCAGAAGTTGACAACACAGATCAGAACAATAACAACAGCACTTATGGTGATAATGTGTTAAACTTCTATTATGAAACAATGATAAATGCTTCAAATTTATTTCCTGTGCTTTGCACACAATTCCAGAGAAAGGTTTTAAGGTTTATCTCATGAGGTCTGAGAAATAGGAATTTATTGATAAAAATGTCATTTATCTGTCATTTTGGCCTCCTGTGGTGTCTTTAATGTTAATATATATGTGATGTTGGAAGCTATGTAACATATTTTTAAAGGGTCATTCATGGAGAACATTATTCAGGAGAACTTGCATATTAAGACAGTCTAAGGAAAAGGATCTGGTGATTTATTTGAAATAAACCATTTAATGAGGTAGCATATGGGCCAAACTCAACAACATTGAAGGAAAGAGTCTAAGCTTCACTGAATGGATTAGACAATAACAAGTTCTAGGAATTTACAGAATATTAACTGTAATGTTTCAACAAATGATGGAATATATGAAATACTCACGGACATATATCAAGAAATTAGTGATAAAACTCTTGCCAAGCAAATGGGAAATATATTTGTGATCCTTTCAAAAAAGGAAGTTATAGAATAGTATTGCTATCACTTGCAAGCAAATATTTGCTGAATATAATTCACAAGTGATTGCAGCAGTACCTTGACAGGGAGCTTCCAGAAATTGAATCTGAATTCAGAACAGGACAGGGGACAAGGAGTATCATTTATTAGGGTAGCTGGATCTTAGCTAAAAGCAAAGAATACCAAAAAGATATTTGCCAATTTTCTACTAACTATGCAAATACATTCAATTTTATGGAGTATAACAAATTGTGGATAACATGAATAATGAAAATCCTTAAATACTTATTCTCATAGAAAACCTATACAAATATCAGAAGCTCATCTTTGGAACAGAATAAGGGGATACTGCAGAAGAAATTCTCAATTCCTTTGTCTTTAGCATTTGTAGCTGATGTATATATTTAAATAATAATTGCATTAACAAGACTTCCTTGTATGCATACAGATCATAGCCTATTACTCACAGTACTATACTTCAGGATAGATCTTGAAATTCTCTTTTTGACAATGATTGCCAAAACTCTCCTCTTTAATCTGTCGTTTCTGGCATAGTAGATGTCACTGATTCAAAATGGCAAATACCTGTCCATCTCAGCTCACTTATGCCTAACATTTCAATATGTATGTGTTCCATTGCATTTTTTTATAAATTAACACTTCGTCCAACCCATGTTCCAATTATTAATGGATTTTTCTATTTCTCTTCCTTTTAAATCTTTCTATGTGAGTAAATGAAGGTCTTTCGTTGTGTAAAAGCTATACATCAGTTGTTGTGTTGTTAAGTGCCATCAAGTCGCAGGTGACTCATAGCAACCCTATGAAGGAGAGTACTAAACGCTTGGGTGCCTTTCATCCTCTCTCCAGTTTCATAGGGTTTTTGGAGGCAAGCTATTATGGAAGTGGATGCCACTCCTATTTGGAACAGATAGTTCTTTAGTCGCAAAATAGGAACAAGAGCTTGTGATGATGAAGGAAGAAATTGACCAAAAAACAAGGCCCCAGAAATTGACAACATAGTAATTAACATATTTCAACAAATATGTTGCCAAGAAATCTGGAGAACAATCATCTGGTCAACTGACTTGAAGAAATACATACTCCTATTCCAAAAAAAGGTGACCTAAATTAGTGGGGAAATGATCAAAATAATACAATTAATATCATATGCAAGCAAGATTCTGCTGAAACTTTTCCAAGACCTACTGGAACAGCATATCAATAGAGAACTGCCAGATGTGCAGACGGGGTTTAGAAGAGACTATGGCACAAGAGACATGATAACCAATGTTAGATGGATCTTAATTGAAAGCAGAGAGTGTCAGAGGAATATCTATCTGTGTTTCACTGACTATGCAAAAACATTGGACTGTGTGGTTCACAAAACTTTGTAGCTAAGTCTGAGAAGAATGAGAATCCCAGAACACTTGTTTGTGCTTATGTGAAACCTACACTTGGACCAAGAGGCAGTCATCAGAACAGAGCAAGAAAACTCTATGTTTTTCAAAATTAGGAAAGGTATATGCCATGGATGCATCCTATCTCCATACTTTTTCAATCTATATGCAGAACAGATCATGCAGGAGGCTGGGCTCTATGAAGAAGAATGTGGCTTCAGGATTGGAGGAAGAATCATCAACCACCTATATTATGCAGATGACAGCTTTGCTTGCAGAAACTGAGGAAAAGCTGAAGAATTTGCTGCAGAAGGTCAAGGACGTCAGCTTTCAACTGAAGAAGTTCAATGTCAAGAAAATAAAGATTCTCACCACTTGGCCATTTGGAAGCATTATAGTGGATGGTGAAGAGATTGAGATTGTTAATAGCTTCAGCTTGATTAGTTCCACAATCAACACTCTTGGTATCAGCAGCCAGGAAATAAGATTAATTGGATTGGGAAAATCTCCTGTTAGGGACCTCTCCAGAGTACTAAGAGCAACAGTGTCAGTCTAGAGACTAAGGTCAGTGTGATCCAAGCCATGGTCTTTGCAATTATTTGCTATGCATCAAAGAGATGGACAGTCACTAAGGATGACAGAAGAATTATTGATGTCTTTGAGTTGTGGTGCTGGAGAAGAGTATTGAACATACTATGGACTGCCAGGAAACAAACAAGTTGATCCTGAATAGGGTGAAACTAGACTTCTTCTTGGAGGCAAGGATTTTGAAGCTTCATCTGACATACTTTAGGCATGTTGCATCATATAGAGCCTTGTAACAGTGGCTCAGAGCCAGTCAAAAGACAGAGTTTAAGGAAAGTTTTGAGGAAAGCGTGTCTATGAGTTCAGCTGAAAAGAATCCTAGAATTTTTACAAGTTAAATCATAATCTCTTGCTTCCCTAATAAATTTAAGAATATTTATTATTGTCTGTTAAGTTCTGCAAGGTCAGAGCAATGAATTAACAATCCTAATATTGGGAGGGGGCGTCAGCGCAGGAGAGGAAGACCCACAATAAGATGGTTGATTCAGTACTGGGCTAATGGGGGTGGATGTGTCAGAGATGGTGAGATTGGCACAGGATAGGGTAGAGTTTAGGGCTGTTGCACATATGGTCGCTATAAGTCGCAGGCAACTAGGCGGAACATAACAACAACAACAACAACAATAATGTATTGAGATCCTGGAAGGGATAGTTGATGTTAGAATTGATAGAAATAGATTTGGGCACCTGGAGGCATATCTGATATCATTGTTGTTGTTGT
>NW_006399899.1:2303596-2320038 GCF_000299155.1 Elephantulus edwardii
TTAAGTATTGCCACCCATGGCTTGAATTTGTTTTTCAGCTCCTTCAGCGTAAGAAACGCTGAGCGAGTTCGGCCCTTTTGATTTTCTGACTCCAGCTCTCTGCACATTTCATTATAGCACCTTGCTTTGTCGTCCCAGGCTGCCTTTTGAAATTTTCTGTTTAGCTCTTTGATTTCTTGGTTTCTTCCTTTAGCTTTGGCTTCTTGGCGCTCTAATGCAATATTCAGAGTCTCATCTGACATCCATCTTGGTCTTTTCTTCTTTTTCAGCCTTTGTAACGATCTTTTGCATTCTTCATGGACGATTTTGTTGATATCCTTCCAGAGCTCATTTGGTCTACGCTCATTGGTGCTCAAGGCCTCAAACCTGTTCCTGAGATTGTTTTGAAATTTAAGTGGGATAGACTTAAGATGTATACATCATAGGAATCCATCTTATGCTGTTGATTTTCATGAGGATTCTTGGCCCTGTGGAGTCAGAAATTGTCACCCCCACACCAGGTGCATGAACCGTCTTTACAGAACTAAAGTCAAGATTTGAACTCAACTGCACCTGATTATAAAGTTCTCACTGATAACTACTAAACAACCTCACCTCCCTACATTAAGGACAAAACATGAAGGAACTATCATATTATCTCCTAGCACCAAATCAGAAACAAGATAAAACTGGGGCATGGATTTGAAAAATCATTCAATCTCTTAGACTCAAATCCATAGTATGGCCTATCATCTGTTGTTGGCTGGGTGGTTTTTTTCTTTTCTAGCCCACTAGCCGAGGATAATTTTTATATTTTTAAATTAAAAAAAATTCATCAACTCACTGCCCTCAATTGTATCTAACGCAAGTGACTCCCCAGTGAGTTTCCAAGGCTGAAATCATACTAGGAGAGACTGCCCATCTTTCTGCTGTAGGGTGGCTGGTAGACTTGAATCATTAGAGAAGGGCCTGCTTTGGGTTCGCACCACAACCTCCTACCAGCCAGGTCACCTGACATCACTAATTTTAAGGTTGTTTTTAAAAATTAAAGAAGAATGTTAGTGACACATAAAAATTAAATGAAGCACAAATGTCAATGCCCATAAATAAAGTTTATCATAACAATTATGCTCATTCAATTGTCTGTTGTCTGATAGCTTTTTCATTTCTACAGCAGAGTTAAAGGAGATGGTATGAACCACCAGGAAAAGAATAATAACATCTAGTACTTAATATAAAATTATTACTGATTCCTGCTTTGAATCCCACTTAGTTAATAAGAATATGAACACATATAACTTTCCCCAGTTCTGAAAAGAGAAGAGGAGAGGGGAAAGAAGGATAATGTGGTGAAATGAAATTCAGGAGACTCATAAGATGATAAGTTTTGGTGAATTTAATGTGGATTTCAAGTCTGTCTCTCATAGCTTTAATAATTTCAGAATCTTAACAACAGTTATAATTCCCCTATTTCATAGAGACTGCTGGCATATGAACCAGAATGTCAATTGATATTAAGAAATACATGTATTGCACAGACTGAAGTGCTAATGTCAGCAGATTGCCATATATTCCCTATGAGCAACCTATATGGGAAGCCAAATTATATTTCCAAAGGTAATTCTAAACTATTCAGTTTGAAATGAAACTGGATGAAGGTCGTTTGCTAAAAGATTCTAGTGGACTGAAGTGTTAACTTATTTCTCAAACAAGCGAGTTCTTCTGCTGACTTGTATTTTGCAAATGGTCTATAAGTTTAGCATTTGGGGAATTTCATGGGCCAATAGCAGACAAATAACTTTCATGTCCAGCTGCATTCACCTTTCTCCCATGCATTCAGAAAGATCTGAATTTATGTGTTTCCAGGGACAGCATAATAGGGTTCAATGCCCAGCATTATTACTATTTTCCTTTGTGCTTCTTTGGTATAAAGAGAGGGTGGCCTTTGCCAACCCACCCAACTCACTTTGTTGACCTTAGCTGAGGAAAATTATAGCTTGAGAGCACTGCCTGAGACATACACTAAGATTTAGGTGTTATTTTCGTTTAAAGGGTCTATTTTGACAGGATAGAGGATCAAGCAGTTCAGTAGGTTCATCAGCATGGATCTCCGCCTTTTGAGGTATCTCTGTCCTTTTGAGGTATACACACTTCCTTTGTAGACAAATAATCCTCAGATATTGAGATAAAGAAAACCATTATCCTCACTACCAATCTTCTAGTGAAAATTCTTTCTGAAACTGTGTGTAAAGCACAGTGGCATTGCAACATATGCAGATATAACTTTAAATTGAGTAATATGTGCTAAGAGAAAGGAAGAGAGTAAATTAAATCACGCAGACAAATAATACAGTGGACCAGCCCACTAAATCCTCTTCCTTTCCACAGCTGAGGACACAAATTACAAATGCATTGTTCTCACTCTCCTCTTAAAGTGCGAATATCTCATCATGCTAAATGCGCAGCTAGCCTTTAAAGCTATATATTCTTCAAACTAATTGGCTCCCAAAACTTGATCAGGCACATATATGAAAAGAACAATGATAAACATTACCATGGGAGGTGAAACAGGCTACTAAGTGATGGTAGGTTAGTTTTTAATATGTATTTTTTTTAAAAAAATAAAAACAAAAGTTAAATTTTTATTTTATGCTCTGACTTTAGTTTCAAGCACCATATAAAATGTAACCTCATGTCCTGTGCCTTAATCTTCGAAAAACCTAAAAATTCAAGATATAGAGGCAAATAAACTCCTCTCTTAGCAAGCAAGACAATTAATTCCTTGGAGAGGGACATCATACTTGTAAAGGCAAAGGGTCAGCAAAGGAGAAGATGACCCGCTATCAGTTAGACTGACACAGTGACTGCCGTAAAGGGCTCTAGTGTGTCAGGAAGTGTAAGGATGGCACAGGACAGGACAAGGTTCAGATCTGTTGTTCATTTTGAGCCATACTTGACTCAACAGCACCTAACAACAACAAATAAACTCCATTTCTGTTAATAATGGAAGGTTTATTCTACCTGTCCCACCAAAAGAACAATGTTATTGTCAAGTCAATGACCACTCATAATAACCCTGCGAAAACTGCCCTTTCTTTCACCATCTTCATCTTGAATATGTTCCAGCTCTTTATTACAGTCACAATGCAGTCATTACAAAGACGGAGGAAGAAGGAAAAGGCCAAATGGATGTAAGAAGAGACTCTGAATGTTTCACTAGGGCACCAAGAAGCCAAAGAAAGGGAAGAAATCAAGATGTTAAGGAGCTGTACAGATTTCAAAGGGCAGCATGGGAAGGTAAAACAAAGTACTATGATGAAATGTGCAAAGAGCTGGAGTTGGAAGATCAAAAGGGATGAACTCACTCAGTATTTCTTAAGCTGAAGGAACCGAAGAATAAATTTAAACCTCAAGTTGCAATATTTAAAGATGCCCTAGGCAGAATGTTGAATAACCCAGGAAGCATCAAAAGAAGATGGAAGGAATACACAAGTCACTGTACCAAAAAGAATTAGCTGACACAGAAGAATTTTGTGAAATAACATAATGTCAAGAGTCCATGGTGCTGAAGTAGAAAGTTTCAGCTGCTCTCAAGGAATTGGCAATAAAGCAAGCTTCATGCTTTGACAGCATAACAATTGACATATTTCAGCAAATAGATTCTGCCCTGGACATGCTCACCAAGTTGTACCAAGAAAATTGGCCAACTGACTGGAATAAACCCATATTTGTTCCCACTCAAAAATAAAAAAAAATAAAAAAGGTAACTCAACAGAATGTGAAAATTATTGAACAATATTACATACAAGCAAGATCTTGCTGAAAATTATTTTTAAATTATTGGAACAACACATCAACATAGAACTTCCAGGTGTGCAGACTGGGTTTAGAAGAGGCCGTGGCAAGAGGATATTATAGCCAATGTTAGGTTGATTTTAGCTGAAAGCACTGAGAACCAAAGGAATGTCTACCTGTGTTTCATTGACTGGGAAATGGTCTTTGTGGATCATAATAAGTTGTGGCTAAGTATCAGAAGAATGGGAATCCCCAAAAACTTGACTGTGTTATATGAAAGCTACACTTGGACCAGCAGGCAGTCATCAAAACAGAGCAAGGAAACACTGCATGGTTCAAAATCAGGAAATGTGTATTCCAGGGATGCATCCTACCTTCATACCTTTTCACTTTTTATGCAGAACAGATTATCTGAGAGGCTAAGCTCTATGACTAGGAATGTGGCATAAGGATTGAAGGAAGAGTCACCAACAACCTGTGTTATGCAGATGACACTGCCTTGCCAAGGGATATGGTGCAGAAGATCTAGGATTGCAACCTTCAATATGATTGAAGCTCAACAACAAGAAAACAAAGATTCTCACCACTGGACCAACTGGCAGCATCATGATAGGACGGTGAAGAGACTGAAATTGTTTTTATCTTTAGCTTTCTTGGCTCCACAATCAACACTCTTTGTACCAGCATGCAAGATATCAAAAAATGAATTGCATTGGGGAAATCTGCTGGCAGGGACCTCTCCAGAGTATTGAAGAGTAACAATGTCATTCTAGAGACCAAGGTACACCTGATCCTGGTCCTGGTCTTCACAATTGCTATGCATCAGAGATCTGGACAATAACGAAGGATGATAGAAGAGTTGAGTTGTGGTGCTGGAGAAAAGTATATATACCATGGATTTCTAGGAGAACAAACAGGTTTCTCCTAGAGAGGATGAAACCAAGCTGCTCTTTGGAGGCAAGGATTCTGAAGCTTCGTCTGACATGGTTTTGGCACATTGCAAGGAGGAACTAGTCCTTGAGAGGGACATCATGCTTGGAAGGGTGGAGGGATAGCACAAGAGAGAAGACCCTGGATGAGATGAATTGACTCATTGACTAAGGTTATTAGGGTAGGTATGTCAGAGACAATGAGATTTGCTCAGGACATGTCAGGGTTCAGAGCTGTTCCACATAGGGTCTTTATGAGTCACAAGCTACTCGAGGGCATATAACAAGAACATGTCAATCCATATTGCTGATGGTCTTTCTTTCCCTGACTCTCCACCTTTCACAGCATGCTGCCTTTTTCCAAGGACTCGTCCCTCCTGACACTTTTGATCTATAAGGATCATTTTAATTGCACCTCTACAAAGACAGACTTATTAGTTCTTTTGGTAGTCCATGAGACATTCACTATTCTTCTCCAGCACAATTCAAAGTCATCAATTCTTTTGTCATCCATATTCACTATCCAGTTTTCAGATGCACAGAAAGTCATTAAAGTCATGGTTTAAAAGATCAAGCACACCTTTAAACTGACACCCTTGCCCTTTAGAATTTTTGAGAGCTCTCTTACAGTAGATTTCCCCAATGGAACAAGCCTTTTGATTTCTTGACTGATGCTATCATGGGTATTGCTTGAGAACACTTTTAAAATTAAGTAATTGAAATAAAAACATCAATTTAAAAACGGAAATAATCTAAATGAAAATTTCTTTCCCCCCCCCCCTACATCTATCATGATGTTGCCTGTTTGTCCAGTGCTGAGGATATTGTTTTCCTTGACGCTGAGCAGTAAACCATATTGAAATTTGTCATCTTTGATCGTCTGCAGTAAGTGCTACAAGTTTTTTTTTACTTTCAGCAAAGAAGGCTGTGTTATCTGTACAATGCACATTGTTGAGGAATCTCCTTCCAATCTTGATTTCACAGTTTTTTCATAGAGTTTAGTTTCTTTAATTCTTTGGTCTGCATACAAATTGAGTAGGTGTGAAGAAAGAATAAACCCTGACTCAAGATTTTAAATTATTTTAAATAATCTTAATATTACCTTTTTCTATTCCTTGTGTTGAAACTGGTTGTGGTCTATGTATAGGTTTTGCAGGAGCACAATTAAGGGTTCTAAAATTTTCATTGCTTTAAATGTTGCTCATAATTTGTTATGATCTGCATAGGCAAATGTCTTTGTATAATCAACTAAAAAAACAATATCTTTCAGGTGTTCTTTGCTTTTAGCCAAGATAAATCTGACATTAGCAATGATATCACTGATTTCACAGTCTTATTAGAATCATACTTGAATTCTTGCAAGTTGTTTATTTATGTACTATCCCCAGCTGTTTTTTTTAATAATCTTCAATAAGATTTTACTTGCATGTCATTTTCATGATTTTGGTTAATAATTTCAACATTCAGTTGAGTCATCTTTTTTGGGAAAGGGAAAATATACTGATTTCTTCCAGTCAGTTGGCCAGGAAGCTGTTTTCCAAATTTCTTGGTATAGGGAGCACATCTAAGGCTGCATTTACTTGCTGAAATACCTTACCTGGTATCTCACCAATTTCTGAGGTTTTACTTTTTTGCCAGTGCCTTCAGTGCAGCTTGAATATCTTCCTTCATTATTACCAAGAAATAGTTCAAGGTCAACCAATTCTTCTCAGTACAGTGGCTCTATTCTGATTTTGATGCTTTCTGCACCATTCAAGATTTTTCCCATAGAATTCTTCAGTATTGCAACTTAAGGCTTAAATTTGTTTTTCAGATCTGTAAGCATGAGAAATACTTAATGTGCTCTCTTTTGGTTTTCTAACTTTAACTTTCTGTGCATGTTACTGTAGTTTATCTTCTCCATCTACCTTTTGAAATCTTCTATTCATCTCTTATTCTTAAGCATTTCTTCCCTCTGTTATGACCTTTCTAAATTCTAGCGTAATTTTCAGAGTCTCTTCTGATATCTGTTTTGGTCTTTTCTTTCTCTCTTATCTTTTTTAAGATGATTTGCTTTCTTCGTGGTAGACATACTTGATATCATCCCATATAATTCATCTGTATTCTGTCATTTGTGTCCAACGCATTAAATTTATCCATGAGATAGTTTTTAAATTCAGGTGGAATATAATCAAGGTCATATGTTGTTTCTTTTGAACTAGTTTTAGTTTTTTTCACTTCAACTTGAATTCAGACAAGAGTGTTTGATGATCTTTTACCTAGTCATTCCCTGGCCTAGATTTGAGCACTGATATTGAACTTCTCCATTGACTCTTGCTATACTGTGTACTGTGAAACAGTTGTGTTTAATAGAAATTCTCTCAAAACAGAGTTCAGTAAGTTTTAATGTTTGGGTTTATTATTGATCTTAGATGTCACCAAATAAATTTCAGTTCACAACAACCCTCTAAACAGAAAAATGTAACACTATTCGTTGTTGTTCTCACAATTGCTATTGTAAGTGCTTTGTTATACGCACTGTGTCAACTTATATTGTTGAGGGTCTTCTTTTCTTTTTCTCACTCTTAGTTTATTAGCACTGTCTTTGACCAGGGATTGCCAACAACTTGAGAAACTATGTGAGACAAAATCATGCCATTTTCATTTTGCAAAGAGTATTCTTCCTTCAGTTTTCCATGACAAATTTGTTTATTGTTTTGGCATTCAATGGTATAGTAAACATCCTTCAATAACATCAGAATCCAAAGGCATAAATTCTTCAACAGTATTCATTATTCATTGCCTAACTTTCATATCTCTACAACACAAATAAAAATACTAAGGTTTGGGTTAAGTGCACCTTAGTTTTTAAAGAGACAAACTTGCTCTTTAACATCTTCAAGCTGTTTGTAGTAATCTGCCCAATACAAAACACCATTTGATTTCTTGACTACTGTTTCCACAAGTGATTGTTATATATTTTATTCCTTTCTGAATATCACAATGCACATTAGCATGGTTAGAAAATCCTACGCTTAAGAAGCCAATTTAACTTTTTTTTAAAAGTTACTACATTTTCCCATGGGAAAGAATAGTAATTTTATG
The DNA here is from genome assembly GCF_000299155.1 of Elephantulus edwardii. NCBI lineage: Eukaryota > Metazoa > Chordata > Mammalia > Macroscelidea > Macroscelididae > Elephantulus > Elephantulus edwardii. The sequence goes on from NW_006399899.1 coordinate 2,311,384, forward strand.
GAACAAAAATGTTTACTACTCAGATATTTGGTAAAATATCTAAAAACCTAGAATCATACATTCATGCCTGACTGAGTGAGTTGACCCCCAGGACAATGCTTCTCAAATTCTAGCATGACCACAAATTGCATGGGAATCTTGTTAAAATTGCAGATTTTTTCTTTAGAATGCCAGAAGTAGAGTTCTGGCTGCACAGTGGTCAAGTGCTTGGCTTCTAACCAAAGATTTGTAGTCCAGACTTACCAGTTATTTCTGAGGAGAAAGATGTGACAGGCTGCTTACATAAAGATTTACCACCTTGAAAATTTTTTGCTATTCTACTTTGTTCCATAAGATGGTTGTGGGTCAGAATTGGCTCAAAGACAGTGGGTTAAGTCAGAAGTAGGCCCTTTCTAACAAACTTTCAGGTGATGAAGCTACTGTTGATATGTGGACCATACTTAGAGTGGGATACTAGAAAGAATCCCAGGCATATTGCTCCCTCTCTTCTTATACTTAATCAGTATGCACAGCATCTCTATTTTTAGCATACAGCTTCTGGTGAGATTTGAAATTAGAAGGCACACCTTAGTGAAATAACTCTTGAGTGTGAACTAAGAGCACCAACCAAGCTTTTTCACAGAGCAGCATCTATATGAGTATGGATAGCTTGTCCAGATGGTAGGAGTTTTGATTTCCATTTTCTTTGCCTTAAGTATGTGATGTATCCTCAGGAAACCCACAGTCAATATTGTGACAGCTAAAACAGGTTTCAAATATTCCTGAATCTTTTAGCCATGTCATTTGTTATTGCTGTTACATGTTGTTGAGTCAAGTACAGTAATAGTGATGCTTTGAACAACAGATCTGGACCCTGTTTTATATTGTGCCGTCATTACAGTCTCTGACACACTTCACTTAAGCCCACTGCTTCATTTACGGTGTCAATATACCTGGTTGAGAGTCTTCTTTTTCACTGACCCTCCACCTTCCCAAGCATAGTGTCTCTCTCCAGTGAAGAACCTCTCACAGAAACATGACCAAAGAATGCAAGATGAAGTTTTGTCCTCTTCACCTTCAAGGAGCACTATGGCTGCACCTAATATAAGTATCTGTTTGTTCTTTTGGCAGCCCATGGAATATTCGATACTCTTCTCCAACACCAAAGTTTAAAGGCATCAGTTTTTCTTTTATCATCTTTATTCACTGCCTCTTAGCAGTGCAGTTAGTATTGAAAAAGACCACGGCCTAAATCAGCCATACCTTAGCTCTAAAACTAACATTATCATACCTCAATAATTTGGATTAGCTCTCAAACTAACATTATCACTCCTCAATAATTTGGATTAGCTCTCAAACTGACATTATCATTCCTCAATAATTTGGATTAGCTCTCCAACTAACATTATCATTTCTCAATAATTTTGAGAGGTCTCTGACTTAAGATTTTCCCAATACAACACATCTCTTCATCTCTTTACTGTTAATAACAAGTATATTGATTGTGAATACAAGTAAGATGAAGTTACTGGCATTTTCAATCTTTTCTGCATCTACCATGATGTTGTCCACAGGTCCAGTTGTGAGACTTTTAAAAAATTTTTTTAGCATTGAGATGCAATCCATATTGAAGGCTTTGATCTTCTAGACAGTAAGTGCTTCAAGCCCTTCTCACTTTCAGCAAGCAAGGTGGTTTTATTAGCATAATGATGTTTATTGATGAATGTTTCTTTGATTTTTATTTCATCTGTATCCATTATACCATATTTACTTGATGATGAATCACTGTTTGTATGACACATGTTTTAGCAGATACCTATTGGGCTAAAATTTATAGGATCATTTTAGAGGCAAGACTGGTGAAACTTTGTCTCACACTTTGAGTGTACTGCTGAGAGTCACGGATTCTTGGGGAAAAAAATCATGCTGGGAAAAGTAGAGAGTCAGTGAAGAAAAGAAAGGTGCTCAGTGAGACAGACTGACACTTTGCAACAATGGATTTGAGCATGATGAGGTAGTGAGGATGGTGCAGGGTAGAGAAAGGTTCAGACCTGTTGTCACAAGGTCACCATGCATCACGTGGACTCCAAGACACCTAACAACCACAGTTGAGTGCTTGGAAATGTATTTCTTTACTAGTTTAGAACATATGTACATTATAGTCTTCCAACTGAAGAATGACAAGATTGCAGAAACTACTTCTCAAAATTCCCCAGGCTCTGTCGCTCTTTACATATGGTAAATCAGACTCCACAGCATCAGCATATGCAGTTTTGGTTCATGGCTCCATCTTTTTTCCCACTAGGAAACAGCACAGCATATGTCATATCTGCATGTAAGCAACAGGTAGCCAAGATTTTCTTTCAGGTTAATATTTGAAAGCAGAGCAATCCAAAGAGACCCTCACTGTCACTGCTTAGAGTAAGAAACTGACCCCATGGGGCATGTTAACTCAGCTGGAAAAAAATTGGGCCTTAGGTTCACCACCCAAACACTGGAGGAGTGTTGCTCATATTTGAAAATTAAATTAACTAAATAGACAAACAGAAGGCTCTTCCCAAATCATGCCTGGCAGATAGAAAATAGTTTCTCTTTGCATGTTATTTCCTCTCAAGAATGTGAATTATTGTTTCCATTAGATGACAATGAAGATAATCTTCATGGGAGGGGGAGGGACAGGGGGAATAAAACCTGAGTTAGACAATCCCTTAAATTATCTTCTAATGTATATACCATTGAGTATGGTACAAATAGTTAATGCCCTAGTGTGTTAAACAAAAGTTAAAGGTTCAAGTCTATTCACAGTCATTTGGAAGAAAGAATTTCTGGTAATTCCAAGAAAATCAGCCATTGAAACTACTCCCTAGGACACATCTAGAAGTGCCATGAATCAGAGTCGACTCTAGAGTCAACTCTACTGCAATAAATAGCTTTATTTCTCAAAGTACTGGTGTTTAAACAACGGGGTCTTGTGTATTTCTGATTTTTTCTATCCACATATATAAACTGTGATGGACCAGGATTCAAAAGAAAGTTTTTGATAAATCTTTTATTCTGATTATCCGTGAAAAAAAGAAATAAAGTAAAAAGTTTGAAGGCTTGAGGTGCATGAATTCTTGGGTTCAAAAAGCTTGAGACAATTTTGAATGTGTTGAAAGATGCCATAAATTCTGGATTTGTAGTCTCTCGGGGATTCTGTTTAGCATAGTTTGTCCTTGGCAAGTCACTCAGCCTCTGTATACGGAATGCCATCATCTTCAGCTTCCAGACAGGAAATTGAAATGTGTAGAGGTGAAGGGCTCACACAGCATGCCTTACGGAGCCAAACATAGAAATAAATAGGTATGACTCCACTTGCAACTCTAACGAGCACAGCAACTAAAAACAGATTTACTGTGCTGCTAGGCTTCTGGGTCAAAGAGGTGACATGCTTGTTTGCAGAGCTTAAAAATGGTAGAAAAAAAATTTCATTATCAATTAGACAACTTATAAAATACATTACACTATCATTCCCTTTATATCTAGAAGTAGAACAAAGTAAAATCATGGTAATGTTAACAAGAGAAAGAAACTTTTAATAATAAAATCATATCCCCTTTTTTCTCATAATCTTGTATAAAAATAATCCTGTATGTTTTTCAAAAGTTGTTTTTGTTGTGTGTTGTTGTTTTGGGGTTTGTTTTTAGTTTACAAAGTATTTTAACATTTGTTGATTTTGCTACATATCATTGAATTGGAATTAACTCATGACTGACTCCTCTGTGGGTTTTCAGAGGCTATAGATGATAGCAGCACAGGAGAAGACTGCCCATCTTTCTCTCTTGGAAGAGTTGGTAAATCTGAACCACCTGCCTTTGGGCTGGAAGTGCAACTGTTTCTCATTTAGGTTACCAGAGCTTTCATACTTACTACGTAACAATATCTAAGAGAAATAAAGTACAAAGTGGAAGGGCTGGTCTAGAAATCATGGAGAGCAATCTTCAAACAAATTCCCACTGCTACAATTTATTCCATTTTTTAAAAAAATTATTGTATTGGAAGAAATTTGTTTTAAAATTTAAGTCCTCCTCACTTTCAGTAAGCAATACACTAACAGAAATCTTCCAGAGGTTCATGCTGGCTTTAGAAGAGACTGTGGCACCAAGGTTACCATTTTTGATGACAGATAAAACTTGATGTTGGTATTTATTATAAGTGGCTGAAAGCAGAGAATATCAGATGAATGTCTATTTGTGTTTCATTAAATATTCAAAGGCATCTGACTGTGTGGATCATAACAAACTATAGCTAACATTAAAAAGAATGAGAATTACACCATTTCTTGTAGTGAGACAGGAGTGAGGTGACACTGGGTTGTAGGTCCCTACATTTGAGGATCCTTGCCTCTGAAGCTGCAGGGCCATGCCAGGCGCCAAACAGGACAAGAAATTTTAGTTTGCAGAACTTTGGGTAGAAGGAAGGGATTTTTATAGCCCTCTATGAGATAGAGGTAAGGCTGACATTAGACCCTCCGCACACAAGCTGCTTCAGCTGGCAGACCTGATCTCTAATCCCAGGCTACTCCAGAGACAAAGGAAGACGTTGAGTTCCAGGAGGAAGGGTGCATGAGAAACTACTTGAGTACAGCACCTGGTCTCACACAACTCAGCCATTTCATAAATGAAGGAGACCTACACAGTTGGTGTCAGGAGACTACTTGAGGGTTCAAATTCCTACAGGAATCACTGCATGCAGAACAGAGTGAACCTCAAGGGCTTTAGATAAGACAAATTTTCCCTGAAAAGACTCAGAATGGAGTGAGCAGTTCACCACATTTTAACTTATAACATTATATGTAACATTATAAAGGCAAGAACCACCACCAACTTTTGAAAACACAATAAAAAGGACCTAATCCTTATTAAGAAAAATTTTATGTAATGTTAAGAAAGCAAAAGACAGCTTCAAACACTGTGAAAAAAATAACAAAGTCTTCTCCAAACAAAAAAGCAGAGAATATCATAGACCTCATGAATACCGCAGAGTTGAGGAGGCAGATGATATATGTTGATATGGAGATTTTTTTTAAAGCTATGAATAAAAGTACAAATGATGGAAGAAACAATGGAAGCCACAAAGGAAATAACCTAGAGGCAGAGAACTAGAAAAAATATATTGATGAAGAGTTATTTGGACAGCTACAGAAGGTGCAAATGGTGGAAGAAGCAATGAAAACCAACAAGAAATGAAATGCTCCAGAGACACAGAGCCAAGATAAATATATTGATGAGGAGTAACTTGCACAAATATAGGAGAAAACACACACACACACACACGGGAGGAATTGAAACTATAGGTAAAGAGAGAGAAGAACTTCCTTCCCTTACACTGTAATCCATAATTTTTTTATGATCTCCTAGTCAATCAATTGGAATATTAGAGCTATTAACAAGGTTTTCTAATATACGTATGGAAATTATCCTACTACTGACAATATTATACTTCAGGAAGATCTGGAAATGTACACTTTGAGAATGAATTTGACGTCATTCTGTTTTAATTTGTCACTTCTGGCTTAGTAGACTATCTGATGAGCTCATTCAAAATGGCCATAGCAGTCCATTTCAGCTATATAATTGAGCTTTAATGGCCTAGTGGTAAGGAGTTGTACTGACAAATTTGGACTTTCAGTTTCTTAAATTGTGACAGAATAAATTTCCACTTGTCAAATCCCTCTAGTTGCATTTATGTCATAGAATCACTAGATAATAATGAAACATTATTTATAACAAAGAGAAGGGAGGAGGGAAGAACAGCATTTAAGGCTGCTTATTGATCAAGGTTGATAGTTATAGAAAGGCTTCAGGCCTATTGTTCATAAGGTCCCTGAGAGTTGTGCTCAACTTGAAGGCAATCAACAAAAAAACCCAACATATACAGATTGTACCTAGGTTACAAAGGAGACTCTTAACACTCTCTTTAAATTTTTTATTTATGCTAGACCAACACAAATTATTCTTATTTTGTCTAAATTTAATACAAGAAAAGGCTTGAAGATTCTGCACTGATTGAAAGACTACATGCTGGAACTGTGTATAAGCAGGAATAGTACAGTTCCAATGTGTGTACTATAGTTCATGTCATAAAACAGGATGCACGTGAAGAGCTGAGTAAAAAACTAATTTGTTTTACAAACTTCCACTAAAAGTAAGAAATGAAAATATAATTCAGAAAAATCAAAAGCTGCTTTTGTAGAAAGTGAAGGTGATTTTGATGAGGCATTTGGTGCTCATAGGGGTTGTTTCTGTTGTTTCAAAGTTATAATATTAAAGGTCAAGTAAAAATTGTAAGTTAGGCAAAAGTCAACTTTACAAGTGGTTACTATATGTACAACCAAAACCTTCTTGGGATTTTTCTTTCTTGTTTTTTAGTTTCAGAGGCCTGGTTTTGTGAGACAACTCAGTTAATTGATAAAATATTTAGTGTTTTCATTCTCCTATAGTGCCATGGTTTTAAAAACCTCAAACAGCCATCCAAAGCACAATTGGTCTCTATTCACCTGCAGGAACAGAGGTGGGGGAAAGTCAGCAATAAGAGGAGGATAAGGAATATTTGCTTAACTGTCCCCGTGAACAACTACTTAATTTCCATGAGACTAGAACTTAGTGATGCCTGGCTACTATTAATGAACATTTTGAGCAAAAGTTCTATAAAAGAACCTTATCAAAAGAGAGAAACATAGCAACATCTTAGTAATTTTAAAATTTTGGTTTTCTAAAGCCATGAAAATTAAATGAACTCCTGAAACTTTTGCCTAGAGATGATTTTTAAACTCCAGATAGAAAATAGTGCATGATATCTTCTTAAAACCAAGCACTATGATTACTTAAGTAGTAACTACCTCATGCCTTGAGCATTATACTCTTTTAGTAATTATCTATATTGCAGAAGATTGACAAGAACAACTTGAAAGATTACATAAGAACCTTGGTTTTTTGGTTGTTGTTGTTAGATGCTGTCCGGTTGAGTTTAACTCATAGAAACACCTTCATTATTTCCTATCCTGTGCCATCTTCATCATCTCTGATAGACTTGAGCCTTTTGTTACAATCATTGTATCCATCTCAATGAAGGTCTTCCTTTCTTTAATTGACCCCATACCTTTCCAAGCGGGATATTCCTTTTTAAGAAATAGCCTCTCCCAGAAATATGTACAAAGTGTGAGAGATGAAGCTTTGTCATTCTTGCTTCCAAAGAGCACCCTGGCTGCATAATTTCCAAGACATATCTGTTGAAGCTTTTTGCAGTCTGTGAGATATTCAGTACGCTTTTCCAACAAGACAATTCAAAAGCATAAATTCTTCTTGTTTCATCCTTATTCATTGACCAGTTCTTAGATGCATAACAAGTGATTAAAAAGAGCATGTCCTGAACTAGCTGTGCCTTACTCTTCAAACTGACTTCACTGATCATCAGTATTTTGGAGAGGTCCCTGTCAGAACACTTGCCCAAAGCAATGTGTCTCCTGTTCTTCTGACTGCTGAACCATGGACCATGAGTGTTGATTATACATCCAAGTAAGACTGAATCGTTCACAATTTCAATACTTTCTCCAGTGAGCAGAGAATTTATGTTATTGGAAAACAACTCAGAAAAGGGTGAGTGAGAATGGTTACACAAGTCAAGGAATACAATATATGACTTGTTGTTGTTGTGTATTGTCAAGTCAGAACTGACCTATAGTTCACTCTCAAGTAGGATTTCAGAGGCAGTAAATCACATGAGAGGAAACTGCACATCTTTCTCTTGTGGAGCAGCTGGTGTATTTGAACTGCATGGTTTTGCATTGACAGTGTAACTCCTCACCACTAAGCCACCAGAGCTCCCTAATATGTGGCTTAGTGGTAAGAAGTAGACTGTCAACCCAAAGGTATGTAGTTTGAACTCACTGGATGCTCCACAGAAGGAAGATGGGCAGTCTCCGCCCATATGATTTACTGCAACTGAAAACTCATCGGAGGTCAGGTGTGGGTCACCACAAACTCACATGTACAAAACAACAAATTAAAAGATATGTTGCATTGGGGAAAATCTATCATCCAGGACATTCTCAAAGTGCTAAAGAACAGTGATGTCAGTTGAAAGAATAAGGGGAGTCTAGTAGAAGCCATGATATTTTCAATTGCTTTCTTTGTATGTGAAAGTTGGACAATAAATTAGGATGATAGAAGAATCAATGTCTTTAAATTGTGGTGTTGGATAGGAGTACTGAGTATCCCAGGACCTGTCAAAACAACAAGCACATCGATCTTGGAGGAAATGCTACCAGGGTGCTCCTTAGAGTCAAAGATGGTGACATTACATCTCACACACATTAGGCATGTTGTCAGGTGGGACCACTTGGAAAGATATCATGCTGGAAAAGGTGAAGGGTCAGAGGAAGAGAGAAAGACTCTAAGCAAGATGAATTGGCACAGTCGCTGTAACAACAGCCTTGAGAATTTTGGAGATTGTGAGAATGATGTAAGATAGAGCAAGGTTCAGATCTGTTACTCATAGGGCGACTGAGTCATAGGGGACTTGGTATCCAACAACAACAGATGGTATGTGTAGAAACTGTCAAATTGGTGTATTTTTTGTTATGTATGTTCTTAGCAAGGTTTTGTTGTTGTTATGTGCCGTCGAGTCATTTCCAAC
>NW_006399899.1:2322708-2340565 GCF_000299155.1 Elephantulus edwardii
CAGTTCTTTCTTAACAATTTCTAATTTTCCTTCATTCATGGCTCTCACATTCCATGTACCAATCACTAGGGTCTGCTTACAACTGTTCCTCCTCAACCATACTGAAGACAAAAGACCTTAAATATCATTAGTTAAATGTGTCTCGTCTTTGGTCCTTGCAAGCAAGATCATGTCATTTCATTTACATATCACAGATTGTTATCCTACAACTCAGCTCATTGCCTTCAGACTAGAATCACTTACAGCTGCAACAGGCTTCCCAAAGGTGTGAATAGCAAAGGAGGCAATTCCCCACCTTTCTCCTGAGGAGCTTCTGGTGGATTTGAAGTGACCGAAAGCCTCAGCCTTTGGGCTAGCAGCCCCGCTCTCTATAGACTATGCCAATCTAATTAGAGCTGTTTGTTATCCTACAGTGTCTTTTCACAGGGCTTTTCCCCAATATGATAGCGTTAAATGGCATCCTGTTTTCACATTATTACTTCTTTGATTGCTACCACAGGGACTGAACATGAAAAATCTGAAGACTAAGTCAGGCAAGCTGTAGAATGTAGATTATGGAAATCTTAGTAGCAGGAGATCTTCTCTACGACATGAGAGTACACATAATTGCATAATAAGATATCACATATAACTTGTGGTAACCTTATTTGAAAGAGGCAAGTTTGGAAGGATGCCGAAAGGCCTGCTGTGATGGCAGAAAAGAGAGTAAGTTTAGAAAGTGAGATCAGGGTGACAAAAATTCCTGACACCTTCTTTCCCCACCCTTATTAGAATGTCTACTTGATCACAGCGCTATTTCCCCTTCAGCCTGGACACAACCTCAGTGCCCTTTGTCCATATAGCACCCCAAGCAGCAATTGATTACAGTTAGCACAGAAGACACAGCCTCTTTACTCTCCTTGATTGAGTACTTTGTAATTATTATGCCATGACAGGAAGACAAGGTATAGAAGCTTTAATGTTACTTTCTATTTGAACCCATAAAATTCCCAGCTGGGTACATGTGCTGTTCTTTCAAAGGTTTTGTTTAGCCAGCACAGAGCCAGCCTCATTATCATGGCTGGAAAAATTCTCTCTTTGGACAGAACAAAAAGAAAGAGACAATACTGAAGCCCTGGAGATAATCTAAACAACAGAACCTGAGTTGCCAGGCCAGACAGTGGGATCCCAGCGGGAAGGAGAAAGCAATCAGGCAGTCTCCAAACATCACCCGACCTTTAACAAAGGTCATTTCCTTTGTGAGGCCCAGAGGAGAGAGATGGGGAGTGAACAGCTGCTTCTGTTGTCATCCTCTGTGGCCGCTGAAGCATCAGGTCACCAACATCAGATCACTCGCTGACCTCTGACTGCTATCAGAAATCCCATGGAGTTCCCAAAGAACTCAGAGAGAGTCAAGATTCTGTTCTGTAACCACATGGAGGGATTATTTTTTTCACTACAGTCTTGGAGCTCTAGAGAGAGAGAGAAGCTCCCCAGAGGAGAATCCTGAAATGGAGTTTCTAATCCAGGTGCCCAGGAAACACAATGCCATCATGTCAGTTCTGTCTCACCCAGGTCTTCTGTGTGGCAGAGCATAACTCTGCTCCACAGGATTTTCTATCGCTGCTTTTCTAGAAGTACATTTCCAGATTTTCTGTCCAGAGTTCTTCTGGGTGAGCTCAAATTTCCAACCTTAGGCTAGCATGCAAGTGCTTTAATGTTTCTAACACTCAGGCACTCCTAGTGTCCTGGAAGGGGGATTCTTGTTATTCTGGGATTTCTGGTCAAAGATGCTGACTTTTAAATTCGTTACTATCACACAAGGGTAACCTGATCCAGAGTCATTAACAGTCAGGGCTCATAGCATGGGCTCCCATCTATCTCCTTTGTTTCTTTGTTTTTAGTATTTCACCTCTGGGTGCTGCTCCTAGTGTTGTCTGCTGATATAGTATTAAAACTGTAAATAAGATGACTTATATGTCATAAAATTTAACTACTATCAAGGGAACTTTTACAATGTAAAAAAATATGTTTATTATTCTCCTCCTTCCAAGCTAAGCATTTATATATATTTTTTTTTTTGCCCAAACCATACTTTCTGGTACTTTAAGCCAATCAGATCACTGATGATATTCTCCATCAGTGAAAATACTGCTCCAATTTATGGGTAAAAACATATGTTCCAGCATAGACATCTCTAACCCCACAAACAACACTCTGTCAGGACATTTTGCCCTGTATAATACTCCCCTTTGTCCTCTTCCCCCTCCACACACATCCCTAACCTCTACTTTCTCCAGGTCTTACTTCCTTTGAAATGCCCCCTCTAGCCAAGATAGGGCAGCCATTTTCCTGACTAGAGAGAGGGAGTTGGGATTTAGATGTTGAGGACAGAACACGAGTGGGAGCTGAGACCCTCAAGAGGGAAGATGAGTCTGACTTCAGGAAGAATTTAAAGCAAACATCAAAATTTTACACCTCAGAGATTAACACCTGGTAGTATAACTCCCCCACCTTGATATACTTTTAGAATCTGCACCTTTTCCTTCACCCTTGATTTAATTTTAAAAAGCCCTGTTATATTCTTAGCACCCACTGCCTTCCATATGCCAAGATTTGGGAAAAGGGAGGAAAAAAAATGCTTCCAGTCACACACACGTTCTTATCTATTGAAGGCAAGTCCCTATCTCTTCCATGACTGACACCCTCCCCACCATCCTCTCTCTGTACAAATCCTCTGTGAAAATGCTGACTCTTCTTGGGAGACATGGACATTGGGAATTCCCTTTCTAATGGTTCCTATGAAAGCAAGTCTCTCTATATTTCCCCTCAGATGAGTATTCACGTACCTGCTTTTCTCCTAGAGAGCCTGGTCCCTTCTGATTTCCCTTTCTCTGGCAATTAACCCATCATTAGGCACTTTGGTGGTGCATCATGGATTTTGTGGGTTGTTTGGCCAGATGAGTCCCAATAGTAACAGCCTGTATTAACAGTTAGATGATAGAGATAGATGATGATAGATATAGATAGATAGATAGATGCCATCAAGTATAATATAAGTCTCATGGAAATCTTATATGTAGTAGAATGAGAAGTTGCCTGATCCTTTGTTCTTTTCTTGATTACCAACATCTTAAAGCTTATTGCTGGGGCCACAGTGACAGCCCTTCTCACAAATAGACTCACTACAGTATGACATTCTCATAAACAGTTGGCAGACTGTTCTAATACCAGTTGAAAATCTTGGAATTGGAAGTCTGGAGTTAATCACAAGATTAATATTATTCATTCCCTCCCTTTCGAAGATGAAAAATATACAACAATGACTTCTTTGGTTAGTAAATAGGTGGCAAACTTTTTCTGTCTTTAGACACTCAATCCAGTATGCCTCCTACTGAACATATACATTCATTCATTCACACAGAAAAGATTTACTAAGTCAGACCTTGCAGATAAGATAACATGGTGAAGGGACAGAGAAGTTCCTTCCTTATGGTTTTTATGACCTACAAAGACTTCATCCACTCCTCATTCATTAACATGGTGGAGGTCCAAAGACAAGGCCACTATAGAAAAATCAACTTTATATGAATATGGTGAATGGGCACATCAGATCACAAAATGAATGAATCATTATGTAACTATCAAATTGCATCATTATATAACTGTCAAACCATTGAGAATCATGGCCCAACCAAGGGAATATATAATCTTAACTATCACAGTCAGTGTTACATTTGTCTTATACCTCAACATCTGTTCATACCAGGTATATGTTGTTAATGTGGCAAATAGTTGCATGGTAAATTTTTCACTTAATGTTTTAAATGTAAAATGTCAGATAAAAAGACAGATGTACTTCCTTGTGATTCTATATAAATACTCAGAGAAAAAAAAAAAGATAGATGAAGAGTACATGTACAATCAGTTACAAGGGTCAGAACGCAGTTGAGTTGAGCGTAGTATGTCATGCAAGCCAGAGTCAGATCTTGACTTTATTTGGAAGGCTGATTTTTTTTTCATCATAGACATCTTGCATGATTTTGAATTCTTGAAATACTATTTTACTCAATTTCTGGGTATTTTGGGACAGTTTTATTTTTGGTGACTTGAGTCCTTTGGTGTTAAAGCACTCAAATGCTTACCGAATTTTGGCTATTAGATTCCACCAGCTGCTCTGCAGAAAAAAAAAAAGATGTAGCAGTCTATTTCTGTAAAAATTTACAGACTTGGAAATTGTATAGGCAGTTTTTCTCTGTCCTACTAGATGGTAGTGGTGTCATTTTTGTGTTGTTGTTGTATACCATAGCATCAGAACCCACCCACAGCTGACCCTCGGGGGTGGGGGTTCAGAGACAGTTAATGACAAAGGAGGAGATTACCCATCCTTCTCCCCCACCCTTCCTCTACTCACCCCCCAACAGCTGATGACCTCCAACAGTGTACCTTCAGGATTGCAGTGAAGTTTCTTGCCAGCAGGCCACCAAAGAAGGGTTTGTTGTTTGTTTTTAGTTTTTTTTTAGGTTCTGTTCTATGACTGTGAGTACATCTCTTGCTTAATCCTAATCTTGGCCTTGCATCTAAGAATTTACAAAGGGAAGAAAGTAAATGGCCAACCTGTGTGACATACATCCTCAGATACTTTTATGATTTTTCATGGTTATCAGTCTATTTATGAATGGAAGAATTCTTCTACACTGTGTTGTTGTTGTTTGTTGTTACGTGCCATCGAGTCGTTTCCGACTCATAGCGACCCTATGTACAACAGCCCTAAACCCTGCTCTATCCTGTGCCAATCGCATTGCCTCTGACACACCCATCCTGATTACACCAGTCACCGAATCAATCCATCTCATAGAATGCCTTCCCCTCCTACGCCGTCCCTCCAACCTCCAAAGCATGATGTCCCTCTCCAAGGACCTGTCTCTCTCTCCTTACAACATATCCAAAGTATGTCAGACGAAGCCCCAGAATCCTTGCCTCCAAGGAGTAGCCTGGTTTAACCCTCTCTAGCATGAGTTAATATCAATTCATTGCCTAGTTACAGAGAATAGGCTTCAGAGTTTATAAATTTATCTCTTGAAATGTGATAATTCAGTGATAATTTTTTTGGTTGTTCATTAATTAAACAAAGTCATGATTGCTTGACCTTTTGGAACAATGGATAAGAAGTCTCAATAGAGCACCATAAATTAGTGAGTGCTCACAAAATCATTTAAAGTCTTAAAGCAGCTGGCAACTTGGATAATCAACATCTTCCCTGAGATTTGTGTCACATGGGATACATGGCAGTTGATTTAAGGCATTATCAAGTAAAATTGAAGTTTTATTCATATTTTTACTGTGTTGCTTTTATATTGAACTGTTCATGTGTTTGTATTATTACCAATAATAATATCAATATTAAAGTCCATAAAAATCACATAAATAAGAAAGCTATGTAAAAATACCGAGTTACCGTCATGAATAAGCAAACCCAAACTCTTTGCCACTGAGTCGATTCCAGCTCTCTGTGGGCCAGACCAGAATTGCCATAAAGGATTCCCAAGACTGCTCATCCTTGTGAAGCAGATTACCTCATCTTCCTGCCACTGAATGCCTGGTAGGTTTAAACCATCTATCTCCCAACCTTTCGATTAGCTGCTGACTACTTAAAACTACTCAAAAATACCAAATTACTGCCATGAAGAAACAATTACCAAAGGCCACCAAATATAGCAAATCTGCAGGATATATAGTGGTTGAAATAGTGACAATACACATTTTCCATACCCAGCTGCTTTCTAGTGCCCCCTGATACGAAGACGAGTTTATAGGTAGCTGTTAGAGCTAAAGGCACAACACCAGAAATACAGACTGTACCAGCATCACTGCTAGTCTGCAGAATTAATTTGGGCAAACATTTTAACCTCTCCATGTGTCAAACAAGCAATTATGTGGCTGCAGACCCACAGAAACGTGTTTGAAGCAGAATTCTATTATTTTCAACTAAAACAAAACAAATAAATGCTTTCTTCTGAAGAACAGGAAAATTCTGAAGTATCAGAATGCATTGTTCAAGGATGATCTATCTCATCAGGTGGATGTAACAAATGGCCAATGAAAATACCATCTCATGGTAGCCCCTCAGGACAATAGTAACATCGAAGGTAAGTTCAAAGGTATTTACTCACATTGGGGGGGTGATAACAGTTGATATTTTTTTCATGGGTTAAATTTCATAGGATTTTTGTATTATTTGTCAAGACAGTGTATCTTCCTTCCCAGCTTCAGATACAAGCAAGTCACTCATTAACTGTAAAATCTGGGACGGCTTATGATGCATGTATGAATCAATTTCATCTCATAGCCACACTAATCTTCATAGGATTATTTTTCTGGAAATTAATGAAAGATTTTAGGACCATAAAGCATTCAATACAATGCCAAGAAGAGGAGGAATATGGCAAATGTGAGGAAGGAAGAGAAAGAGAAGGAAGATGATGATGATTTTTTTATTTGGTTTAATATTACTCAGCACACCTAGTATAATATTGGTTGTTATTGTTCTGTGCCATCAAGTCACCTTGACTCATAGCAAACCTATGTGCAACAGCCCTAAACCCTGCTCTATCCTGTGCCAATCTCACTGTCTCTAACACACCTACTCCAGTCACTGACTCAATCCATCTCATCGAGGGTCTTCCAATCCTGCACTGTCCCTCCACCCTTTCAAGCACGACGTCCTTCTCTAAGGACTGGTCCCTCCTTGCAACATGTCCAAAGTATGTCAGGCAAAGCTTCATAATCCTTGCCTCTAAGAAGCAGTCTGGTTTCACTCTCTCTAGGACGAACCTGTTTGTTCTCCTAGCAGTCCCTGATACTCAATACTCTTCTCCAACACCACAGCTCAAAGGCATCAATTAAATTCCTTCTATCATCCCTATTTATTGCCCAACTTTCTGATCCAAAGCAAGTAATTGCAAAGACTATGGCCTGAATCAGGCATACCGTAGTCTTCAGACAAACATCATTGCTGACAACATACACGTGAACAGATGTTTAAATCAGTAATGAGTGCTTGAACAATCCTGTAACTATACTCAGCAAATAGAAGAATAAGAAAAATATAGCTAAAGCATTAAGACAGACAACAGGATAGCATCCTTATGATTCAAGCTGTCCACTTATACGTGTACTCACTCAAAACCCATTGACTCAAGTTGGTGTCAACTCATAACTGATCCTCTATTGGACTTCAGAGATTCTAAACTGCAAAGAAAGGGATTGACCATGTGTCTTCCAAGAAGCCAATGGTGGGTTCCAACTACCATAGAGGTAAAGACTTTACATTAGAAATGCCATTCCCTTTATCAGAAAACTTTGTGTACATTTTAAACCTCTGGAAGCTTTTGACACAAAACTATTAACTAGGTACACACTACCCAGAGCCTTGTCCACATAGAAGGTTATTTTTCATCACTATCTTTCTAGTCCCGATGGACAGTGCAGATTTCATCCAATTCCACCATCTCCTATCTTCCATGCTTACCCTTTTAAAATCCAAGCTTTTAAAGTATGTTACTATTGTTTCTAGTTTCTGTAGAATAGGTCTTTGGCTTTGGGCAATACTGTGCACAATGGGCTATCGTGATCCATAGTGGTTTCATCAGCTGATTTTTGCAAATGTGCCAGTGGGTCTTTCTCCCTAATCTTTTTTAGTCTGGAAACTCTGCTGGATGCCAATTCAACATCATATCAACACACAAGCCTCCACTGGCCAACAGATGGTGGAGGTACATTGACCAGGAAACAAACCTGGGTCTCCCATATTGCAGGTGAGAGAATTCTACCACTGAACCACCAGTGTCTCACAAAAGGCATATGGTCAACCGCCAGTTGCCTTCATAAGAATTCCTGCTCATTATCACCATGTTAACTCTGCTAATTTCTCAGGAGTAGATTATAAGGCCTTACTTGTAAGGCATCTGAACCTTTCCAAATTATTGAGAAGTAGTGATGTCAGTTTGAGGACTAAGATATGTCTGATTCAGGCCATCGTCTTTCCAATTGTTAGCTATACATTCAATACCTGGAATATGAATAAGGATGACAGAAAAAGAATTGATGCCCTTAAGTTGTGGTATTGGAGAAGAACACTGAACATCACATGGACGGCCAAGAGAATGAACAGATATGTCTTAGAGAGGGTCCAGCTGGAGTTCTCTTTGGAGGAAAGAATGATGAGGCTTTGTCTCACATACTTTGGACATGTAGCTAGGAGGTGCTATCCTTTGGAGAAGGAAATGATGTTGGGAAGGGTGGAGTGTCAGCAAATAAGAGGAAGACTTTCAACCAGGTGGATTGACACTGCTGCAATGGGCTGTTGTGTGTCAGGAAGTGTGAAGATGATGCAGGATAGAACAGGGTTCAGATCTTTTGTTCATAAGGTCACTATGAGTTGTGCTCGACTGGATGGCACCTAACAAGAAGAACAACTTCCAAGGCACATCTGAGTGAGTTAAAAGCATCAACTTTTTAGGTAACAGTAGAGGACTTAACAGTTTTCACCACCGGTGGACCCCCCCAAAAAATATGAAAGAGATAAGGGAGCTCTGGTGGCCTAGTGGCAGGAAGCTGCACTGCAATCCCAGAGGCGCACAGTTCAAATCCACCAGATGCTGTGCTGGAGAAGGAGAGACAATCTCCTCCTGTACCAGTCAAATCCGATTTGACAGTACACACACAAAAATAATAAAATAAAATTTAAAAAAAAATATGAAAGAGGCATAGAACTCTTTTCTGCAGAAAGCTTGGCCTTATCCCAGGACCACAGGAAACCTGTGCTGTGGTTTCCTCCCAGGGCTTAACACATGCTCCTTCACAGCTTCTTTTTTCTAGCACTGTTACCTCTAAAAGTAGGGTCTTCTAGGTTACAGACCCAAATTGAAAGGATGATTCCTCTGAAGCTTGGAGCTGCTAAAAAATTCTGTCCTATTCTGAGCTTCTCGCCAAGCTGACAGGCTTTTCGTCACTCACTATGTGGGCTGTATCAATAACCTCAAGTGTAGAGTATGCTGCTTTCAGGACCCAAAGAAGCATACCAGGTATAATATTTTCTTGTGGTGAGAGATGCAAAATGCAATCATTTGTCTCCTACTTTGAAGGGCATGTCTGTGCTACCCCTTACCACTAAATTCCTGAACTACTGTGCGGATTCCTCAGTCTGTCTGGTTTATTTTCCACACTCCAGAAACCAACAAGTTTCACATGGCTTCCAGAGTGCTAGTCCCTTCTTTCTCATTAGGCCTGATTGACCTGTAAGTGAGGATCCGTTTCAGAGCTTCCACTTGACCTTTGCCACTATCATAGCACTTTATCCAGTAGGTTAAAGACCTATTGAGAGTGTGATGCCAATGACTAATTATGTTAAGATTAACTTTATTCTAGGAACAGGACAATTGACCACACAGAAGAGTCCACAGATCAAATAGACCCATTAAAAACTGAACTGGGCCAGAACTTTATTCATTACCTAGGCCCCCCAATATGTCATTTTAATAGTTTCTTGATGTATATATAGGTACAAGTTCCCCAGATAATCAGTGTCAAGTTAAAGTCTGTGTCCAAAACTCCTCAGATTATTCAACTCTCTTAGTGCCAAGTGTGATGTTAGGTCTCAAATTAAAGCTCAGCAATATGTGCTACCTTGACATAGGGCCTTAAATGGGCAAACCACAAGTGTCTCTCTCTCCAGTGGTTCTTCAGATAAGGTCTTCCAGCCAAACTTCCACCCTTAAATGAATCAGGCTCAGCTCCTACTATTCCTGTGCAGCTAGTTTCAGTTCCCTGCCAGCCTGAGTATAATAATTATTCAAAGGATTACCTTTGCCTGAAGGAACCAGTAACACTTTGCTGACCTAAAAATCCTGCCCCCCATAATCCCTGGCTATCCACTCTGTCCCAAGTGCAACTCTGTATGTCTTGCACTGGCTGTAGTGTGACCAACCCCAGGATGTATCTGTGACTAATTAATGCAGTATGTATCTGTGACTAGCAAATTGCTGTCAATCTGCCCAGTGACAGACATTTTGTGTTTGGTCATATTCATAACCCAAGGGCAAAAGTATCTCCCACATCAATGGGTTGAATAAAGGGCAATTAAAACACAGAGCAAATGGTTATGTGTCTCTTTTCCCCTAAACACTGGGCAATCATTGCTGTGCAATTAGCATGGTGTTGCAAGGTCTCTCCTTCTGAAAAGATGAGTTTCTCTTAAAATCAATAAATTCTGTCAGAAAGATGGGACAGTTTCAAAACTCGGTCAATATATCAAGACTTTTTATGGGGCAACTGTCCTTAGCCTCCTGAGTTTCCTTTTGATGATGCCCTTGATGACCTCGTTGTTCACTTGTTGGCAGTCTAACTAATTTACCTCCAGGGACTCTGAGTTTCATTATCCACAACACAGCTCTGTGGGTCAAGCCCTCTTTGCTGCAGCTCTGACCCTGTCACTCATTATGATAATTGCATCCATCTGGGTTCTGACAGTTAAGCTATTCCACCTGGCTCTGTTGTTTCAGGAACCTGTCATTCCCATTGCTATTAACAAATTTAGTCCTTTAATGAATTTTCCTACAACCAGGCCTGACTTTAGAAGAGAATCGTTTTTACCCACTTCTTTACCCCACACTACATATGCTGTGGCTAAGAATTTACCTGGAAATATAAAAGACCACAAAAAAGTATTTTTGTGAGAAAAGTCATTAGAATTCCCCATCTATCATTTTCATGTTTCCCATAATCATTTATCACTAACTGCCCTGAGACAAAGTGCTATGAGTCTTCATATAAGCAAGGAGATCTGGAAGACTTATGGGCCAATATCTGACCAGTACCCAAGAATCCAGAGGACAAAGCTAATAACTAATAACTTCAGCTAATAAATAAAGCAGTAGAATAAATGTAGAACTAATTGTGTTTGGAACTAGCCACCCACCCACAAGGGGCAGGCAATAGGTATGCAAAAGGCTCTCTTGGGTGCTTGATATGATCCACAGGGAAGGAGGAAATAATCAAATCTCAGTTTTCCTTAAGCCTTGCTTAGAATACTGTCTAGAGAGGTGCATATTTATAAAGGAGACAAGTTAAGTAATGCCCATTCTTAGAATGACGGAGGAAATGGATAGGACCAGCAGATGAAATATATTAGCTGCTTCACATGAAATTCAAGCAATTTTACCCAGTAAGGTAAAATCTCCAAAGAATTATGTCCTTACACCAGCACTTCCCAGGTCAGTAATTACAGATGAAATGAATCTGAACTTGTAAAATGTGGATGAAACAGAATAGGAACTAAAACAAGAAAGAAAAATAGAGATTAATTGTCTGTTAAAAACTTAATTTTCTTCTTAGAAAACAAAGCCAGAATGTGTGCTGCATAGCAAGCAAGTCTTTGGAACAACAGAGTAGGAAATATCAGAGGCCAGCTCAAAGAAGGTGGCCGAGCAAGGTGTTTCGAATGTGTATCATTTTTCACAGTCTTGGCAATAACTCATTTTCCTGCATCAGAGTTCTGATGAGGCTTCTCATGCCTCTTCTGAGTCTCCCATTGCAAGGCTTTTTTCACTCATTCTAGTTTTTCCTATTTCAGTTCTTATTCCATTTCACCCAAAATTTCAAGATTCAGAGCTATTCCAATCATGACTGAAATAACTAGATCTTCTTTGAATTCTTGTTAAAAACTCACAGCTGGTTCTCAAGAAAAGGAGTTAGCCTTGACAATCACCGTGGCCAAGCTTTAAATTTAAGCTTTTAAATTTTCAACATTTATTAAGACTAGGTGAGGGAGTAAAATTGTAGTTGCCAATGACTTAATTTTACTTGAATTCACTATCAATACCCATGGCAACAGTGTTCAATAAGTCAAAAGATGTGTTGCATTTGGGAAATATGCTGACTTCTTCAAAGTACTAAAGAGTAAGGACATCAGTTTAAATACTAAGGTGTGCCTGATGTAAGCCATAGTATTTTCATTTCTTTCCTATGCTTCTGAAAGTTGGACAATGAATAATAGAAGAATAATCAATAATCAATGCCTTTGATTGTGGTGTTAGAGAAGAGAATATTTCATGGACTGCCAAAGAACGAATAATTCTATCCTAGAGGAAGTGTAAAGTTATTCCTCCTGAGAGGCAAGGATGATGAAACATCTCATATATGTTGGACATGTTGTTCAGGAGGGCCAAGTCCTTGGCAAAAGACATCACAGTGGGAAAAATGGTATGTCAGAGAAAGAGAGCAAGATCTTCAGCATAATTGTTTGACACAGTGACTGTGCAGTAGGATAAGATAAAACAAGGTTTAGATGTGTTGTCCATAGGGTCATTTTGATTGATAGTTGGCTTGATAAACCTAAAAAGAGCAACAAAAGAGAGAAAAAAGAGTGCCGATTAGGTCAGAGATCTCTTTTGTCCTGTATGATTCTTCTCCTTTTCCTGTTCTCCTACCTCCCCTAGATTGTTTTTTGCAGGTATCAGGTAGGATTTAGAAGAATAAACAGAAGGATGGAAAAAGAAAAGCTTCCCCCTAGAAGCAGCCATCCCAGACCAGAGCTGAAGGAGAGAAGCAAAGATAAATTTCGAGAATTTAAGCCTTTCCTGTAGCATAGGACAAACATGAAGTGATGAACTGAGCCTACATAAGAAACTAAAAGATCTTAAAAAGTTTTAGTCTTCTAAAAGATCAAACCTAAGTTACAGGTTCAGCATGATCACTTCAAGGAACCTGAGAACTATTTGTCAGTCTCTCTCTCTCTCTGTATGTGTATGTTTGCATGCACACACACTTGGGAAAGGAAGAAGAGATGACAGGACAAAAGGAGACTTTGTGTATTTTTTTATTATGATTTATGAGTCATACTTATTAGCATATCAATTGTGCTTTAACATTTTAAAATAAATTTAGATAAAATGCATTTTTACAACTGCCATTTTAGCCTCACTAGAATCATCCTTTCACGTCTTCTGGGATGTCAGAATTTTAATTATTATAACTGTTTATTGATTTTTTTCAACTGTATAGGATAACTCTTATCTGTTGATTTCTCGGGTTTTTTTTCTCCTTACTGTTGCTTTAGCTAAACAGACTCTATAGAATTGTATAGTTTATACATCTCAGGACTCTGGATTTACTACCCATCAATCACTATACTTGTTTTGAAATGTTTCTCCCAGCTTTTCCATGGCCTTTTCAGTCCTGGAAGGAAAAACAGTGTGAACTTCTAGTATTTCAATTCCCTCTTCTAATGTGTGAGAGACAGAGGCAGAAAGATTTTCATGAAATATGAAGACTCACTCATGTCATAATAAAATTGTTAAGTCTTTACAGAAACTCTTACACCAGGGGTTTTTCTCCTCCCTAAAAATAAAAGAGTGGATAAATAAAGTTATTAAACGATTTTCTTCTTTGTGCATTAAGAGCTGAAACAACTGAGACTGAGTAGATGATCCAGATGTCTCCAAAACTGTGAGATTTATGACCTCCACTTTACCCATAAGTCAGTAAACAGCCGAGTCAGTTCAATCTCTTATTATTCAACTTGTACAATACTGAACCCATTGTTATTGTTATTGTTATATGCTTTTGAGTCAAATACAACTCATAGCAAATTATGAATAACAGGTCTGAACCTTGCCTTATTGTGTGCCGTATGTCTTGTCTCTGGCATACATGAGCCCATTGATAGAATCACCGTGTTAATTCATCTCATTGAAGTTCTTTCTTTCCTTTGCTGGCCCTTCACAGTTCCAAACACTATGTCTTTCTCTGAGGACTCACCTCTCCTGACAACATGCCCAAAGTATGTGAGATGAAGTTTTAACATTCTTGCCTCCAAGGAGCACTCTCATTTCACTTTCTCTAAGACATATTCATTTGTTCTCTTACTCATCTATATTTATATGGACTTATATTCAGTACTCATCTCCAACACCACAACTTAAAGACATTTATTCTTCTGTCATCTTTAGTCACTGTCAAACTTCAATATGCACAGAAAATCATGGAGAAGCCAAGACCTAAATCAGGCACACCTTAATCTTCAAACTGAAACCCTCATTCTTCAACATTTTGGAGAGGTCCTTGACAGCAGACTTTACCAATTCAACCTGTCTTTTGATTTCTTGACTTTCTGCTACAATGTTGATTATGCATCCAAGTAAGATGGAATCATTAACAACTTCAACTTTTTTTTCCTTCTATCATGATGCTGCCTGTTGGTCCAGTGGTAAGGATATTTGTTTTCTTGATGCTGAGATATAACTCACATTGAAGGCTGTAGTCTTTGATTTTCTTCAGTAAGTGCTTCAAGTCTTCATCACTTTAAGCAAACAAAGTTCTGTCATAAGCATAATTTATGTTGTTAATGAGTCTTCCTCCAATCTAGATTCCATATTTTTCTTTACACAGTCTAATTTCTTGAATCATTTACTCAGCATACAGGTTGAATAGATACAGAGAAATTATTCAGCCCTGACACACATCTTTTTTGTCTTTAAAACATGCAATGTTTCCTTGCTCTGTTTGAACAGCTTCTTGGTCTAAGTATAGGTTTCATATGAGCACAGTCAAGTATTCTGGGATTCCCATTCTTCTCAATGTATTTCATAATTTGTTATGATCTACACAGCCTTTGAATAGCAGTAAAACACAAAGAAGAGATATCAATTTAGTTATAACCAATTGAGGGGTCAAACTAAAGGTACACGGTATGATTTCATAGCTGCTCTGTAGGAGAATGATGGGCAACCTCCTTTGTAATTACTTCCCCTTAGTATCTGTGGAGGGTGAGCTATCAGTTAGTGGTTCCAACTCACTGGTTGTTGTTGTTGTTATGTGCCATTGTCGCTTGCAACTCTTAGCGACCCTATGTACAACAGACCTAAAAACCTTCTCTGACCTGTGCCAATCACACCATCTCCAACACACCCACCATGATTACTCCAGTCACTTAATCAATCCACCTCATGGAGGGTCTTCCCCTCCTGTGCTGTCCCTCCACCCTCCCAAGCTGATGTCCGTCTCTAAGGACCTGTCCCTCCTTACATGTCCAAAGTATGTCAGACGAAGCCCCAGAATCCTTGCCTCCAAGGAGCAGCCCAGTTTAACCCTCTCCAGGATGAATCTGCTTGTTTTTCTAGCAGTCCTTGGTACACCCAACACTCTTCTCCAGCACCACAGCTCAAAGACATAAATTCTCCTTCTATCCTCCCTAGTCATTGTCCAACTCTCTGATGCATCATTGGTCCAGTAGTGAGAATCTTTATCTTCTTTATATTGTGCTTCAATCTGTTTTGAAAGCTTCATTGGCACATAACAAAAAATAAAATACTATTTCTGGAACATAGTTTCATGATATCCAGATTCTGTCCTTTAGTTATATAGGCAATACTAGCAGGGGTTAAAAAGTCATGATAAAAATCCTAAATCAATACATCACATTCCATTACACTGTCATACTATATTTTGATAGCATGTATCATTATGTGTAATTATTTTTTCTAAATTTACATGTATATTATTAATATATATGTTTTATAACATTTATTTACACACTTGCTGTCTCTTTCTTCTAGTGCATACTTAGAGGATCTATGAAATCAAACATTTTATCTGTTTTGTTTAACATTCAACTCAAAGTTTCATCCCTCCCTCTGCTCATTAGCCTCGAGTCTCTGACAGAGACACAGAGTGGGTCTATGCTAACTTCTATAAATGCTTTACCTTATAATATTAAGTCAATACAAGTTTTAAGGTAAACCCATCCCCTGAAAAATAAATCAAAAAATAAAAACACTAAACCTTAAATCCATTGACACTGAATAGATTCTGACTCATAGCAAACTTATTTCTTAAATTGTCTGGAAATACAATAAACAACAGAGTGTGGAAACAATTGAGAAATATTAATATTATACAGATAACTATCCCTAATATCATAAGCAAAATCTTGCTGAAGATGTACAAAAAATAGCTGGAGCGCTATGTATCTAGAAACTACCAGAAATTCAAGCTGGATTCAGAAGACATCGTGGAACAAGGGAACTATTAATAATGCCAGGTGGATATTGTCTAAATATAGAGAATACAAGAAAGATTAATACTTGTTTTTTATTGACTAGGCAAGTGTTCAACTGTGTGGATCATAACTAATCATGGGTAACATTGAGAAGAAAAGAAATTTCAGAACACTTAATTAAGCACGTACAGAATCTACACAAAGAACAAGAGCAGTTGTTCAAACATAACAAGGGAATTTTGCATAGTTTAAAATCAGGAAGGTGTGTATCAGAGTTATAACTTTTGTAATAGATATTATACATGTGTGTTAAGCAAATAATTTGAGACAGTTCACCATATGAAGAAGAATGTGATCTCAGGATTACAGAAAACCTCAAGACCAATCTGCAGGTGTCATAACCTTCTGTACTGAAAGTAAAGCAGACCTGAAGCACTTAATAAAGAAAATCAAAGATTATAGCCATCAATATGGATTCCATTTCAACATCAAGAAGACAAAAATCTTCAAAAATGGGCCAATAGCTGAGATGGTAGTAAAATAAGAAAATTTTTTAAAAAAATCAATGATTTCTGTTTATTAGATCCACCTATGACCATGGAACATTGTTGTTGTTGTTGTTAATTAAGTGCCATCGAATTGTAGATAACTCATAGTGACCCTATGAATAAAAGACCTGAGAACTGTTCATAGAGTTTCTGGAGGCAAGCCATTTCTGAAGTAGATGCCACCCTTGTTTCCAAGCTTGTTTTAATTGGGAAGCTCCACCAAACACTGCCCACCACTGGTAACCATTATCATATTTGGCACACCAGTGTCACATGTGTTCAGCATCACAGAAACCACGAGTTACCTCTGTACAGCACAGACAAGTGCTATACCATTTAGAAGAATGTTTGAATATGAGTCTGGAAATAAAAGAAACATTAGTCAAGAAATAAAACAACATATTGCATTTGACAAATCTTTTGTAAAAATCCCTTTGAAATTTAAATAGCAAAGGTACACCTGACCTACCTAAGTCATAGTGTTACCAATTGTCTCATATGCATGCAGAAACTGGATAATGAATATGGAAACCACAAAAAAATTGATGCTTTCAAATAATGGTTCTAGTGGAAAATATTAAAATCTTACAAAATAAAAAATAAATCTCTTTTGGAAGAATTGCACCCAGAATGTTGTGTAGATTCAAAGAAGGTGAGACATTGCCTCACATACTTTGGGCATATTAGTAAGAAGGGCAAATCCCTGAAGAATAGCATCATACTCGGAAAAGCAGATTAGCGCAAGGGAAGATCCAGACAAGGTGGAAGGACACAGTGACTTCAACAATGGATGTAAGCACAGCAGCTATTTTGATGCTAGTGCTTGATTGGACAGTTTCCTTATGATTTATATAGGGTCACTAGGAAGCTTTTGTAGCCTAGTGGCAAAAAACTGCGTTGTAGTCCCTAAAGGAAAGCCATTCCAGTGAGTCCACCAGCTGCTCCATGGGAGAAGAATCAGCAATTTACTTCTATGTAATTAACTGCCTTTGAAAACCTACCAGAGAGCCAGCTATGAGTCAGTTTTGACTCAATAGAACACAAGAACAACAACTACATGAATCATAGCATCTTAGTTTTGTTTTTTAGTGTGTTTTTTTAAATTTATTATTAATTTGAATGAAAATTTACAGAGACTTTGGGTTTCCATTCATTCATTGTTGTACTTTTCTCCCCTTCCAACCCTCTCCCCCAGTACATCACCCTCTTGGAAAAGTAAAAGAAAAATTCTTTCATTGTTTTATGGAGCCTTCACTCTGGACTCCTGTCATGA
>NW_006399899.1:2343295-2353025 GCF_000299155.1 Elephantulus edwardii
ACCACAACAGGTAAAGGTAAATAATCCAACAGAAAAATGGGCACAGGATATGAACAGACACTTCATCGAAGAAGACATTTAGATGGCTAACAAGCACAAGAAGAAATGTCCAAAATCCCTAGCTCTAAGAGAGATGCACATTAAAATGACTATGAGATATCATCTCATCCCAGTAAGAATAGCAGATTTTAACAGAATAGCAAGCAACAAATGCCGGCGAGGTTGTGGAGAAACTGGAACACTTACCTATTGGTGGTGGGAGTGTAAAATGATGCAACCACTGTGGAAGGCTGCATGGCACTTTCTTAAAAAGCATCTTAGTTTTAAACTGATATTGTTATTCTTCAGAACTCTGAAGAGGTTCTTGACAGCAAATTTTTCCTAAACAATTAATCTTTTTATTTTTGACTGCTAGTACGAAAAGAGTTCATTTTGGAAAGCAAGAAGGCATTTAACTGTGTGGATAACAACAAACTGTAGCTACCTCTGAGAAGAATGGAAAATCCAAAATACTTGATTGTGTTTATGTAAAACCTATACTTGGACCAGGAGGCAGTCATTAGAATAGAGCAAGGAAACACTGAATAGTTCAATGCATCTCCTCTCCATATATTTTCAATCTATATGTGGAACAGGCCATCTGGGAGGCTGTGCTCTTTGAGGAGGAATGTGGCATCAGAGGTGGAAGACTCATCAATAACCTGCATTATGCAGATGACACAATCTTGCTTGCTGAAACTGAGTTGAGCCTGAGGCATTTGCTGCAAAAGGTCAAGGACAGTAGCGCTTCAGAGAAAAAGAAGATCTTTCACAAGATGAATTAGCACAGTGACTGTAACAATAGATTTGGGTATATTAGAGATTGTGAGGATAGCATAACATAGAACAAGGTTCATATTTGTTTTTAATAGGATTTCTATGAATTGCAGTTGACTCAACAGCACATGACAACAATTGTGGGTGTTCAGGAAACTAAATTTCTATGTATGTTGTATTAAAATCTGTCCATGGTTTCAGGCTAACTACATTCACCACACCCACCATGGTGGTCAGCAGGGAGAATCAGCAATATCTACTAGGCTATCTCAGCCCTCCAATGTGCAGTCAACACAATGGCAACCATCTTTACTGAGCTACTAGGGAGTTTTTACTGTTAGCAGTAAAAACCTAGACTTCCTGGGATGCTCTGTATCCAGAAGCTGCCTGACTAGCTTTCTCCAACACTCCTCACAAAAGTGTAAATTTGGGTAAAACCATTGTAGGAAGTAATTCAGAGACATAAGCCCAGCCAGATTGGTTGAATATTAGTCTGTGCCAGAAACTATACACACTGACTCATTTCATCCCCACAATAACTCTGTGAACCAGCTACTATTATTACCCTTATTCCCTGTGAAAAGTCTTAAGAATTCTAAGAATCTTCTTTTAAAAAGAAATACTTAATATTGTTAGATATAAAAAAGAGCGTGAGGGTGTGCGGGAGAAAAATAAAGAAAGGAACTGGTCCCAAGAAATGAACAGGTCTTTATTGCACGGTCTGAGAGGGACTCCAAGTGACCCAGCAACATGGCATGTAGACAGAATCCAAATGGTACCCCAGCAATTTGAGAGGTTTCCTTTTTTATAGGGGTTTCCTTTTTTATAGGGTCCTGTGGAGGAGTAAGATGGTACTTCTTGGAATTTGGTGTATTAATTTAGTTAGGTTTTAGCTTTTTGTTTTGTTTTGTTTTCTCAAGCTCAGACTCTATCAGGATCCATTGTTTGGTCTGGTCCTTGAAGACCAGCTCAGGTATTATTAAGTTTCTCAGGAAGTGGTCAAGCTTGGGGGTGGTGGGGCAACTGCCATATTCTCCCTTCAAATATAAAAGACCTTTAACCACAAAGAAGTTCATCAATACGATATTTATGCCAATAAGAAAAAACAACCAACCAAACTCAAATTCAACTCATTGCTGTCCAGCTGGAACTGCTTTATAGCTGACACTTTGGAAGGTTTTCCAAGGCAAGGGAGATTTTTATCTTTCTATAATGGGGTCAGTGTTGGATTCAAACCACCAGAGAGAGGTCAAAAGTTCAAGAAGCCCATCAACAAACAAATGGATAGAGAAGCTCTGGTATATTCACACAATAGAATACTATGTGGCATTGAAAAACAAGGAACTCATGGAATATTATGCAAAATGGATGACCCTGAAGGACATTATGTGGAGTGAAAGATCTCAGTAACAAAAAGACAAATAGCATAGGGCCACTGTTGTAAAAGTGGACTAACATCAGAGTTAAGGGAAGATGGACAAGGAGGAGAGGAATGGCGTATATTGCATTGAAACAGATAAGGGAGAGAACTGTTTAAAAGGGATATATGAATGGGTATTTTGTCATTGTGGAAGTCTGGAGTGAAGGCTGAATAGTGGAGTGGACTTGGGGGGAGGGATTGCATAAAATGAAAGAGTCTTTCTTTTTCTTTTCAAGAAGAGTGAATTGGGCAGGCGTGCACAGGGAGAAAAATGCAACAATGAATGACTGGAAACCCTAAATCTCTGTAAACTTTCCTTAAAATTAATTTAAAAAAAGAAAATGTTCAAGAAAAATTTAATAGAGGCCGTGGCACCAGAGATATCATTGCTGATGTCAGATGGACTCTAGCTGAAGTAAAGAATACCGGAAGAATGTCTATTTGTGCTTCATCAACTATACAAAGGCATTTGTACGGATAATAAAACGCTATGGCTAACATTGAGAAGAATGGGAATCCCAGAGTACTTAATCGTGCTCATGAGAAAACTACATACACCTGGATGAGAAAGCTCTTGCATGAACAGAACAAGGGAATATTGTTGTTGTTGTTGTTATTGTTAAGTGCCATGGAGTCATAGAAGACTCATAGCAAACTGATGAACAAAATATTTGAATCCTTTTGTGTAAATATCTTTATTTCTCTAAGTTCACAGAGTTTCGGGAGGCAAGCTATTTTGGAAGTGGATGACACTCCTGCTTCCAAGTGTTTTAATCTGAGAATTCCACCAAACATTATCCACCATGGGTAACCATTATTGCATTTAACATATCAGTGTCATAGTGTTTAGCATCACAGCAAGCATTATCTCTATATATCAAATGGACAGACCAGTGCTATACTACTTGTAAGAATGTTTGACCAAAACAAAGCCAGGCTCCAGGCCAATCCAATCAGCTCACACCCAGTTGTGAACAGTCCACACCCAAGTTTCCAACAAAACAAGAAAGCACACCTTTTTAAAATCAGACTGTTCCACACATACATCTTCCCAAACTGGATACCACTACATGGTTTAAAATTAAGAAGAGAGTACATGAGGATAGTATTCTCTCTCCATACCTATTCAGTCTGTATGCTGAACAAATTACTAAAGAAGCTGGACTTTCTGAAGAGGAATGCATTATCAGGATCAGAGGGAGACTCATCAATAACCTGCATTATGCAGATGATGTTAATGAATGCAAGGGAATCTTTCCATAGTCAATTATGAATAAGACAGACGAATTGCAATATCCATAAGCACTTTATTACAGATCTGGGAGAAAGTAGTGAGATCCTTCTTAGAGACTGTCTTTTTTCCTGGGAATGGTCATTAAGCTTTTATACAAGGTTAGACATTAACCCACTCAACAATGTACTATTGTTAGTAAAATCAAAGAATTTTCACATTTGAAAATAAAAAAAAAAAAAAGCATTCATACAGGTACCAGTAAACAAGCAACCAACAAAATAGTTAACCATGACTTATAAAAACAGGCCCTGAAAAGATAAAGGCTAACTCAGGAAAGGCATACCTCCTCTCCTGGAAAACAGGCAGGTTAAGACACAATTTAGATATGGCTAGGAAAAACAGTTTCAAAGAGGTAAACACTGATCTAAGAGAGATGAATTTCCTCTCCTGGTAAACAGATAGATTAAACTACTTTACATCACTAAAGAAAGGAAACAAAGAATTCTAAGGCAAAATAACTGATTTTGTAGGCTGGAGAAAACTGATGTCAGTTTTATAACTGTAGTTTTATAACTGATACATATTTAGAATTCTGAACTTATTAATACCATCCCGTCAATGACAGAACCTTGCTTGCTGAAAGTGATGAGGACTTGAAGCATTTTTTGCAGAGGATCAAAGTCTTAAATATGGGTCACATCTCAATGTCAAGAAAACAAAGATTCTTGCAAATGGACCAATGGGTAACATCATGACGGATGGAGAAAAGATTGAAATAGTCAATAACTCCATCTTACCTGAATCCACAATTAACACCATTAGTACCAGCAATTAAGAGATCAGGGCATGTATTGCACTGTGAAAGTCTGCAGTAAGGGACCTCTCCAAATATTGAAGAGTAATGATGCCAGTTTA
The DNA here is from genome assembly GCF_000299155.1 of Elephantulus edwardii. Taxonomy (NCBI): domain Eukaryota; kingdom Metazoa; phylum Chordata; class Mammalia; order Macroscelidea; family Macroscelididae; genus Elephantulus; species Elephantulus edwardii. The sequence goes on from NW_006399899.1 coordinate 2,347,681, forward strand.
AGAGCAATGATGTCAGTTTGAAGACAAAGGTGCACACAATTCAGGGCATAGTCTTTCCAATCACTTACTATGCATCTGAGGGCTGGACGATGAATAAGGATGGCAGAAAAAGATTTAATGTCTTTGAGCTATGGTTGTTAAAGAACACTGAACATCCAATGGACTGCCAAAAAGCACAAATATCTCGGAGCGGGTGCAACCAGAGTGCTTTCTGGAGGCAAAACTTTGGACATGTTGCTAGGAGGGGCTATTCCTTAAAGAGGGGTATGATGCTTAGAAAGGTGGAGGGTCTATGAAGGAAAGGAAGACCCTCGACCGGGTAGACTGACATGGTGACTAGCACAATGGGCTCTAATGTGTCAGAAAGTGTGAGAATGGCACAAGATAGGACAAACAAGGCTCAGATCTCTTGTTCGTAGGGTTGTTGTGGATCATGCTCAACTAACAACACACCTAACAGCAACAACAAAGGCACACTGGTGGCAAAGATTGTAGTGTGATGCACTTTCTAATCTAAAGACTTCACATTTCTGGCAATTCTGATCCACAAATAGTTTCATGACAGAAAGGCAGGCTAAGAAACCAAATTGTTATTGTTAGGTGTCATTGATTTGAATATGACTCATAGTCACACAGGGAACAACAGACATGAATCCTGCCCTCTCTTGTGCCATCTTCATCATCTCTGATGCACTAAAGCCTGTTGCTGAAGTCACTCAGTTCACTCCATCTCATGGTCTTCCTTTCTTTCACTGAGCCTCCACCTTCACAAACATGATATCCTTCTCTAAAAACGTCTCCAAAGTATGAGATAGAAAGCTTCACTATCCTTGCCTCCAAGTAACACTCTGGCTACACTTTTTCCAGGACATACCTAGTTATTCTTTAGGTAGTCTATGGGATGTTCAACACTTTCCTCCAACATCACAATTCAAATGCATCGATTCTTCTGTCATCCTTAATCATTGTCCACCTCTCTCAGACAAACAGTAAGCAATTATAAAGACCATGGCCCAAATCCTGTGCACCTTTGTCTTTAAAATGGCATCATTGCTCTTAAATATTACTGGGTCATGATGAGATGAAACTAACTCTAACTCAAATCAGTGTGGTGGTGCATGTTTTGGGCTTTATTTTGTATCTGTCTTGATATTTATAGCCATAGGTATTAAGATAGGTAAATAGATAGATAGATAGATAATAGATAGATAGATAAACTTTCCAGCAGATTTTCAGCAGCTATAAATTGTCCAGAGAATTGCTCATTTTTTGTTTGCTTGTTTGTTTGTTTGTTTGTTTGAAGCATCTGGTAGATTTGGACCACATCCCTTTAAATTGACAGCAGATCTCCTTACTACTAGGATATCAATGCTCCTACATAAATATAGAGATTTACTCTAAGACAATAACTCATGTTTCAGTAAAGCAGGGCAAGTATCAGAGCTGTTTGTCAGACATCAAAAGTGGAGATTGAGGTAGCTAGTCAGTCCAAGTGGACCTAAGCAAAGTGAAATTGTTGATAACTTTAGTCTTGTCTCCATCTACCATATCATGTTACCTACTGGTGAGATCACAACAAACATGAGCATTACATAGATTGTGTAGAAGGTATGGGATAGGATAAGATTCAGATCTATTGTTCTTATGGTTGTTCTGAGTCATAGTTTACATGAGAGCACCTAACAGCAATGACTCCAACCTGTCAAGCAGTCAGACAGGGTCTCAGGTAGAAATAGGGTTAATGCTGCTAATTTTGGAGGCTAATGAGGTCTATGGAATATTCTATTCTTCTCCAGCACGACAATTTAAAGGCATCAATTTGTCTATCATCTTTATTCATTGTTCAACATTCAGATGCACAGAAAACAATGGTTTGATTCAGCTGCACCTTAGTCCTTAAAATAGTATCATTGTTCTAGTTTTTTAAAGGTCCTTGATAGTAGATTTTTCTTTCTTTTTAACAGTGCAAATGACATTTAATTTTAAAAAGCAATTATAATGGCTTCAAAGTTATCCAAATGAACACTGATTTTTCTAATGCAATTTTTTTTTTAGTTTCTTAACTGCTACTAACATGGGTTCACATACCTTATTCATAGAGTTGCTATGAGCTGTACTTGACTAAATAGCACCTAACAAAAATCACCATCAAGGGTTTTGATTGTGGATCCAAGTAAAACAAATCATTGACAACTTGAATCTTTTCTCCATGTATGGTGATGTTGCCTACTGGTTCACTGGTAAGAATTTTTGTTAAAGCTGAGAATAAATCCATATGGAAAGCCTTTGATCTTCTGCAGCTAGTCTTCAAGTATTCCACCTTTTTGGCAAGCATTGCTGACATGTGTGTAACTTGGGTTATTAACAAGTATTCCTCTAATGGTTAGGCCACAATCTTTTTCATACAGTCCAGCTTTTCAAAACTTATTTGATCAGGTTCATTAAATCATAACAGTTAGAATTTACAACTCATACAATAATTATATTTTACAGAAGATCATGACTACATTGACTGGCAGTATTGACACAGTTTCTTGCACATTGTTAAATATTTTCATATTTTAAGTTTATTACTTAAAATTATGAACATATATAGACCCCCTCAAAAAGTATGAATAATGAAAATTGGCCTCAAAGAGGCAGAGTCTATATCAGAAAGGTGATGAGGGCCAACAGTCATTCATAACAACCTGGTGGAAGGAGATCCCTGCTGTTCATTAGCCCCAGTGATCATATACAATAACTAATTAAAAAGGAGACCCAGTGGTGCACTCCAAAATGATGAATTAGCTGCATTACAAAGAGCAAGGAGAGCTAAGCAGACTGGATTCCTTATCTCCTAAAAGATTAAACCTCAAGCTGACCCTATTAATTATAATGAGATACTGATAAGGCATACATAAATTTCCAATCATTTTAAGTCACCAGGATAACATATCATACTGGCAGGACAAGATGTTAGATAATACCAGATAAAACTTAAAGAATGACTTACTTGAGAAAAAAAGAAATCTAAGTTCAAAAAATTAAAAATCCAAAGAAAGGGAAAAAATCATGATACGGGGCAAATAAAACCTGATTTCTTGGGAGTGGGAAGAAAGGTGGATTTGTTTAGATTTTAATCACCTTAAACTTTGAAAGTCAAAGTTATTGCTACAGAGTCAGAGTGGTTCTAGCTGACCCACCTGCCCCAGTAGGTTTTCACATGCTATCCATCACGTGGAAGGAGATTGCCTATCTTTCTCCCAAGGAGTTACTAGTAGATCCAAACAGACCACTTCTACATTAGCAGCACAATTTTCTATTTAGCACTTGCTATGCATCAGAGAGCTGGACAAGAACTAACAATGACAGAAGAAGAATAGATTCCTTTGAGTTGTGGTGCTGGAGAAGAGTCTTGAATATACCATGGACCACCAAGAAAACAGATCAGTCCTGGAGAGAGTAAAATCAGGTTTCTCCATAGAAGCTTGAATTTTGAAGCTCCATCTCACATATTTTGGGCACATGGCCAGGAGGGATAAGTCATTGAAGAAGGACATCTCATTGGAAGGGTGGAGGGACAACCGGGAGAGGAAGACCCTGAATGAGATGGATTGATACAGTAACTGGAGCAATGGGGATATGTGTGTTTGAATCAGTGACACTGGCTCAGGACAGGGCAAGCCTCGGAATTGCTGTACATATGGTCGTTATGGGTTGCAAGTGGCTCGACAGCATGTAACAATAACAACAACTCAAAAGGGTACCAACTCAGATTTGAAACATCTATAAGCTCTGTTGGCTTTGTGGCAAGAAGCTGTGCTGCAATCCCAAAGTCATGCAGTTCGAATCAACCAGTTGTTCCAAGAGCAAAAGATGGACAATTTGCTCCCATATGTTAGCAGCCTCTGAAAAACCACCAGAAGGTCAGCAATGGGTTGATTCTGATGCGAGGATATGTAACAACAACGTAATATGAATTCGTATCTTTTTCTCCCTCTGGAGCTTTGTGAGAATGATTCCAATCCTGTTGTTGTTAGATGTCATCAAGTTATCTTTGATTCATCAACATTATAGACAACAGAACCTAATCTTCTCCTCAACCACCCTCACCATTTCTGATATACTTGAGATCATTGTTACAATGGATATGTCAATCCATCTTATTGAAGGTCTTGTTCTCTTTCAGTGATTCTTCTTCATCTTTCCCAATATGACGTCTTTTTCCAAGGGCTGATCCCTTCTAACAACATGTCCCAAGTATGTAAGATGACGTTTTTCCATCCTTGCTTTTAAGGAGCATTCTGATTGCATTTCCTCCAAAAATGCATTGTTTGTTCTTTTGCAAGTCCATGGGATATTCGGTACTCTTCTCCAGCACCATAATTTAAAGGCATTGATTATTCTATCTTCATATTCATTGTCCAACTTTCAGATGTATAGGAAGCAAATAAAATGATCAAGGCTTACTTAAGGCACAACTTAGTGTTTAAACTGACATTTTTATTTAGTACTTTGGAGAGGTCTTGGACAGCATAATTTTCCCAATACGGTATGACTTTTGATTTTATAACTCATTTGATTGTGAATCCAAGTAAAATGAAGTAATTAACAATTTCAATATTTATCTATCATGATGTTATTCATGGCCCAGGGATAAGGGTGTTTGTTTTTCATTTTCTTGATACTGAAATGTAATTCATATTTAGGTTACAGTCTTTGGTCTTCTGCAGCCTGGCTTGGGTCAAATTTGCACCTAGGAAAATTTAGAAAGATTTAGCTGAGAGGTAGCAGTCTCAGCTGAGGGAAAGAAAACAGAATGCAACAAAACACCAATCAGTCCCACTATCATCCCACTTCCCTTCTTTAAGCCTTAAATAAATCACCAAAACAAAAACAAACCAAGCAAACAAACAAAAGCACCCTACAGATATTGGTAAACTAAGGTGCTTACCAAGTAAAAGAATAATCACATTTTAACAAAGGAAGCTAAACATCTTTACTATGAGATCAAAAGAACTGGATGGTGTCTTACTGTCATTATTGAATGCCTTGTTCAAGGATTCTATAGAGGAATCCAAATCAAAAGGTAAAAAATGCAAAACATACTTGTACATTTCCATGTAATCTAATTGTTCTGGAACCATATAATCTGGATGAGCCCCCAAAATAATTTCTCTGACAATCTTTAAATGTTAAACCTAAAATATTCTGTAAAGTCTTCAAACTAAATATTAGTCTAGTTTAGCTAGTAAAGAATGCCTTCCTTGCACGTGATGCATTTTTTAGGATCTATACATAGGATCAAACTAACAACAGCAACTTAACAGTGATTTTATGTTCATGTTGTTGTTGTTGTTGTT
>NW_006399899.1:2353125-2353661 GCF_000299155.1 Elephantulus edwardii
GAATATACCACAGCTTCTCTATCCATTCATTTCTTGATGGGCACTTAGGTTGTTTCCAACTTCTTGCTATAGTGAACAAAGCCACAATAAACATGGGTGTGCATATATCTGCTTGAATGTCAGTTATGGTCTCTTTGGAATATATTCCTAGTAGTGGAATTACTGGGTTGAGAACCCAGAGATCAGACCGTCTATCTATGGTTAACTGATTTTTGACAAGGAGATGAAGTCAATTAAGTGGGGAAACGACAGCCTTTTTAACAAATGGTTTTGGCTAAACTGGAAAAGTGTCTGCAAAAAACTAAAGCAAGATCCACACCTCACTCAATATACAAAAACCAACTCAAGGTGGATCATGGACCTAGGACTGAAACCAAGGATTATAAGCTTCAGTAAAGAAAAGCTTGGAAGAATGCTACAAGTCCTAATCCACAACATAAACAGTCTTCCAAGAATCCTGAAAAACCTACAACCAGAATAAGATAAAGTAGATGAATGGGATCTTCTAAGAATCAAATCCCTATGCACATCCAAAA
>NW_006399899.1:2356508-2363362 GCF_000299155.1 Elephantulus edwardii
TGTCCCTCCACCCTCCCAAGCATGATGTCCCTCTCCAAGGACCCGTCACTCCTGACAACATGTCCAAAGTATGTCAGACGAAGCCCCAGAATTCTTGCCTCCAAGGAGTAGCCTGGTTTAACCCTCTGCAGTATGAACCTGTTTGTTTTCTTGGCAGCCCATGGTACATTCAATACTATTCTCCGGCACCACAGCTCAAAGACATCAATTCTCGTTCTCTCATCCCTAGTCATTGTCCAACTCTCTGATGCATAACACATGATTGCAAAGACCATGGCCTGTATCAGGCACACCTTAGTCTCCAGAGATACACCGTTGCTATTGAGTACTTTAGAGAGGTCCCTAACAGCACACTTTCCCATCGCAATATGTTTTTTCACTTCCTGGCTGCTGGTGCCAAGATTTTATGTTCCTAATTATACATTTTGTGTAGTGTAGATCTAATTAATTCCCTTTTAGCCAGATCATGGAGCTTTACTCTCTTTTTCTTTTACTTTAGTATACTATTCCACTGTGTGGCTATGTAAAACATTTTCTTTTCAATTCTATAGTTGCTCAAGATTTGTTGTTGTTGTTGTAATGTGCCGTTGAATAACTTGCAACTCATAGCAACCCTATGTACAAAAGCTCTGAACGCTGCTCTATCCTGTACCAAACTTATTGTCTCTGACACACCTACCCCATTACCCTAGTGGCTGAATCAATCCATCTCGTTGAGGGTCTTCCTTTCCTGTGTTGTCCCTCCACCCTTCCAAGCATGATGTCCCTCGCTGAGAACAGGTCTCTTCTTGCAACATGACCTAAGTATGTCAGATGGAGCTTCAGAATCCTTACTTCCAAGGAGCAGCCTGGTTTTACCCTCTCTAGGATGAACCTGTTTGTTCTCCTAGTAATCTATGATATATTCAATACTCTTCTCCAGGATCCCAACTCAAAGACATTAATTCTCCTTCATCCCTAGTCATTATTCAGCTTTCTGATGTGTAACAAAGCAACCAGGAAATCAAGAGACAAGTTGCGTTGAAAAAGTCTGCTGTCAGAAACCTCTCCAAAGTATTGAAGAGCAACGGTATCTGTCTGGAGACTCGAGTGCACCTGATCCAGGCTATAGTCCTTGCAATTAATTACTTACTATACTTCAGAAAGCTGTGCAAGGTAGGGAAACCTTTTTAAAATCAATCTGTAGTTATGCAAGATAGAGAAACATTCAGATCTGTTTTTGTAAGGTCGCTATGAGCCATAGCCAGTTTCATAGCTTCTAACAATAACGATATAGTTGATGGACATTTATTTAAACATTCAATAATGATACTATAAATATGCATTGAATTATTATGTGAATTTGCAAGTGTTTCTTAAGATCAGGTACTTTAAATGGAATTGCTGCATCAAAGGGTATGCTCTCCTTCAAATTTAATACATAATGCCAAATAGATTTTCAAAGTGATTATTAAATCTTTTCCCACTAACACTGTCTTAATTACTACACATTCTCATGACCACTTGATATTTTTATACTTTTTTCCCCCTTTCCAGTGACTGTGAAACTGTGGCTCAGGATTTTAGTTTATGTCTCTCCAATTTCTAATCAGCTTGAATGTCTTGTCAGACATTTAATAACATTTTGTGAAGTTTCTGTTCAAGACTTTAATCTATTTTCTTAAAAAATCTTATTTTATGGAAGAGATATTTATGTATTCTATATATAATGTATTTTTGTTGTTGTTGTTATATTTGTTCTAAGTGTTTTCTCTACATGTATGGCTTGTCATTTGACTCTCTTTATGGTATCTATCAATGACTAAAGATGACAAAAGAAGACTTGCCTTTGAATTACAGTGCTAGAGAAGACCATGAAGAGAACAAGAAGGTCTGTCTTGGAGAGGTGAAACCAAGTTTTTCTTTTGAGACAAGGATTTTGAAACTCTATCTCACATACTTTGGGCCCATGAGGAGGGACTATTCCTTGGAGAAGGACATCATGCTTAGAAGTGTGGAGGAACAGCACAGGAAAGGAAGACCCTCGATAAGATGATTGATACAGTAACTAGGGTAATTGATGTAGAGGATCAGACTCAGTGAGACTGGCTCAAGGACAGGGCAGACTTCAGAGATGTTGTACATAGGGTCACTATGAGTCACAGACAACTTGATGGCACATACTACAACAATAAAAAGAAGTTCTTAATTTTGATGTAACTTAGTTTGTGGCAGGGAAATGTTATGGTGCAGTTAGAAGAGAGTTTTACTGCTAACCCAGAATCTACACCTCACTGGTGGTTCAAATCCACCAGCAACTCTGAGGGAGAAAGATCGGTAAATTCTTTCCATTATATTTGCAGTCTTTGAAAACCCCCTCAAAGATCCCCTTTGAGTTGGCTCTGACTATAAGGTAATGGGTTTGTGATGATTGTTGTTTTTAGTTTATAATATATGAGGAAATTGAAGCTAGAGTTTTCTTATAGTACGTTACACAAAATCATTCTGCAGGCAGTGGCTGTAAAGAATTTGAATCCAAATATGAGTGTAAAAAATGGATCTTTTTTAAACAGACTGCACTATCTTCATACAATAGTGTCTAGAGGGAGGGCCAGGGACAGAGTGTGTATTATTACAAGTTCTGTTAAGTTGCAGTTTCCAGATAATTCAGGGACAAGTTATCCTTACCCTTGCTGGATGACTGTCCAAATAAAACAAGGAGTTTTCATGAGAGTGGAATTTAGATACATCCCTTGAGCTCCAGCCTCCCATCTCTAACCCCTCTTTTTCTCTATGGCAGTGGGATTTTTGACAAAGCTCTGTTTATATAACTCATAAAGAAACAATTGCAACCAAATCCAGCTTGAGTCACTTGTGTATGTCTACGCCTGTGTGTAATCCTGGCTGATAACACCCCAGATAAAGAAAAATCAGGTTGTCTGTCTAAATGAGCACTAAGAGATTTGGGCATCTGTTCCTTTTAAAGTAAGCATATTTTCAGTGTCATAAAACATTTGATACTAGGCTGGTGAAGGAAAATACAAAAGAATTAGGAGTGCAGTGTTTCAGTGAAGATCCCTTAATCACAGAGAGTGGAACTTCTTAATTTAAATTCCTGATTAGGCATGTTAGGCGCAGACAGAACCACTCTGATCTCATTAGTCCAAGTGATAATGTGCACTAATTACCCCTGCTCCAAACTCAGGGGTTCATTTATTACCTTCATGAATGAACCTTTCCGTCATTCTCGGCATCAGTGTAACAAATGAGCTTGGGAAAGTGATGGAGCTGCCAGGAAGAAGTAAGAGATGTGATAAGTGTAATGGCTTCTTGTTACAGTAGAAGGAGCACATAAGCCAGGCAATTGACATTAATGCTAAGCAAGCTAAATCCAGCCCCTAAATCCAGGATTCACCTGGGTTCCTGGGTTGAATGTAAACAGTAAATCCTTGACTAAATAAAGTGATCATGGTTTTAATCTACCCAGAGGTACCTTGGAAAAAAGCCCTAATGGTCTACTTTAGAAGGGTCATTGAAAATCCCATAGATCCCAGATCTTCACACATTGGAGTTTCCATGTTGTGGAATTCACTTGGTAACTGGTTAGTTATACCTATGACCTACTTTATTCTTTCTCTGTAGTGATTTAGTGTTTCATCGGCCATCACGTATACAATATGGCAACTAAATGCTAAAATATATGCTGTAACTTGACACTAGGAGTTTTACATAATAATGACATGAACATCAGTCTTTATAGACACCAAGGTCTGCCTCACTTTTGTGCTTAACTCTGGGCCTGGCATTTTTCTGAGGTTGAAGACACAGGGTTATTATGTCTATTTTAGCAATGTAGCATATGGTAGGATATAGAGGAGATAAGAATAAAGAATATTTTCTACTTCTTCTAAACTTGTTGAGGGGAAAACTGCATTGTGAGTGTTATTGAGGTAAAGAAATTTTCTTGGAGTCTTAATTTCTCCTGTTATAAATTCAGAACATCTCTAAGTTTGCAAGCCTATGTGAATAGGGCAGAGATTGCTGCTACAAAATAATTCGGAAATAAATTTTGAAAATGTATTATAACTTTGAGATTATAACTTCAGTGTTCCAGAATAATTTAAATGAACTGAAAAGAAGCCTTGTTTAGACCTCTATACTTTGTCTTTTGTTAGGTTACTCTGAGTTGGCTTTGACTAATTGTTGTTGTTAGATTCCATCAAATCAATTATAATTCATAGCTACCCTATGAACACAAGATCTGAACCCTTCCTATTGTGTGCCATCCTCATCATCTCTGACACACTTGAGCTCATTGCCATAGACACTGTGTCAATCTGTCTCATTGAGGGTCTTCCTCTCTTTTGCTATCCCTCTGTATTTCCAAACATGATGTCTCTTTGCAAGGACTGACTCTTCCTAACAAAGTGCCTTACAAAGTATGTGAGATGAAATTTCACGATGCTTGCCTCTAAGAAGCACTCTGGTTGTGCTTTCTCTAATACATAATTGTTTATTCTTTTGGCAGTCCATGGGATATTATTACAGATCCCACATACAACAAAATGAAATTCTGACTGATTTTGCTTTAAGCCAATTTTAGAGTCTGTGTGTCAATACAACTTAATGAGATACTTTCTCTTTTGTTCTAATCCTCTACTTTACTGTCTAATTTTCCATACCTAGAAGAGATAGAAAACATCCCATTCACACTTTCTTTAACCCCAGACCTTACATACATTATTGCAAAGAGAATCTCATTAAGCCCTGAGGCTCTAACCTCAGGTACCCACCCATGTTTTCTAGAAGATCCTAGCTGAGTATCCTCATCACCATTCTGCCATGTAGTTTAAAGGAAATCAAGTAAACTAAGAATAGATACAATATAAAATGTTAGTTAAACAATGATGTTGTGTTTGAGTACCATCAAGTCAGAGTGTACCCATAGCTGACACTCCAGTGAGTTTTGAGAGGCAGTTAATCAAAAGAGGAGATTGCCCTTCTTTCTCCTGCAGAGCAGCTGGTGTATTCAAACTCCATGCCTTTGGAATTGCAGCATGGCTTCTTATCTCTAGACCAACACAAGGGAAACGGTGAAATAATAAAACATAATCTTTGAAAGGTAGAAGAAATCCATATTTGTTCCCTTTTCCAAGAAAGGTGATGCAACCGAAGATAGAAATTATTTAACAATATCATTAATATCACATTCAAGCAAGATATTGCTGACACTCTTTAAAAAATGGCTGGAATAGATACGGAACTGCAGAAGTTCATGCAGGATTTAGAAGAGGCTGTAGCACCAGGGGTATTACTGCTGATGTCAGATGAATCATGACTGAAAGTAAGGAATACTGGAAGAATGTCTATTTGTGCTTTATTGACCATGCAAAGTCATTTTACTGTGTAGCTCACGACAAGTTATGGTTGACATTGAGAAGAATGGGAGTCCCAGAGCACTTAATTGTGCTCATGCGAAACATACCTGGACCAGGAGGCTGTTGTGCAAACAGAGCTGGGGAAGATTGCATTGTTTAAAATTAAGAAAGAAGTGTGTCAGGGTTGTATTGTCTCTCCATACCTATTTAATCTGTATACTGAACAAGTTATTCGAGAAGCTGTACTCAATGAAGAGGAATGTGGCATCAGGATTAAAGGAAGGCTCATAAATAATCTACGCTATGCAGATGACACAACCTTGCTTGCTTAAGGTGAGTAGGACTTGGATTGTAAGTCAATGTCAAGAAAACAAAGATTCTTACCACTGGACCAATAGGCAATATCCTGGTGGATGGAGAAAAGATTGAAACTGTCAACAACTTCATCTTACTTGGATCCATGTATACACTCTTGATACCAGGAGTCAGGAAATCAGGAGATGCACTTCACTGGACAGTAAATAAAGATGACTGAGGAAGAACTGATGCCTTTGAGCTCTAGTGTGTTAGGAAGTGCGAGGATGGCACAGGAGAGAACAGGGTACTTGACTGGAAAGCACCTAACAATAACAATAACAGAAGAGAAGAGACATTTTTAAATTGTTGTTAAATAGGATATAATTTGGCACAACTTTTACAAGGGTAGTTTGGCATAACTACTAAGAGTAAATACATATGTGTATATTTACCCATATTATGAATAGTACTGTAAAGAATGGGAATTTCAGAACAGTTAATTGTACTCATATAGAACCTGTACATGGATCAAAAAGCAGTCATTAAAACTGAAAGAGGGGTTACTGCTGTTGTTGTGGTTAGGTGCCATAAAATTGAGTATGACTCATAGTGATTCTATGAACAACAGTTCTGAACCCAGTCCTATCCTGAGTCCTCTTTGTAATCTCTGACACACTCAAGCCATTGCTGCAGTCAGTGTCAATCCATCTTGTTGAGGATCTTCTTTGTCATTGCCCTCCACTTTTGCAAGTTTGATATCCCTCTTCAATGAATAGCCTTTCTTAGCAACATGCTAAGGATAGGAAGAAGACTGTTTAATAACCTGAGTCATGCAGATGACGACATAACCTTGCTTGCGGAAAGTGAGAGAGACTTGAAGCACTTTTTGCAGAGGATAAAGAAATGCAGCCTTCAATTAGGATTGCAACTCAATGTAAAAACAAACAAACAAGCAAAAAACCCCAACAACAAAGATTCTTACCACTGGACCAATAGGTAACATCATGATAGAAGGAGAAGAGATTGAAACTGTCAACAACTTCATCTTACTTGGATCCATTTGGTACTAGCAGTCAGGAAATCAGAAGACATATTGCATTGGGAAAGTCCGCAGTTAGGGACCTCTCCAAATTATTGAGGAGTAATGATGCCAGTTTGAGGACTAAGGTGCGCCTGATTCAGGCCATAGTCTTTTTTTTT